>NC_012878.2:20179412-20538771 GCF_000003195.3 Sorghum bicolor | reverse complement strand
CGAGATCGGCTGTCGAACCCTTTCGGCGGGCCAACCATCGACCTCTCGAGACTCTCGCGGGTACGCCCCTTGGCTTACAAGGGAAGGAAGTGGCTGTGGCGGTTCGCCTTTTTGCCCGTTGGGCGCGCCTTTTCAGGTGGGTGACGTTACGACACTGCGTCGGCGTGGAATTCGGAGCGCCCCGCCTGTGAGGGGAAAGAGACGGTTAGGTGGCGCATTTATGGGGGGGAGTTACCTCATTTCTTGGATCGGTCCATTGGCGGACTGCTGCCTATAAATACGTCGTGGCGTCACCGCTGTTCTTTCTTCTTCCTTCCGCCTTCTCGCCTTCATCCTCTCGTTGCGTTTGTTCTCTCGCTGCCTTAAGCGCGCGCGCACCCCCTCGAGCGATAGCGGATCCATCGTCCTTCCAACCAAGATGCCTGTGACACTCGTCGCCGCCGACGACTGGCGCCCGTCGTCGATGACGGAGTGAGGGACTCTTGCGCCGCCGCACCTCGCTGTCGTCGCCAGAGTGGATCGCGCCGCCGGCGAGTCACAGGGAGCCCCAGCCGCTGGGGGGCTACGTGGTGTCGTTCGCCAAGTTCCACCGCCACGGCCTGGGCGCTCCCCCGTGCCGCTTCATGCAGGCCCTCTGCTTCCACTATGGGGTGGAGCTCCAGCACTTCTCCCCAAACGCCATCACCGTCGCGGCGGTCTTCGCCGCGGTGTGTGAAGGCTATCTGGGGATGATGCCCCACTGGGATCTGTGGCTCTACCTCTACAGGGGCGAGCTTTTCAACGCCCCCACCGGAACCACTGGCGTGAGGAAGCACGTGCGGGCCGGGTGCCTCAACCTAGTGCTGAAGACGGAGAGGCCACGCGAGTATATCCCGGTGGGGCTGTCGTCGAACCACGCTGGGTGGGACTCCCAGTGGTTCTACTTGAGGAACGACGACGGTCTCTTCCCCGCTTACACGGGCCGTCTGATTACAGAGCGCCCGGACAACTGGACGTACGGCGTCGTCCAAGAGCACTAATCGCGGCTCGACCCCCTCCTCGACGCCATGAAGAAGCTGCGACTGGAGGGCCTGTCCGCCGCTCTCATCCTCTCGGCCGTCCATCGTCGAAGGGTCCTCCCTTTGATGTCTCGGCCGTTGAGGATGGACGAGATGGGGGCGGGCGTCTCGTCTCGGGATCTCGAGGCTTGCCGGATGTCCAACGTGGCTCTGGCGGACGATGAGATCGCTGCCCGGGTTAGGGCGGCCATCGCCGGTGACTTTAAGTCGAAGCACGTCAACGGCTTCCCTATGAGGCCCGACGAAGGTTCGGTCGACCTGGTATGTTCTTTTCTCGCACATAGCTCCGATTCTAGATTTTCCTCGATTCTTTTTTAAACCTTCCTTTATTCTGGCAGGGACGTATTGATGTCCGGTCCTCGAGGCCCCCTGTGAAGGAGGACGAGGTCGATCGTGACAAGCGGCGCCAGTCCACCGAGAAGCTGAAGTCCGCCAAGGACTCTGCAAAGAAAGGGGAGGAAAAGAAGAATCTCGACCGCCAAGCATTAGATGCGCGTCGAGCTAAATCCAGGCAGAGGGGGGAGCCTGAGGAAGAATCCCCCAGCGAAGATGATGATGACGACGAGGACAGCGACGACTCCGAGGGGATGGCGTCACGTCTTGACCGGATCCTCGAGGGCCCGCCTCGAGATGACGTCGACGTCCCCCGGACGGAGGCCCCGAAGGAGGGCCCGAGCGGATCCCACCGCCCTCGGGCCGACACGCCTCCTGCGCCCTCGACTGGCCAGGTCGCGCCGCGCCCTCCCCCCGCGCCCAGGGGGGGCAGCCATGCTAGGCCCCAAGCGACGGGGCCACTGACTCGCGGTCGCGCTGCGGCCTCCGAGAAAGGAGAGGCCGGCCGCAGGAGCGCCACTCCCGGTGCCCGCCAAGCGGGAATTGCTGTGCCAGGGCCAGTGCCTGCACTCGAGGGGCCCGGAGCCTTGGCGCGGGGTGGCTCGAGGCCCACCAGTCGGGGTATCGGTAGGCGAGCTGTTCTTCCCGTAGGGTAAGCTTTTTTGAAGTTGTGACTTTTGTTTACCCGTTCCCTCGCGTTTCCTTGTATTCTGGTCTTTTCATGCTCGTTCTCTTCTTTCTAGGCTAAAGCGGACACTCGAGCAGGCCCAGCCCTCAATGGCGAAGAGGCTCAAGGCGGGAGCAGCCTCCAAGGAGCCAGGTTTGTAGTTTGTTTCTGGGTCTTGTGACGTTTTTGTGTCGGTTATTACAGTGACCGACCTTTATTCTTTACTTCGCAGGCTCCTCCGACTCTCAACCTCCAGCCGACGCTGGTAGTGCTCCGTCTTGTCCCGAGCCTACTCCGATGCCGTCGACGCGTGACGAGGCGCCCCAAACTCAATGGCAGGAAGGAGCCCCCGAGCCTCCTCGATTGGGGGTCGAGGCGGGCCCCATCACCATCAGCGACACGTCTGGTGGTAACGAGGCGTCTGGGGACGCCCAACCTATGGAGGAGGAGGCGTCGACCTCTCTCATCTCGGGACGGACTCCCTGGCCCGCTGGCCTTCGAGCCCTCGAGGAGCAGAAGGAGAAAGAGAAGGAGGGGGAGGAGCGGGAGCGCGAGGCGACGCGGCCGCCACAGGAGCAGCAGGAGCAGCAGGAACATCAGCAGGAGGAGCAGCAGCAGCAAACGCTCGAGGGATAGCAACAGCAGCAGCAGCAGGGGGGCCAAGAGGACGGACCACTCGAGCCCACGCCTCAAGGTCTGGCCCAACCGGTACCACTGGCGCCGCAAGAGCCCGGCGAGCAGGAGGAAGATTTGCCGGTGTACGGCCCTCCAACCCCAGCGTGGCTCCTCCTGGGGGCGCCCGCCACGATCCGGCGGAGTCGGGGCGAGCGGACAGAGTGGTGGCACTCGCCTGAATGATGCGCACCCCCACCGACCCCGAGTCCGAGATCAGGAGGACGATCTACGGCATGGACGGGATCGCCCCAGGGTTCCTCCGGGAGCGTCGGGCGTGGGAGGACCGCTTTCCCTCTGAGGAGGACGAGATCGGGACGTCGGGAAGCAAGGACGGTACCTGGAAGACGGTGGATGACGACGGGCGGTTCCCATGCCTCGTCGACCTATTCTTGCGCCACGGGGGCTCCCTCGAGACCGTCGAGAACCTTATCCGCGGCGTCAAGGCACGGGCTGATCGGGAGATGGAGAACTGGTGTCCCGATCGGATTTGTATCCGAGCTTCCACCGACCCGTCTGAGCCCAACATCTTCCTCGACGACAAGAAGGAGACCGAGAAGTGGGAGCATGTCGAGGAGCTCCGCCTTTGGATGAAGCACGTGGTGGGGCTCCTGTCGGACATCATCAACAACGGGCTCGGGCCGGCTTATTTCGTAAGTGTTTTTCGATCTTTGATCTTCATGGAACCTTTTGGTTTTGTGTTCTAACTGTTCGACCGCTGACTCACAGGACATGAAAGAGACCTCCCGCATCAAGTCGAGCTTCATTCACGCCACAAGATGCGGCTGGGAGCAGCTCCCCGTCCTCAAGGACCAACTCCTCGAGTCGCAGGAGAAGCTCCTCAAGGCTTATAAAGACCTCATAGCGCTCGAGGAGGAGAAGAAGGCGAGGGAGGCTGCTTTGGCCGAGGCTCGAGAGGCCTCAAGAAAGGCGGAGGAGGAGACGACACTGCTACGGGAGCGGGCTCTGACGGTCGAGGAGGCCGCGTCCAGAGCCCGGGAGGAGGCCCTGTCCTACAAGAGCGTTATCGCGGACCTGGACAACGAGAAGGGCCTTCTTAAAACCGACCTGGACTCTCTCCGAGAGTCCTTCTAGAAGATGAAGGTGGAGCACGTGAATGGCGAGATCGCCAGGAGCGCTGCGGAGGAAGCCAAGAGGAAGGCCCTCGAAGATCTCGAGGCGGAGCGAGCTCAATCCCGCAGGCTCTCTGACGACGTCGAACGTCTGAAGTGAGAGCTGTTGGAAAAGAGTGGGGCCATTGCTCAGGCTGGCAAGGTGATCGAGGATCTCCGTGTTGCCAACACTGAGCTGGTCCGTTCCAACAGAGATATCGAGAGGGCCAACACCAGATTAGTCGGCGAGAACACGGCCCTGGAGGAGAGCGTCCGAGGTACGTTTCCTCTGTCGGATTTTCTCTTTCGAGGTGTTCTTGGTTTTTCCTAAGGCTTCTTCTATTGGCATTTACAGGGCTTAAGGACGAACTCCTAGCCGCCCAAGTCGAGGCCTGTAATGCTAAGGCTCAGCTCGAGGCTGAGGTTGCTTTGAACCGTCGAGTGCGGACGGCGATAGGCGACCTCTCGACCTCCTGGGAGGTCGAGCCTATGGATGAGTTGAGGGAGGACACTCGAGGCGACGCACTGGTCGACCAGCTGTGCTACATAGGCGCGACGCTGTGAGATCGGGTGCGGGATGCCCTCCACATCGGGGTGAAGCGGGCGATGGCAGTTGTCTGCTCGGGCTTCTCCTACGACATGGAGGTAGTATCCCACGGCTTCGTCACCGACATCTCCAAGACCGACGCGGAGAACGAAGAGAGGCTCCACGCCTTGATCGACGATGCGGAGGCTCCTGGAGAGAGACTGGCCAAGCTATTTGAGCCTAAGGTGCTTCCTCCTGAGACTAGCTCGGGCGGAGGCGAGGGCGGTGAGGGTCGTGCCACGGACTGAGGCCTGCGAGCCTGCTCAGGGTGCCCGGGGCCCCTTGTATAAAACTTCGTCAAAATGATGCAGTGTCTTTAAATATTTGTTAAATGTTTATCTGTCTTTCCGCTCGAGGCTTTTTGTTTCTTTTTGCGCCTATGTTTATATTCCTTGTTCGATCTTTCGTCAAAAACGACCTCGATCACCTCAATGGTAAGGAAGTGAGTAGAGTTTCCGTAGCCCGGGGGCGTAGGAGTTCTCAGGCTCGTTGTCCCTCGGCCTTTGAGGGGCTCGAGGCGCCTTAGCTACTCGAATCGTGTGAGGTTTACTAAGTAAGAAGAGAAAATTTCTTGGCTTTTTCGACGCTTGGGGGGGGGGTCGTCCCCTTGGTAGCCCCCGAGGGGGTGTTGACTACGATGGGTCATAGTCGGCGCCCCCTTCTAACGTCGAGATTATGACTTGTAAATCCTTGGTACAAAAAGAAGTTGCTCGAGGGAAAGGCTTCATTTATTCTTGCATTCGTTTACACAGTCTTGGTACAAAATGTACGTAGGAACATAAGTTTTGAACTTCTAGGGGTAGAATCGACGTAGCTGTTCGATGTTCCATGCGTTGGTGAAGGCCGCCCCCTTCTCGTCCGCTAACTTGTATGTTCCTGGCTTCAAGACCTCGGCCACCACGTACGGGCCTTCCCATGGCGGGGTCAGCTTGTGGCGTCCTTGATTGCTCTGCCGTCGTCATAGGACAAGGTCACCCACGTTTAAGTCCCTCTTTCGTACGTGTTTGTCATGGTAGCGTCGAAGATTCTGCTGGTATCTGGCAGAGTTGAGGAGGGCCATGTCTCGAGCCTCCTCAAGCTGGTCGACAACATTCTCTTGAGCTTCCTTATTCGATTGCTCGTTGTATGCCTTGAGTCAAGGAGATCCATACTCGAGGTCCTTTGGGAGCACGGCCTCAGAGCCATAGACCATGAAGAACGGGGTGTATTTGGTGGCCCGGCTTGGCGTCGTCCTCAAACTCCATAAGACCGAGGAAAGCTCCTCGACCCACTTCTTGCCGAATTTCTTCAGGCGATTGTAGATCCTTGGTTTGAGCCCCTGCAAGATCATGCCGTTGGCACGCTCGACCTGGCCGTTGGTTCGAGGATGGGCCACCGCGGACCAGTTCACACAGATGTGATGCTGATCGCAGAAGTCCAAGAACTTTTTGCCGGTGAACTGGGTGCCGTTGTCGGTGATGATCACGTTAGGGATTCCAAACCGGTGTATGATGTCGGTGAAGAAGAGGACGGCTTGTTCGGAGCGGATGTTGGTGATGGGTCGAGCCTCGATCCATTTGGAGAATTTGTCGATGGCCACCAGCAAGTGGGTGTAACCCCCTTTCGCCTTTTGTAGAGGTCCTACTAAATCAAGCCCCCACACCGCAAATGGCCAGGTGATGGGGATCATCTGAAGAGCGTGGGCGGGCAGATGCGTCTGTTTGGCTTAGAACTGGCACCCATGACATGAGCGTACAAGCTCGATGGCATCTGCCACGGCCGTTGGCCAGTAGAAACCCTATCGAAAGGCATTCCCCACGAGGGTCCGTGGAGCAGCATGGTGGCCGCAAGCCCCCGAGTGTATGTCCTCGAGGAGTTTTCGGCCTTCCTCTACGGTGACGCAACGCTGTAAGACCCCTGTCGGGCTTCGTCGATATAGCTCATTGCCTTCGCCATAGATCACGTATGACTTGGCCCGTCGAGCGACACGGCGGGCCTCTGATCGATCTTCTGGCAGCTCGCAGCGGATTAGGCAGTCGAGGAACGGTGTGCGCCAGTCGAACGGTCGACCAGGCCGCCATTCTACCTCCATCACCTCTGCTGCCATCAGCAGTGCGTCGACGGTGTCGATTGGCTGGGCGGGAGTGGCATCGACGCCAGCCCCCGAGCCCAAGTCGACGGATGGTTCGTGAAGATCTCTTGAGAACGCGTCAGGTGGCACCGTGCCTCGGGTCGATGCGATCTTGGCGAGTTCGTTGGCTGCTTCGTTGTAGCGTCGGGCGATGTGAACGAGCTCGAGGCCGTGGAACTTGTCTTCAAGTCGACGAACTTCCTTGCAATACGCCTCCATTTTTTGGGTCGTGGCAGCTTGAAGTCTTCATTACTTGGTCGATGACGAGTTGGGAGTCACCTCGGACGTCGAGGCGTCGGACTCCCAGCTCGATGGCGATCTTGAGACCGTTGACGAGGGCCTCGTATTCTGCGATATTGTTGGATGCGGCGAAATGAATCGTGATGACGTACCTCACATGGACGCCCAAGGGCGAGACGAACAGCAGGCCAGCCCCGGCCCCCGTCTTCATGAGCGGCCCGTCGAAATACATCGTCCACAGCTCAGACTGGACCTGAGTCGAGGGAAGCTAGGAGTCTGTCCATTCCGCAATGAAGTTCACCAGGGCTTGCGATTTGATGGCCTTGCGAGGCGCCTAAGTGAGAGTCTCACTCATGAGCTCGACCGACCATTTAGCTATTCTTCCCGTGGCCTCCTTGCTCTGGATTATCTCGCCCAAGGGGAAAGACGAGACAACCGTGATGGGGTGGCCGAGAAAGTAGTGCTGTAGCTTGCGGTGGGCGAGGATTATGGCATAGATCAACTTTTGGATTTGGGGGTAACGTGTCTTGGTCTCCGAAAGCACCTCGCTGATGAAATAGACTGGCCTCTGGACTGGTAGCGCATGCCCCTCCTCCTGCCTCTCGACCACCACCGCTGCACTGACGACCTGGGTCGTCGACGCAACGTAAAGGAGCAGTGGTTCCGCAGGTTGAGGTGGGACCAGGACTGGTGCTGAGGTCAGTGTATTCTTCAGCCTTTCGAGAGCTTCCTCGGCCTCGGGGGTCCAGGAAAAACGCTCGACCTTCTTCAGAAGTCGGTACAATGGTAACGCCTTTTCTCCTAGTCTCGAGATGAAACGGCTCAGAGCCGCCAGGCATCCCGTGACTCTTTGTACACCCTTGATGTCTCGGATTGGCCCCATTCTCGTGATGGCCGAGACTTTCTCAGGGTTGGCCTCGATTCCGCGCTGGGAAACAATATAACCCAAGAGCATGCCTCGAGGCACGCCGAAGACGCATTTCTCGGGATTGAGCTTGATCTGGTTGGTGCGTAAGCAGCTAAAAGCGATCTCGAGGTCCTGGATCAGGTCCCCTCGCCTTTTCGATTTGACGACAATGTCGTCGACATAGGCCTCGACTGTCGATCCTATGTGTTTGCCAAATACGTGGAGCATGCAGCGTTGGTATGTGGCTCCCGCGTTTTGAAGCCCAAATGGCATGGTTACATAGCAATACATCCCAAAAGGTGCGATGAAAGAGGTCGTGAGCTGGTCGGACTCTTTCATTTTTATTTGATGGTAACCAGAATACGCATCAAGGAAAGAAAGGGTTTCACATCCCGCAGTAAAATCGACAATCTGATCAATACGTGGTAATGGAAAAGGAACTTTCGGACATGCTTTATTTAGACTTGTATAATCGACACACATCCTCATTTTCCCATTCTTTTTCTTAACTAATACAGGGTTTGCTAACCAGTCAGGATGATGAACCTCCTTGATGCATCCGGCCGTCAAAAGCTTGTGGATTTCCTCGCCAATGATCTTGCGCTTCTCCTCGTCGAATCGGCGCAACCGCTGCTTCACTGGCTTGGAACCGGCTCGAATCTCCAAGGAGTGATCGGCGACTTCCCTCGGTATGCCTGGCATGTCCGAGGGACTCCATGCAAACATGTCGGCGTTCGCACGGAGAAAGTCGACCAGCACAGTTTCCTATTTGGGGTCGAGGTCGGCATTGATCGTCAGCACCTTGCCGTCGGAGTTGTTGGGGTCGAGCGGGATCTTCTTGGTTCCCTCTGCTGGCTCGAAGTTGCCTGCGTGGCGCTTGGGCTCTGGAGCCTCAGCGGCCAGGGCTTCGAGTTTAGTGACGAGCTCGGTGGAGTTTTCGACCGCCTCCCCATACTCGACGCACTCGATGTCGCACTCGTAAGCGTGCTCAAAGGAGGAGCTAACAGTGATGACGCCTTTGGGACCGGGCATCTTCAGCTTCAAGTAGGTGTAGTTGGGTATGGCCATGAACTTGGCGTAGCCCGGGCGCCCGATGATGGCGTGGTACGTGCCACGGAACCCGACCACCTCAAAGGTGAGGGTCTCCTTCCTGAAGTTGGCCGCCGTGCCAAAGCAGACCGGTAGGTCGATTCGACCTACGGGCAACGCCTTTTTTCCTGGCACGACGCCATGGAAACCGCCGGCGCTTGGCTGGAGCCGTCCCCTATCGATGCCAAGGAGGTCGAGGGTCTCGAGGTAGATGATGTTGAGGCTGCTGCCTCCGTCCATTAACACCTTGGAGAGCCGTGTGTTGATGATGATAGGGTCGACGACGAGCGGGTAGACGCCTGGGGCGACTACCTTGTCGGGGTGGTCCTCTCAATTGAAGGTGATGGGGGTGCTCGACCAGCTGAGGTACTGGGGCACCGCCATTCTTGCCGCGAAGACCTCACGGCGTTCCCTTTTGCGCTGCCTCATGGTCAACTGTGTCGAAGGCCCACCATAGATCATGTAGCAGTCGTGGTCGGCGGGGAAGCCGTCGTCGTCCTTGTTGCCCCCTTTGTCGTCGCCCTTCTCCTTCTTCGAGTCGTCACGCTCATCCCTTTTGAACCCTAGACCGTCGAAATGCCTTTTCAGCATACGACAATCCTTGAGCTTGTGGTTGGCGCCTCCCTTATGGTAAGGGCATGGTTCCTCTAGCATCTTATCGAAGATACCTCCATCTGGAGGGCCTCGAGGCTTCTTCCGCTCCATGGCGGCGATAAGGTTGTCGTCGAAATCTTCCCGTTGCAACCGCCGTGCTTTCTGCTTCTTCTTGTTTTTCTTGAGCCCTTGACTGGGGGTTCCATCTTCATCGACAGGCCGCTTGCCTTTCCCTCCTTCACAGCTGAAGAAAGCGCCGACTGCCTCCTCCCCTGCTGCGTAGTTCGCCACTACGTCCATCAGCTCATCGACGGTGTGAGGGTGATTTTGGCCCAGTTCCCGCACTAAGTCTCGACTGGTGGTACCAGAGACAAAAGCCAGGATGACGTCATGGTCAGGGATGTGTGGCAGCTCAGTGCGCTGCTTCGAGAAGCGTCGAGCATACTCTCGAAGAGTTTCTCCTGACTTCTGCTTGCATTTGCTGAGGTCCCATGAGTTCCCGGGCCGTATGTAGGTCCCTTTGAAATTTCCCTCGAAAACTTCAATCAAATCGACCCAGTCGTGAATCTGATTTGCTGGAAGTTGCTCGAGCCATCGACGGGCGGTGTCGGAGAGGAAGAGCGGTAGCTGTCTGATGATGGCTCGATCGTCTCCTCGAGCGCCACCTAGCTGACAGGCCAGCCTAAAATCGGCCAGCCATAATTCTGGTTTGGTCTCACCATTGTATTTCACGATGCTGGTCGGGGGTCGGAATGGACTGGGCAGGGGTGTGCTGCGGATCGCCCTGCTGAACACCCGTGGGCCCGGTGGCTCGGGGGCCACCCGGTCCTCGTCGCTGTCGTACCTCCCACCGCAAAAACTTTAATCAAATCGCCCTGCTATAACCGCGCTCTTCCGCGTCTCCGTGTCGGCGGCGTCGATTCTCTTCGATGTCATGCCGCGCGTCGTGCCGACGCTGATTGTCGACGGGGAGAATGAGAGCGGTCTTTCTGCCTCGAGGAGGAGGCTGTTGATGGACTGACACCTCCTTTTCATTTTCAGGCGGCTCGTCGCGCTTTTCAGTGGCAGCTCCTCGTCGTCGAGAAGCTGAGCTTTCGGCTTGTTGAACTGCCGCCACCTGGAGCAGAGTCTGTACCTCGTCTCGAATGCGCCGAGCATGGGAGTTCGATGGTTCTGGCATGTTGCGCAGTAGCATCGTTGCCGCCACTACATTTTGGCCCGCTTGAGGGAAACGGCTGACGGGCTGCTCTGGCTCTGCGTCTCCGACGATTTGTCGATGTACCTCTCGAGCGCGTCTGCGGACACTTCCGCCCGGCGGGTAGGGCAGGTCTTGCTCAAGGATTTGCTCAAGCAGGACGAGGCGCTCACGGTCTTCGTCGAGCTTCATCTTGAGCTCTCGTAGCTGTGCAAGCTGCGCAGCCTTGTCTTCCTGTGGAGGGGGGTCGACCTGTCCGTCGTTCCCAGGCGTCCTGGGGTCTTCCCGTGCTGCAGGGGCTCGACCGCCCGCTGCAGCATCCTGCGTCTCGTCGGTCGTTTCTACTGCCCCGTCGACGTGATAGCATTCCCTCGTAGGGTCGTAGCTATCGGTCTCGGAGTCGGAGTCTGGCTCGGCGGCATAGAAGCGTCCCCGTCCCTCCTCCAGCAGCCATTGCCTGAGTGAGGTGATCGTGTATCGCCCAGGGCATAGGCGGCGGAGGCCTCGCACCTGGGAGAAATCCGGCAGTTCGGGCGTCGGTCGTAGTGCCTTAGAGTTACGTGGGAGGACCATTGGTCTCTCTACGTACGTCTGGGCGTTTGGGCATATTGCTCTGGCAAGCGACGCCACGGCATTGTCCAATCCGAATGGCAATGCCAACCCGTGTGGAAGTAGCTTAGCGGCGGTGGGGGAGGGCGCGCGAGACACGTCCCCTCCCGTCGTCGTGCCGTGCTGAGCCGTCGTGCCCGTGGTTCCGGCATATGGTGTTGCCGGCTCGTGGCCCACCTCCTGCCTCGCACGAGTTGTCGGTCGTGATGAAGCAGAGGAGCGGCGGTGATGCTGTCCGCGCCTCTTCTTGGGCGGGGAGGCATGGTGGCGAGGGCGTCTTGGGGCCCTCGACCGTGCTGGTGCAACACGGGTTCCTCCTAGTCCTTTGACTGAGAGCAAGATCATGTCGTAGCCGGAGCCCGTAGACATGAACTCGAGACTCCCAAACCAAATCACCGTGGAGCACGGAATCGGCGAGGCGAGAGCAGCCATCTGGAAAGGAGTGGGAAATCGATGAAAAAACACGCAGGACCTCTACCTGGCGCGCCAACTGTCGGTGTTTTCCCCACAGGGGGTCACACCAATGAGTGAATTTGTATGCGTGCTCCCTTTCCCAGATGGTGATGCGAGAAGACACAAAGATTTATCCTGGTTCGGGCAAGAGAAGGCCCTACGTCCAGCGGGGGAGGGAAGTCTGTATTAGCTCGCACCTAAGTGCTTGTACAAGGGTGAATACCAGCGTCGTATGGAGTGTGTGAGCTCTACTGCGTATGGTGTAGCCTTGCGTTCTATTCCTGAGTCCCTCCTTTTATAGCTCCAAGGAGAGACCCAGGGTACATGTATAGGTGTCAGAGTAGGGGTCGATAGCAGCATGGAGCGCTGACCTACTCGAGGCTTCCGTACCGACATGGCCTCGAGCCGTCCCGTCTTGATAGCCTGGTGATGATTACACGTGCCCCTGCATTCTACTCTGCACGCCGTCTTGTGTTGGTTCAACGGTCGCACGCTTGTACGGTATGGCGGCAGATCCAGCGGGGTGGTTTGGTGTTGTCAGTCGACGCCCAACTCGTCCCCAGGATGGAACTCTGTTCGGTCGAGGGTCGGACGCCGTGTAATGTGCCGATATCCGGAGCGCTGACCTTGGATGTCTCGAGGGGGTCCCGATTAGACGTCCCATCCTCGTTTCCTGCGTCCTGACACGCCCTGGATTGTTTGGTGGGGAAGGCTGCAAAAAGAGCGATGGGACGGGTGCCTGTTTCCTATCACGCTTCCCGTGGTCAGTGTGTTAGGTGGGAAAACGGCAGGTGCATTAAATGCCCTGGCTCTCGTGCGCGCGTCAGACGGCGAACAGTGTCCTTGCGCTCGACGCTTCCCGATTCGCTCGAGCCTGTTTCCGTATTCGACGGTAGCCAGCGCTCGACCCCTGATCGGTTCGCTCGACACTATTTCTGTCTTCGAGGCTGCGGACGTCGATGGCTGCGTATATGTACATCCAGAGCGTCTAGTCGAGGGTCTCGTCCTGCGTACAGATAGTCTTGTTACGTGCATCGGTGAGGGTACCCCTTATTGATACCCTCGACAATAGGCATGCGTTCAACATGACACGGGGACGTACAGCGATTCGGTCCTTAAACGACACAGACGGGGATAGATTCACACCCAAGACCTCCATGCCTTGTTGCTGCACTATCGTCATCCCGCCCGGTCCCAAATTCATTATTAACACATGGTTATGTCCACGATAGCAAATATAGCCAACCGTGATCATCATCCACCTAACTCTCGCAGGTGACAGGAAATCACCCGGCTTCTACCGAGCTAAGCATGGCTAAGCATTACTTCGATCCTGGACCTACTTTGGTGAGGTATGAGGTGGACAAGGTAGTCATTATGCAGCAAGGGTGTCATATCAACGCCTACCACTTAATGCAACAATATATAACCATAGTCAATTGATAGCTGAACACGAATAATAAAATAGTAGGAGGCTTATAATGCTCTGGGGCTTGCCTTCGACGTAAGTAGAGGGACGATGGTCAGGGCACTCTGGCAAGTCCTCCTCCTCCTCCTCAGCTCCTTGAGGTAGCTCACCTTGCTGTCCTTCCAGCTCCGGCAACTCGAACTCCAGCACCGTCACTCCCTTGGGTACACCTATGTATGCATGACAAGGAGATGAATATGGAGAATGCACATATGGTGTATGATGCCAAGATGAGGAGCCAAAGGGACACACAACAAGGTATAACATGAGCATAAACTTCTAAGAATAAGTGAGTCATGGAATAACAAGTAAATGCATACTTCTTCTCTGGTAGAGAGACTAAATAGACCAGTTAAACAAGTCCTAGCTACTCCTACCCAGTCACTGGTTTACTAGACAAACCAACCTGTCACAAGTTTCAGCCATAACTTAAGCATCATTTAACCAAACTAAGCAAGTAAATACTTTCTGGAAAGCTTAACAATTTGTCTACAATTCACTTTTAGAAATCCTAGCCAGATTCCCAACCGAAATGTGCTAAATCCTACAAAGTTGTCTGGCTGTCCTGGAAAATCCAGAGAGCAAGCACTTTGCAGCAGCTACTTGCAACATGCATAACTTTCAAACTACTCAACCAAATGTCATGAAATTTGGACACGAAGTAGATCAGTAAGTTAGCTACAAGTTTGTTGTAGACAAGTGTCCCAGAAGACATCATCTTCAAATAGTTCTTAAGCATTTGTTATCAGCTGTACAGAAATGCTCTAGGAAAGACATAAATAGCAAAAATAATATTTTACACATATTGAGAATGTATCACAGGGACAATCCAATTGCACCAATAGATAGAACATGACTAAGAAACACTAGAAAACATCATGGCAAGGTCTAAACTCATTTCTATCATCACCTTTTTCATTTATTTAATTATTAAGGTGATTTAATGAACATGCATTCCAAATGTTCCAAAAATCCTAAGAAAATTACAGCAAGCTACTTATGCTATCATAAGATTACTGTAAAATGTTCAGAACATTTGCACATACATATTGTGAGATACAAAAATAACAAGCTAGCAAAGGCATGCAAGGCATAAATGTGAAACCCTATCAACAAGTGTCAGACAATAGATTTCAGATTTTTCCTAGCCTTGTCTACATATAAGTACAACACTCAGCAAGTTTCACCACAAAAGGAGTTATAACTTAATTATTAAAAATAGCACAAGAAACTCCTGTTTAAGCAAGATTTATTTTTAACTTCTTAACCAGGCTTCCAAAAATCATGATAAATTTATCAGAGCCTAGTCAAAACATAAGTAACAACTCCCTAAATTTGCATGGCCAGCAGATCAATAGATTTCAAGATATAATTACCTCCCAAAAAATCCAAGATTAATTTATATCTATTTATTTCTGCAAAAACATGACATGTTTCATATTTTTATTAAAAACTAGAGTTATGCTGGAACCTAGCAAAAATGGAACCATGTCATTTGGATCTCTAAAACTCCAGATATGAATTTTTCAAAAACAGCACAGGCTATGCAAAAACAGTGAACTAGGGGGAGTGAGATAGAGAGGCTGACACCCGGGACCCGCGCGTCAGTGAGACAGTGACAGGGGAGAAGCTCGTCGCCGGCAAAGCTCAACGACAACGAGGTCTCCGCCGGATCCAAGGGCATCTACGTGTTCCTCTCATCAAGGCGACTCTGTTGACCTACTTTACTCGCGCTCTACTGGACCCTAAGGTGCTCGCCGTTGGTTATGGCGGAGCGGCGGCGCTGCGCGGCGGTACGCCGGCGGATCCAGGCAATGGCGACATGGTAGAGGTTCACGCCGAGCATCAGTGAACCAAGGGAAAGCGATAGGAACAAGAATGAAGGAAAATGGTGGAGCAAAGAAGCCTGGCCACGTTGCCGGTGAGCTCGGGCGGAACTCCGGCGAGGAAGAACTGCTCGGAGCTCGGCAACGCCGCCTTACCCGTGCTCGACAGTGGCCAAGGAGGTGACGCTGAGGTAGAGGACGTCGAGGCGGAGCTCTGGGCGGACTGGCTTGGCTGGAGACGCGGTGGAACGGCCGGAGAAGCTCGCCGAAGCGCGGCGGAGCTCCCTGAGGCGACGGCGGAGCGAAATGAGCAGCGTTGAGCGAGTGGAGGGCGCGTCTGAGGCGTCCACTCGGTGCGTGGCGTCTTGTGGATGACGTCGGGGCGGACAAGCGGGGTCATCGACGGCGTACGGCCGACACCTGGCCGGACACGCGGCGGCGGACGGTTCCTGTCCAAACTGAATCGGGCGATTCAGTCGCCGTGGCCAGTGACTGAATCCCGAAGTTCGTCGACGTTTAACTCTTAGCTCACTCGGCGGTTTTGGCTGGGATTTGATCCTCTGGACAGAGCTACACGAGTTCTACAACTTTGTTTACAAGATCAAAGCCTAACTCGGTCTGGATTTCAAACTACAAGGCTCCCAACAACCCTATGTCGAAACTGTGTGACTCAACACTTAGCCAAATTTGGCTAAGTGTGAAACCGGCCCTGATTTTTGGCTTGTGAGCACTTTTTGGATGTGTTCTAAGCTTTTTCATAAAAAGTCATCAACATAACTTTTGTAGCTTATGAAATTCTCTACAACTTTGTTTCAGGTGTGAAAGACATGCAAGGTTTCTAACACCAGTTTCATAAAACATCTTTGAAAAGAGGTCTAGGGGGTCAAAAAGGTCATTCTAGGGTTAACCATGACTTAGGGGTGTTTTTGGACAAAACCTTCAAGATGAACTTTGCTCTAAATGATATTCTAAACATGATTGAGGTATTTTGGAAGACAACGAACATTTGTAAGTATTAGTCACCCACTAAGGTCACTCAAACAACTCACACAAGCAATATAATCATAAAGTGCATATAGTAAATGGCATGTGATCATGGTATGATGCTCATGAGTGATCATGATGATGTTTATGTTGATGCAATGCTCATGGTTAACATGCAAGCTAACACTAGGAGTGTTACACTTCCAGTCCATGACTTCCTGTACTTTTGACGGATCTACAGCAATCCCTTCTTCAGATAGAATGTGCCCTAGGAAAGGAACTTTCTTCAACCAGAACTCGCACTTGCTGAACTTTGCATACAACTGGTGCTCTTGTAGTCGTGTTAGCACGACTCTGAGATGCTCGGCGTGATCTTGCTCATTCTCTGAATAAACCATAATGTCATCGATGAATACCACCACAAACTTGTCTAATTCTGACATAAAGACTGAGTTCATCAGATACATGAAGTATGCAGGAGCATTTGTCAACACAAAGGACATGACAAGATACTCATACAACCCATATCTGGTCGAAAAAGCGGTCTTTGGTATATCTTGCGGACGGATCTTGATCTGGTGATACCCGGACCTCAAATCTATCTTGGAAAACACTTTTGCCTTGGACAACTGATCAAACAAAATATCAATCCTTGGCAATGGATACTTATTTTTGATTGTCACCGCATTGAGTGGACTATAGTCCATGCACATGCACAGCGATTGATACTTCTTTTTCACAAACAATGCCGGACAACCCCACTCTGACGAACTTGGCCGGATGAACCCTTTATCCAGTAACTCCTTTAGTTGATTCTTCAACTCAGTGAGCTCATTAGGCGGCATCCTGTACGGCCTCCTAGATATCGGTGTGGTACCTGGTATTAGCTCTATTGCAAACTCTACTTCCCTGTCTGGGGGAAGTCCTGGCAATTCCTCAGGGAAAACATCAGAAAACTCACAGACTACTGGGATCTGTGGCAGAGGAACCACGTGCGTAGCACAAGAGATGCTAGCAAAGTCAAAGCGACGGGGCAGAGGTACTTGAAAAGATCAACTGCCCTAGGGTTCTCTGAGAGATAACACCCTCTTCCCAGTATCTATGACAGCATCCCACTCTTTCATCCAGTTCATGCCCATGATAACATCCAAAACTAACCCAGGCATGACTACCAGATTTACTCGAAACACCCAGTTACTTATATCCAAGGTTGCCCCTCGGACCACTCTATTTGTCAACACATCTGCCCCTGCCGAGCTGATGCGATAGCCATAACCCAGATCCGTAACTGCTTGGTCACGCATTTGTGCAAATGCTTGGCTCATGAATGAATGCGATGATCCAGAATCAAATAAAAAGAACTACAAGATGTTGGTTGACAGGAAACATACCAGCTGTTACCGGTTCTCCTTCCGGGATCTCCTCTATTGAGGTATGGTGCACTCGAGCTGGGTAGGTTGTTTGCTGCCTCTTGGGGTAGGGACATTCCTTGGCAAAGTGCCCCATCTTGTGGCAGTTGTAGCACAGTCCCTTAGTCATGTTGTTGGCGGCAGGTGCTGCAGCTTGAATTGCCTTTGGCTTGGCAGGAGCTATTGCTACCTTGTACGGCTTCTGCTGCGTTGGATGCCCGGTGTTCCTTCTCTGCGGTTGTTGGAACCTAGCACCTGCGGCAGGAGGACGATACTGCTGTCACCCTGCCACTGGTGCCCTAGACTGAGATGACCCGGCTTCAAAAGCCCTCTTACGAGACTTGGATGCACTATAGTTGTTGTTATTGTTTTCCTAGGTCAGATAGTCACTGATTTAGGTATTGAAGGTAGCCCGGGCTCCTGTACCCAAGGTCTTCAGCATCTTTGGGCTCAGGCCTCTCTAGAAACTAGCGATCTTCTTGGCTTTCGTGTTCACATACTCGGGGGCGTAACGAGCAAGATTGTTAAAAGCGTGTAGATACTCCTTCATAGACTTCATTCCCTAGGACAGCCTCATGAATTCCCCAACCTTCATTTCCACCACACCCGGAGGAATGTAATTTCCTCGGAAAACGGTGGTGAAGTGGTTCCAGGTGATAGGGGTCCCCTCTGGGTAGGTGGTACAGTGATGGGACCACCAAATCCCAATAGGTCCCTGCAACTGATGCGCTGCATACTCAGCCTTAAGTTCTTCCGTCATCCGAAGAAGACGGAACTTTTGCTCCATGGTGTTGATCCACTCATCTGCCTTGAGCGGTTCTAAGGCCTCCTTGAACACTGGCGGTTTGGTATCTAAGAAGTCCTTGAAAGAGCTGTACTGACTGGCCTCACGGCTGCCCTGGTTATCCCCACGGTGGGTATTGTCAGTGATATTGCGCAGGGCTTCTTCCATGTTGCGCTGCATCTGCTCCATGTTGCGTTGGCTCCCCAGAAACTGCGCGAAAACACGTCCGCAGTGTACGGAGGAGGTGGTGGTGGTGGCGGTGTTGGTGCTCTGTCCTCATTCCGTTGAGCCCCACCTCCGGAAGTACCTACTCCAAGACCGGGGTTGCTGTTACCCCTGCCACGTGTTTGCACCATCTGCATGCGTCAATAATAAGCAGTCGTTAGGAGTTGCCATCAACGGTAGACATATGTAGAATTATGCCGTACTGAATTCACTGAGGAAAATAAATTCACACAATAAACAGAGGCATAACAATTCATCATCCACACACAACATCACTAACAGATTACTCAACATTCGAGCAACAAGGTTCGCATTCATCCAAAATTGCCAGCATACATACACTGGACTTTCAGCGTCATCACATAAAGTTTTACACAACCCAAATCCAAGATTACAAGACATGCCATGCAATAACAACATCAAAAGAAGAAGGACTAGCTCTAGAGCCCTAGCATCTACTCGCTATGGTCACTGTCCATGCCGGAGCCCTCCTCGTCCTCATCTCCACTAGCAGCTGCCTCTATCTCTAGATCCTCATCCATCTCATCCTCAGAGTCTAACTCAGCCGCTCTAGGCAGGTGGTGAGGGTGGAGCTGGTTGTGTAGCTGGGGGATCTCCTCATCCAGGTTCTCATTGTACTCCTCAGCATTAGCTAGCTGCTGCTCAAGCTCTAGCTGTCGGGCCGTCAGGGTGTCCTCCTCGTGCCAGGCTTCATTCCTCTGACCAACCACATGAACTAGCATGCGCTCGTAGTTCCTGTGAGCGGTGGTCCCCCTGTCCCTCTGTTCCCTAACTGCGAGCAGGTCCTGACTTAACTCACTATTCTTCTGGACCGCCTGATCCCTCTCCCAGGTCACGTGGGCCAACTCTGTAACAGAACCGCCCAAATTATAAGAGATTAAGCCTAATAGTGACCACTTGCATAGTCAAACCATCGAGCTTAAGCCCATATAATCCCGGTAGTCCATGAAATCTCGAAGGATTTCAAACCACATGTCGTACATACAGCCAAGATCGTAATAAGTTCAGCGGTTACCATCCATAGTTACATCCAGTTTCGAAAACATTCATACGATACATCGGAGTGCTTAAAGTTATTACAAGCTAAGTTCATAAGTAGCGGAAGCTTCATAGTTTGAAAATAACATACACATACTTAGTCTGATATAGTGCCATAATTCAGTCATTCCCACAAAAGCAAAAGAAGAGACGGAGTGACCATCGCCCTTGGTCTAGTCATCGCCCATAGCTGGGTACAGGCAGAGGATGCAATAACCATAGTACATTTGACCATCTGCAAAACAACATGGGAATAGAACCCTGAGTACGAGAATGTACTCAGCTAGACTTACCCGTCATAAACTCAAAAATAAAGACTCATCAAGGATCATGAAGGCTATATAGTGGGGTAGCTGACAACCTTTTTGCATAAAAGCACTCTTCTGTTAACCAAAATTCTATAGAGGTCCTCCTTCTTTTAATTAGCTCAAGTTGAAGTATCATTACCTATTCTCTAGGTTTGCACCTATACTATTACAAGCAAGTATAGTAATATGATGGTACCTCATCATAGCATTCATGCAACCATTTATCATTATAACCCAAGTGTTCCATAGTCCTTACTGTTGACGGTCCTTAAGTATCAAATTTAATTATCAAATAAATAAAGAAAAGGATCCAAATGAAATCAAGATCTAGACTTAGGGTTTTATCTAACAGAATTCCATGAGTTTTGGTGTTTGTCTATTTCTGCAGGGGGATATCAGGAAATATGGAAGAAAGGCCCACATGTCAGGATTACGTAAAGATATTAACGTGCTGCGCAATTATCTTACATCTAGAAGACTCCAGAAGCCACGAGACCGAAGCGGAGGCGAAACGGGGCTAGAGACAGGGCGCCCGCCCTGTCCTACTGGGCGCCCGCCCTGCCCCTGAGTCCAATCAGGACTCTGCTTTGCGGGAGATCTCCACGACCTAAAGGATGAATCTAAACCATACAATCTATGTCGGTTTGATCCAAGGGCCCATATTCACTTGGAGGGACTATAAAACCAGACCCCCTGGCCCCTAGAGGAGAGAGCCTCTCAACCCTAATTCATTGTTCCATCAAGGGAGAAGAAGCCTCTGATCAAGATTAGAGCCACCACATCAATTAGACATCTAGATTAGCATAGCTACATAGGATTAGAACTAGAAGGAGTCAATCTTCGATTGGTTTCCGGATCTGTCAAGAGGATTCTTGGTAATTCTCTAATTGTGCTTCTAATTGCTTTCTAATTATCTTTGTTCTTCAATATTATGAATATGACTTTGTTCTACTTCAATATATTGCTTATGACTTTGCTCTACTTGCTTATATTCAAGATTATATTGTTCTTAGTTTATCATAGTTATATACTTGGCTTAGTTAGATTGGATCTATATACATGCTTAGGATCGTATAGCGTTTATCCATCGGATCCATGGGTAAATGATAGATATTGTGTAGGCATGGTGCATATACCGTATTTATCTGCGATTGTACCCAATATGCCAGATCGTGGGGTGGTTCGTGATAGTGACAGCTTCATTGATTCTTATATAGTCCCCCTCTCGTGTATTGGGCTGGCAGAGCAACATTATTACAGGGGAGTGATTGCTATGTTTCTCATATTCCTTGCTAATATCACTATGCATGGGCGTAGTCTTATCTCGCAATGATTGCTAAGTATGCTTGCACTAATTATGATAATGCTAGACTATATAGTTAAGAATAACTTAGGAAATATTCTTGTAGTTCGTTCTAATACCATGCTAATGACTTTCTAGAGTATCTAATTGAGGTGCTTATCATATTTATTATGTGGCTAGATCAGATTAGTTATCCTTGTCACTATTATTATTTCATATATCTTTTATGTGACACTTAGCCCTGTATGATGAGTTAGATATAATGCTTGTTGGGTATTCTTAACATCATTACCAAAAGTAGACTAAGTTCTCTAATCTAGTAACGGTGCTAAAAATGCCAAACCTATCCCTCACACCACTTAAGCCAAGTTGTCATCCCCAGCATGATATGAGAGACGCGGTATTGAAATATGCAATTGCTCTTCTAAATAAATAATGAATGGGATCTGCAAGCGCACAGATTAATACCGATGCAGCATTTTAACCGGGAAGTATTCCAGGTATCGTTATTTATATTTTTACCACTGGGAAGGGATTAGCAATCATCACTATTGATTACTGAATAGAATATGAGATTGAGCATCTATCATTGCATGTATAATTGAGAACATTATATCTAACTCATCATACAGGGATAAGTGTCACATAAAGGATATATGAAATAATAATAGTGACAAGGATAACTAATCTGATCTAGCCACATAATAAATATGATAAGCACCTCAATTAGACACTCTAGAAAGTCATTAGCATGGTATTAGAACGAACTACAAGAATATTCCCTAAGTTATTCTTAACTATATAGTCTAGCATTATCATAGTTAGTGCAAGCATACTTAGCAATCATTGCAAGACAAGACTACACCCATGCATAGTGATATTAGCAAGGAATATGAGAAACATAGCAATCACTCCCCTGTAATAATGTTGCTCTGCCAGCCCAATACACGAGAGGGGGACTATATAAGAATCAATGAAGCTGTCACTGTCACGAACCACCGCACGATCTGGCATATTGGGTGCAATCGCAGATAAATACGGTATAAGCACCACGCCTACACAATATCTATCATTTACCCATGGATCCGATGGATAAACTCTATATGATCCTAAGCATGTATATAGATCGAATCTAACTAAGCCAAGTACATAACTATGATAAACTAAGAACAATATAATCTTGAATATAAGCAAGTAGAGCAAAGTCATAAGCAATATATTGAAGTAGAACAAAGTCATATTCATAATATTGAAGAACAAAGATAATTAGAACGCAATTAGAAGCACAATTAGAGAATTACCAAGAATCCTCCTGACAGATCCGGAAACCAATCGAAGATTGACTCCTTCTAGTTCTAATCCTATGTAGCTATGCTAATCTAGATATCTAATTGATGTGGTGGCTCTAATCTTGATCAAAGGCTTCTTCTCCCTTGATGGAACAATGAATTAGGGTTGAGAGGCTCTCTCCTCCAGGGGCCAGGGGGTCTGGTTTTATAGTCCCTTCAAGTGAATATGGGCCCTTGGATCAAACCGACATAGATTGTATGGTTTAGATTCATCCTTTAGGTCGGTGGAGATCTCCCGCAAAGCAGAGTCCTGATTGGACTCAGGGGCAGGGCGGGCGCCCAGTAGGACAGGGCGGGCGCCCTGTCTCTGGCCCCGTTTCGCCTCCGCTTCGGTCTCGTGGCTTCTGGAGTCTTCTAGATGTAAGATAATTGCGCAGCACGTTAATATCTTTACGTAATCCTGACATGTGGGCCTTTCTTCCATATTTCCTGATAACCCCCTGCAGAAATAGACAAACACCAAAACTCGTGGAATTCTGCCAGATAAAACCCTAAGTCTAGATCTTGATTTCATTTGGATCCTTTTCTTTATTTATTTGATAATTAAATTTGATACTTAAGGACCGTCAACAAACTCCCGCAAGCTTACCTCTTGCTCGTCCCTGAGCAAGGATAGACTCAGCTATGGATCATAAGTAGTTGCAATATCTTTAAAAAATTTGACGGTTCACATGCTTTTAAATAAGATCTCATCTCTGAGTTAGAGTAAACTGTCAAGACTTAAAACTTACTTACTTTACCTTCACCATGGGACTTGTAACTGTCACTTCTGTCTTGAGTGGTTAAAAGATAGAACAGTCTAGCCAAGTGCCATGTCTCTTATTCTTGATCAGCTATAGCTCTAGAGTTTTTGCAGACTTTTAAATAAAACTCAGAGATTCCTTGTATGATTCTCTCAGGTCTCTCTTTTGTGGTATTTCTGGATCCTTACCAGGGCAGTGATGGTATATGCCTTCTCTCAAGATATGTAGTATTTGTGGTATGAGGCATAATGATATTGCCCTCTCTCTCATCCTACTCTAATAAGGCTTTAATATCTGGAGCTCATAGGTGGGAGATAAAGTATACATACTTACAAGACATTTATTGCATAGTCAAACCATGGATCCAAAGTAACAAGTCAATAAGCCAAATCAAGATGTGCATGTGTGGCGAATGAATGGTGTATGGTGATGATGGTGATAACAATGGTGAAAACAATGGTGGTGGAAGTCTAATTCTACTTTTGCTCTTTTGAGGGGATACATACCTTCCTTGCTTTTTGAAACTTTATGAGGAGAATGAGATGCCCTATATTTTTTCTTTTCTCTCAGGTGGGTATCTTGTACCCCTAATTCTACTGTCGGACACTTGTCCATTTTTACCTCTCGTCTCACTTTTCTTTTCTTTCGAGGTTCCGAGCACTTGCTCCTTTTTATTTCCTCGTATATTTTTTTAGAGCACTCATCTCTTGAGATAATATAGCAAGTGGTAGTAACAAGATAACTTGAGCATTTATTTCACAAGGGGAAAATAGAAATATTTTTGGTTATTCTCTCCCGGATTAGGAGTAGAATATTTTTAGGTGGTTCTGGAGATGGAAATGAATGGATATATGTGGATGGTACTTCCGGAGTAGAAGTAGCATATATGAGTGAACGTGCAAGTGAATCTTGATTTAACCACATGACAAGCTCCTAAGGGTCTACACAGCTTGACCACACTCAATGCTCATAAGCAGTAAATATTAAATGTGTGGCTCAAAGTCTAGCAAGCATGTATATATGGCTGTGGTAGGAATTTAAACTCTCATCATACAGGAACTCATCATGCAACATTTTAAAGATTTTCAAAGATAAAATTCTCCAGAATTCTAGCATCTCTAGGAACAGATAAACAGCAGCTCAACCTTCCCATATCATATCCGTTAACAACTTAGACTTCAGATCAAGTTTTCATCCCACAAGTTTAGGTCTAGAGCAAGCTTTAAATTATAACAGTTATATCTAAACTAGAGAGAGAACTTAAAATTTTCAAATTAGGCAGAGCAACTATTTATCATATCCATGCTTAAGTTTTATTTAGATACAGATTAGCATAGCCACTTTATTTATATATTAAACACACTAAGCAAAAGATATATACAAGCATAAAATCTTTATTTGGTTTTCCCATAGTTTATGTGTATTTTAATATTCTAAAATAATATAAGTATAAAGATAGATAGAAATACTTATCGTGATAAATGGGGGTGCTCTCCCCCAAGGTGAATTTTGACGTAATTTCTCTTGGTGTAGCTGGCAGGTGGTAGAGGTGTATTTGAAAGTCAGCAGCATTCTGACAGCGATTAGAATGTCCTCCGTCTGCCAGTCTTCTTGATTCTTAAATTTCTGTGGAGCTCAAATAGACAACAAAGCTTGTGGAACTGATTAAGTGTTAGCATAAATATCTATCCTTTATTATGTTGAGACTCCTTAATAAATGTTACTCTCTGTTTTTATATTTTTATTTTATAAAGCAGAAACATATTTATTTTATTTTTATGCCACCACAGTGAATGTACTTATGGGTTTTATGTCACTCGTCTACTCACATGGGGCTTATAGTTTTTAACATTTTTATTTTCTTTTTAAGATAGTGTGAATATGATTAACTAAGTAAACTATTTGAAATAACTGAAAGGGAAAGGGTAACTACCAAGTTTACCTCTTGGCAAAGCGTTCGGTGTTTTTAAGTCCTCCGAACGGGACTCTCCAATTTCTTAATCATCCTGAGGTTCGTTGGGTGGCGTAGTCGGTACTTCCGGCAGCGCCTCCTCTTCTTGTATAGTTATTTTCATTTTCCATACCTGACTCGGTGCTTCAATCTCCTCTGGATAATTCTGTTTAAATTCAACGTCTTCTGACCTTACAACTTCTCCTTCATAGTCTGCCCATCCGTCCTTGATGATCTGCCTCCTCTGGTTGCGGTTGCGTCTCTTTCTGACCTGCTTAGATTCTTCAACGATATAGTCAGGGCCAGTAAAATAACGGCGTACCTTCTCTGAGGGGAAGTGCATATGGACTTCTCCGGTTCCAATGTAGATGATTGCTTTAACGGTGCTGAGGAATGGTGTTCCAAGGATGATGGGTGGATCGTACCCATCTTCTCCCATGTCAACAACTTGAAAGTCTGTGTAGACAAAGTGATCGTCTATTTTGACTGGGACATCAGTTACTATTCCTTTAACTTCTCGAAATATCTGATCTGCCATCTGGAGCTGAATGTATGTTGCTCTTAGTGGCATGGTTCCGAACAAGAGCCGATAAGTGACTACGGCCATTATGTTGACGCCTGATCTGGTGTCGCAAATCGTCTTGTAGAAGTTATATCCATTTATGGAGTAGTAGATGCTTGGCATTCCTGGGTCGTCCTTCTTGGTCAAAAACGGTGACTTAAGTTGGTGATCTTGGCCTCCATGAACTACAGTGACCATCTTAGCTGACTCGGTCCACACTTGCTTGTTCCTGTTTCTCCTGTTGGTCCTCTTCCTTGATTCACGTCTGGATTGATCTTGAATTTGTGTAGTCTTGTTCTTGAAGAGAAATGTCTCCTTCTTTCCTTTGACGTAGAAACTGATCTTGGCAGCACTGGAGTAGATGATAGCTCCCGTGGTGTTCAGAAATGGCCTCCCTAGGATGATAGGTGCTCTCTCATCATTTCCGGTCTCTACCACTACGAAGTCTGCTGGGGCATACAAGGTACCAACTTGGATACAAAGGTTCCTCACTATTCCTTTTGGGAAAGTTATCGTCTGATCTGCAAACTGCAAACACATGGTTGTCTCTAGTAAAGGATATGTAAAGAATTTTTCATAGAGTGCCCTGGGTATAATGTTGACACTGGAGCCAAAGTCACAGAGTGCTTCTGGGAAGTCCACCATGCCGATGGAGATCGGGATGACGGGGCGTCCTAGATCGCCTCTCTTGACCGGCAGAAGGTCAGTAGAAAATTCATTGACGGGGTTACTCCAATTACCTGCATCAAACACGTCTACAAGATTTACAGATTCTAATCCTTCCGGTTGTGATGGTATACCGGGGTTAGTAGTAGGAACAGCAGCAGCTATTTGATTTAACTGAGATTCAATCGTTTTATTAAAGCTAATTTCATTCTTGATGGCAGAAGAGAAATTATCCATTCTATTATTTATATTTTCTAGCATTTTATCATTAGATGCCAATTTCTTAGATAGGTTATCCATTAACTTTCCTTGATTAGATACTAACTCTCTCAAAGGTGGAAAATTATTGTTATTGTTGTAAGAATTGTTACCTTGATAATTACCTAAGTGGTTAGGCCTCTGTTGATTCCAACCTTGATTTTGTTGAGGACGGTTGTAGTAGTAGTAGTTGTTGTTGTTGATGTAGTTCACATCCTCAAGTATCTCAGGGCAGTGATTGCCTGAGTGTCCAGTGTCTCCACACTCCTCACAAGTCATGTGAGAGTCGTAGATGTGCATAACTTCTTTCTTGTCTCCAGCTCTATCATCGAGCTTCTTCATGAGCAGGTCTAGCTTTGCAGACAGCATGTCTACCTCCTTCAGCTGATGCATACCTCCACCTCTCTTGCGTGTCTGGGTCCTCTCTTCATTCCAGCTTTGGTTGGACGCCATCTTCTCCACAAGAGTTGTGGCTTGTGGTATAGTAAGTGATAAGAATGCTCCTCCAGCTGCAGCATCCATGGTCTCTCGGGCACTATTACTGAGCCCATGATAGAATGTCTGCATCAATAGCCAACTCTCCATTCCATGATGGGGACATTCTAGGATGTAGTCTTGAAAGCGCTCCCATGCTTCTGGAACAGATTCATCATTTTGTTGCTGAAAACTTGTAATCTTTCCACGGAGAGCATTGGTCTTGCCCATGGGAAAGAACTTTGCCAGGAAGTTTGTTGAGCAGAGTGCCCACGTAGTATTCTTCTCCTTTGTAGCGTAGAACCACTGCTTCGCTCTTCCTAACAGTGAGAATGGGAAGAGGCGAAGTAGTATAGCGTAGAACCACTGCTTCGCTCTTCCTTGTATGGTGAATGTGTTGCAAATCTCCAGGAAGTGTTGTAAATGAGCACTAGCATCTTCGTGTGCCTTCCCACAGAACTGGTTGGATTGCACCATGTTGATAAGTCCAGGCTTGAGCTCAAAGTTGCCATCGATCTCTGCAGCAGGTCCAGTGCGGATGTTGTCCGTAGTGGGAGCTGAGAACTCGCGGATTGATTTGTTCGCCATGGCTTCGTACTCTGAAGACAAGTTCCAGTGATCTTCTTGATTGGATGAAGCTTCTTCGTGAAGTGTTGATGATTTCTTTAGCTTGGCTCTCGTCTTCTTGAATAATGCTTCGGGATTGAATACTACTTCGCCTCTTCCCATTCTCACTGTTAGGAAGAGCGAAGCAGTGGTTCTACGCTACAAAGGAGAAGAATACTACGTGGGCACTCTGCTCAACAAACTTCCTGGCAAAGTTCTTTCCCATGGGCAAGACCAATGCTCTCCGTGGAAAGATTACAAGTTTTCAGCAACAAAATGATGAATCTGTTCCAGAAGCATGGGAGCGCTTTCAAGACTACATCCTAGAATGTCCCCATCATGGAATGGAGAGTTGGCTATTGATGCAGACATTCTATCATGGGCTCGGCAACAGTGCTCGAGAAACCATGGATCCTGCAGCTGGAGGAGCATTCTTATCACTTACTATACCACAAGCCACACCTCTTGTGGAGAAGATGGCATCCAATCAAAGCTAGAATGAAGAGAGGACCCAGACACGCAAGAGAGGTGGAGGTATGCATCAGCTGAAGGAGGTAGACATGCTGTCTGCAAAGCTAGGCCTGCTCATGAAGAAGCTCGATGATAGAGCTGGAGACAAGAAAGAAGTTATGCACATCTATGACTCTCACATGACTTGTCAGGAGTGTGGAGACACTGGACACTCAGGCAACCACTGCACTGAGATGCTTGAGGATGTAAACTACATCAACAACAACAACAACAACAACAACTACTACAACCGTCCTGAACAAAATCAAGGTTGGAATCAGTAGAGGCCTAACTACTCAGATAATTATCAAGGTAACAATTCTTACAATAATAATAGTAATTTTCCACCTTTGAGAGAGTTAGTGTCTAATCAAGGAAAGCTAATGGATAATCTGTCTAAGAAATTGGCATCTAATGATAAAATGCTAGAAAATATAAATAATAGAATGGATAATTTTTCTACTGCTATCAAGAATCAAATTAGCTTTAATAAAATGATTGAATCCCAGTTAAATCAAATAGCTGCTGCTGTTCCTACTACTAACCCCGGTATACCATCACAACCGGAAGGATTAGAATCTGCAAATCTTGTAGACATGTTTGATGCAGGTAATTAGAGTAACCCCGTCACTGAATTTTCTACTGACCGTCTGCCGGTCAAGAGAGGCGATCCAGGACGCCCCATCATCCCGATCTCCATCGGCATGGTGGACTTCCCAGAAGCACTCTGCGACTATGGCTCCAGTGTCAACATTATACCCAGGGTACTCTATGAAAAATTCTTTACATATCCTTTATTAGAGACAACTATGTGTTTGCAGTTTGCAGATCAGACGATAACTTTTCCAAAAGGAATGGTGAAGAACCTTTGTGTCCGAGTTGGTACCTTGTATGCCCAGCAGACTTCGTAGTGGTAGAGACCGGGAATGATGAGAGAGCACCTATCATACTAGGGAGGCCATTCTTGAATACCACGGGAGCTATCATCTACGCTAGTGCTGCCAAGATCAGTTTCTACGTCAAAGGGAAGAAGGAGACATTTTTCTTCAAGAACAAGACTACACAAATTCAAGATCAATCCAGACGTAAATCAAGGAAGAGGACCAACAGGAGGAACAGGAACAAGCAAGTGTGGACCGAGTCAGCGAAGATGGTCACTGTAGTTCATGGAGGCCAAGATCATCAACTTAAATCACCGTTTTTGACCAAGAAGGACGACCCAGGAATGCCAAGCATTTACTGCTCCATAAATGGATACAACTTCTACAAGACAATTTGCGACACCGGATCGGGCGTCAACATAATGGCCGCAGTCACCTATCGGCTCTTGTTCGGAACCATGCCATTAAGACCAACATACATTCAGCTCCAGATGGCAGATCAGACATTTCGAGAAGTCAAAGGAACAGTAACTAATGTCCCAGTCAAAATAGACGATCACTTTGTCTACACAGACTTTCAGGTTATTGACATGGGAGAAGACGAGTATAATCCACCCATCATCTTTGGAAGACCGTTCCTCAGCACCGTTAAAGCAATTATCTACATTGGAACCGGAGAAGTCCATATGCACTTCCCTTCAGAGAAGGTACGCCGTTATTTTACTGACCCTAACTATATTGTTAAAGAATCTAAGCAGGTCAGAAAGAGACGCAACCGCAACCAGAGGAGCCAGATCATCAAGGACGGATGGGCAGACCATGAAGGAGAAGTTATAAGGTCAGAAGACGTTGAGTTTAAACAGAATTATCCAGAGGAGATTGAAGCACCAAGTCAGGTGTGGAAAATGAAGATAACTATACAAGAAGAGGAGGCGCTGCTGGAAGTACCGACTACGCCACCCAACGAACCTCAGGACGATTAAGAAAATGGAGAGTCCCGTTCGGAGGACTTAAAAACACCGAACGCCTTGCCAAGAGGTAAACTTGGTAGTTATCCTTTCCCTTTCAATTATTTCAAATAGTTTACTTAGTTAATCATGTTTGTATTATCCTAAAAAAAAGAAAATAAAAATGTGAAAAACAGTAAGCCCCATGTGAGTAGACGAGTGGCATAAAACCCATAAGTACATTCACTCTGGTGGCATAAAAATAAAATAATTATTTTTCTGCTTTATAAAAACAAAAATATAAAAATAGGGAGTAATAATTATTAAGGAGTCTCAAGATGATAAAGGCTAGATATTTATGCTAACACTTAATCAGTTCCACAAGCTATGTTGTCTATTTGAGCTCCACAGAATTTAAGAATCAAGAAGACTAGCAGACGGAGGACATTCTAATCGCTGTCAGAATGCTGCTGACTTTCAAATACACCTCTGTCACCTGCTAGCTACATCAAGAGAAATTACGTCAAAATTCAGCTTGGGGGAGAGCACCCCCATTTATCTCGATAAGTATTTCTATCTATCTTTATACTTATATTATTTTAGAATATAAATACACATAAACTATGGAAAACCAAATAAAGATTTTATGCTTATATATATATATGTCTTTTGCTTAGTGTGTTTAATAAATAAATAAAGTGGCTATGCTAATCTGTATCTAAATAAAACTTAAGCATGGATACGATAAATAGTTGCTCTGCCTAATTTGCAAATTTTAAGTTCTCTCTCAAGTTTAGACATAACTGTTATAATTTAAAGCTTACTCTAGACCTAAACTTGTGGGATGAAAACTTGATCTGAAGCCTAAGTTGTTAACGGATACGATATGGGAAGGTTGAGCTGCTGTTTATCTGTTCCTAGAGATGCTAGAATTCTGGAGAATTTTATCTTTAAAAATCTTTAAAATGTTGCATGATGAGTTCCTGTATGATGAGAGTTTAAATTCCTACCACAGCCATATATACATGCTTGCTAGACTTTGAGCCACACATTTATTATTTACTGCTTATGAGCATTGAGTGTGGTCAAGCTGTGTTGACCCTTAGGAGCTTGTCATGTGGTTAAATCATGATTTCACTTGCACGTCCACTCATATATGCTACTTCTACTCCGGAAGTACCATCCACATATATTCACCCATTCCATCTCCAGAATCACCCAAAAATATTCTACTCCTAATCCGGGAGAGAGTAACCAAAAATATTTCTGTTTTCCCCTTGTGAAATAAATGCTCAAGTTATCTTGTTACTACCACTTGCTATATTATCTCAAGAGATGAATGCTCTAAAAAAAAGAGAAAAAGAAGATACGAGGAAATACAAAGGAGCAAGTGCTCGGAACCTCAAAAGAAAAGAAAGAGTGAGACGAGAGGTAAAAATGGACAAGTGTCTGACAGTAGAATTAGGGGTGCAAGATACCCACCTGAGAGAAAAGAAAAAAAATATAGAGCATCTCATTCTCCTCATAAAATTTCAAAAGCAAGAAAGGTATGTATCCCCTCAAATAGCAAAGTAGAATTAGACTTCCACCACCATTGTTTCACCATTGTCATCACCATACATCATTCATTCGCCACACATGCACATCTTGATTAAACTTATTGACTTGTTACTTTGGATCCATGGTTTGACTATGCAATAAATGTCTTATAAGTATGTATACTTTATCTCCCACCTATGAGCTCCAGATATTAAAGCCTTATTATAGTAGGGTGAGAGAGAAGGCAATGTCACTATGCCTTATACCACAAATACTACATATCTTGAGAGAAGGCATATACCATCAATGCCTTGGTAAGGATCCAAAAATACCACAAAAGAGAGACCTGAGAGAATCATACAAGGAATTTCTGAGTTTTATTTGAAAATCTGCAAAAACCCCAGAGCTATAGCTGATCAAGAATAAGAGACATGGCACTTGGCTAGACTGTTCTATCTTTTAACCACTCAAGACAGAAGTGACAGTTACAAGTCCCATAGTGAAGGTAAAGTAAGTAAATTTTAAGTCTTGATAGTTTACTCTAACTCAGAGATGAGATCTTATTTAAAAGCATGTGTACCATCAATTTTCTAAATATTGCAACAACTTATGATCCATAGCTGAGTCTATCCTAGCTCAGGGACGAGCAAGAGGTAAGCTTGGGGGAGTTTGTTGACGGTCCTTAAGTATCAAATTTAATTATCAAATAAATAAAGAAAAGGATCCAAATGAATTCAAGATCTATACTTAGGGATTTATCTGACAGAATTCCACGAGTTTTGGTGTTTGTCTATTTCTGCAGGGGGATATAAGGAAATATGGAAGAAAGGCCCACATGTCAGTATTACGTAAAGATATTAACGTGCTGCGCAATTATCTTACATCTAGAAGACTCCAGAAGCCACGAGACCGAAGCGGAGGCGAAACGGGGCCAGAGACAGGGCGCCCGCCCTGTCCTACTGGGCGCCCGCCCTGCCCCTGAGTCCAATCAGAACTCTGCTTTGCGGGAGATCTTCACCGACCTAAAGGATGAATCTAAACCATACAATCTATGTCGGTTTGATCCAAGGGCCCATATTCACTTGGAGGGACTATAAAACCAGACCCCCTGGCCCCTGGAGGAGAGAGCCTCTCAACCCTAATTCATTGTTCCATCAAGGGAGAAGAAGCCTCTGATCAAGATTAGAGCCACCACATCAATTAGACATCTAGATTAGCATAGCTACATAGGATTAGAACTAGAAGGAGTCAATCTTCGATTGGTTTCCGGATCTGTCAAGGGGATTCTTGGTAATTCTCTAATTGTGCTTCTAATTGCTTTCTAATTATCTTTGTTCTTCAATATTATGAATATGACTTTGTTCTACTTCAATATATTGCTTATGACTTTGCTCTACTTGCTTATATTCAAGATTATATTGTTCTTAGTTTATCATAGTTATGTACTTGGCTTAGTTAGATTGGATCTATATACATGCTTAGGATCGTATAGCGTTTATCCATCGGATCCATGGGTAAATGATAGATATTGTGTAGGCGTGGTGCTTATACCGTATTTATCTGCGATTGTACCCAATATGCCAGATCGTGGGGTGGTTCGTGATAGTGACAGCTTCATTGATTCTTATATAGTCCCCCTCTCGTGTATTGGGCTGGCAGAGCAACATTATTACAGGGGAGTGATTGCTATGTTTCTCATATTCCTTGCTAATATCACTATACATGGGCGTAGTCTTATCTCGCAATGATTGCTAAGTATGCTTGCACTAATTATGATAATGCTAGACTATATAGTTAAGAATAACTTAGGGAATATTCTTGTAGTTCGTTCTAATACCATGCTAATGACTTTCTAGAGTATCTAATTAAGGTGCTTATCATATTTATCATGTGGCTAGATCAGATTAGTTATCCTTGTCACTATTATTATTTCATATATCTTTTATGTGACACTTATCCCTGTATGATGAGTTAGATATAATGTTCTCAATTATACATGCAATGATAGATGCTCAATCTCATATTCTATTCTGTAATCAATAGTGATGATTGCTAATCCCTTCCCAGTGGTAAAAATATAAATAACGATACCTGGAATACTTCCCGGTTAAAATGCTGCATCGGTATTAATCTGTGCGCTTGCAGATCCCATTCATTATTTATTTAGAAGAGCAATTGCATATTTCAATACCGCGTCTCTTATATCATGCTGGGGATGACAACTTGGCTTAAGTGGTGTGAGGGATAGGTTTGGCATTTTTGGCACCGTTACTAGATTTAGAGAACTTAGTCTACTTTTGGTAATGATGTTAAGAATACCCAACACTTACTACGAGGACGAAGCTCATGTCAAGTGCTCACTATCCAGGAGCGCTGGCGATTCGAATCGATTTCTAACCAGCTGGCGAGTTTATTCCCCACACAAACCACACTCACTGATCAAGTGAGCTACAGATCACCGTATTGCACTATCCAGGACCAATTCGCGGGTTCGACAGGCACCGCCCGTACCCGAGGACCGTTCCGGCGACCGAGGTATCCAAGGTATACCAAGGTTGCGCGCCGCGCCCTCATCGTTCTCCTCAACCATCACCAATACAACGCGTACATCGGGCCGATTCCCGGCCCAGATAGTGCTTAGGCTTCACGGTCGGAACGACTTATCCTTCCAGCTAATTGTGGGGCATGCGTTCAACATGACAAGAGGGCCGTCAACGATCGGTCCTTAATAGACACAGGCAGGGGCACTACAGTCAACCCACCATAAGACCCTGCCCGGTCTCAAATTTCCATTCCACACATGGTTATCCTTTCCCAAAGCAATCACTGCTTAAATCAAGCAGGTATCCACCTATATCTCACAGGTGACAGGAAATCACCCGACTTCTACCGGACTAAGCAAGCTAAGCATAGACTCCGTGCCTATCTACATGGGACAAGGTAGATAAACGAGTAGGGATAGCAAGGAGTACATATGCATCAACGGTATCAAGCAATTCCTATCACTTAAATGCAACATAGTAGAACAAGCATAATATATACTGTAAGTTAGCGAGAATAGGGAGACTTAGAATGCTCCGGGGCTTGTCTTTCTTAAACGTGCTGGGTCTGTGATCCGGACACTCATGCAGTTCTTCTCCAGGTTCCGGTGCTCCCAGAGGTTCCTGCTCCTGGTCTCCTCTGGCTCCTCGGGTCCCACTTCGTTCTCCTGCGAGCCTGTATGATGCATGTGTGCTCATGAGTGGAGTGCGAGATGCCCGAGTGGATGCTTGTATGAGAAAGTACCAAATGACCATGACATGATGCATAGGTGATTTAATTGGTCATGCTCTTTACAAGGTAGTCAACATCATCCAAGAACATGTAATTACACTAAGCATCCACTTCCTTCTTTCCTACATAATTATTTTCAAGTGTAACCAGCAACTCACAAGATACTTCAAAGATACACCAAACCCCTTTTATTCTACTTAATCTACATATAACAATTCATAATTTCTTTATTCATTTCTAGGCCCATCAAAATAGCATGCAGTTATGTTTATCAATAAATTTCACAAAAGTTACAGGAGACTACCAGTCAAGCTTAAAGTCCACTATGAATTTTTCATAATTTTTGGATACTTATTTTGAGCTACAAAAATCACAAGATTAATTAATAAAGGCAAGTACCATTACTCTACTATGGTATATGTGTCAAACAGCAGATTTCATATTTTATAATTTGCCTAATATCATAAGAAATACCCAGAAAAATTTCCAGATTAATTGCATGATCCAATTATTTATTAAAAATCATAAACCACTGCCATGCAAGCATTTAAATCATCATAAATTCATTTATTCAGCAAATAATGTGTAGCAACATTTTCCCAGTGATTAAACATACATGCAGAGCCAACAAAACAAGCTTCACATTTTTCCGAGTCATATTTTAATTACTATGCATTTTCCTAATTCAGAAAAACATGGATTAAATATATTTATACAAAAAAGTTACTCAAACATGACATGCAATTACATCAAACCGTAGATCTGAGAATAGAGAGCACACCAAAATTTATTTCACCAGATTTGGAGCTGTAGAACTCAATATATGGAAATTACAAGTTTTAAATCAATTTCTGGAAAACCTTTATTTAAGAAAACCGACGGAAAATGCTAGATTCACCCGGATCCACACCCGCACAGGCGCTGACAGGTGGGATCCAGGGGTCGGGGCCCCACAGGTCAGCCATGCAGAGCTCCGGCCAACTTCGGCCGGCCGGCTTTCGCCGACGGCGAGGTCTCCGGCCACGGGGTGAGCATCAGCGTGCTCCCCGAAGCGAGGCGCATCCAGGGGTACACTCGGATTGGCCGGAGGATGACCGGAACACCTCCGACGAGCGTGCATGGCGGCACGGCGGCGCTGCTCGCCATGGCCAGGCCGCTCCGGTGCGGTAGAGCGCGCGCAAAAGCTCCTCCGAGCTTCCCCATCGAGCTACGGACCTAACGCGCTAAAGAGCGAGCGAAACTAGGCAGGATATCGCAGGATCCGTCACGGCGGAGCACTCCGGCGAGGTCGGAGCAACTCCGGCGAGCGATTCACAGCGCACGGCTGCTTCTCACCTCGGTAGAGCGTACGCAGGGGCTTACCGCGGCGACGGCGAGTGCGCTGGTGCTCTTGGCGTCGAGGTTAGAGCTCTGGTGCGACCGGCAGCGAGCGGCGGAGCTTTCTCCGGCAATGGCGCGGGCGGAGCTGCTGCTGCTGCTGCTGCGCGTGCGCGGAGAGGAAGAAGAGAGAGGGTGAGGCAGGCGACAGAATGGAGGGAGTGGTCTGGGGCGCGGGGCGGCGTCCCGACCAGGGGGGTGGAGGTGGCCGGCCGCGGCGCGTCCAACGCCGGCGTACGGCCGCCACGTGGCCGGCGCCGGGTGGAGCGAGGCGGGCGCCGCGCGCGCGGGAGAGAGGGGAGGGGGAGCGGGCCGCGCTGTCCAGCTGGGCCGAAAGGGAGGCGGGTCGGCCCAGCAGCGCATGTCCCCTTTCCCTTTTTTTTGAATTTCTTTTCTCAAATTCTTTCTAAATTCATTTGGACTATTTAGAATTCATTTTCACCCTTTTTCCCCAAAAGCAAAGTTGTTCCAAAACAAAAACTCTACAATTTTGTTTTAATAAGCATGACAAAATTCCAAATAGAATTTGACTTACAGATTAAAACTAACTCTAGGTTTTCAAATAAATTCATTTTGGGGATTTTTGTATAAATTCCATTTCTCAAATTCTATGGCTCCAAAAATTGCACAAAAATATTCTTAAATCTTCTTACACACCATTCAACCTAGTTTGAATATTTCACAATTTTAGAAGCAAGCATCATATTTTTAACACATTTAAATCACATGGAATAAAGTACATAAAATCATATTTTAGATGGATGACATGCTTATGTGATGCTATGCTTGATGAGAATGCTTATGAATGCTTTGGTAAGACTAAGTGCATGCTTAACACCTAGGGTGTTACAAACTCTGCCTGCAACCTCTCAACCTCAGTGTCGAACTCACGCTGCAGCTGACGCTTCTCATCCTGAACTATGAGAAGGGACCCAGACAAGCGTCCCAAGCAATGCTCTAGACCCCCATAGGTCATCATCAAGGCGAACATAGCACTCATAGCTGCACAGTCACTGTGCTGGTCCTCGTCCGCACTCCTCTCTAGAGCATTCACCTCAGACTGATTCCACACCGAAGTGTAGGGGTCACGCCGGGGAAACACCCCAGCGAAGGCGTGGGCTAGCTCCTGTAGAAACCTCTCCATGATGTCCCTTAGAACTGCAAAGGCTGCTCTACTGGCATCGTGGAAAGGCGTGGTACCTCGGGACTCATACACCCAGCCGCCCCAGGCGGGGTCACCTCCACTGGTAGGGACCACTGCCTCGATCCCCACCAGGGTCCCGTCACCAAGCTGCTCCTTGATCCAATAGTAGCGAGGTTCCCTTCCTTCGGGATACCCCATCGAACTGAGCACCCTCCAAAGCAAGGTGGGCATTCCAAACTCCTCCACGAACTTGCTCTTATGACGCAAGCTCCTAGCTGCCAACTGATGGCGAGGGGCCCGCCCACCAGTGGAGTTGCGAGCGGTGAGCCTAGTGCGTGCCATCTACTGCAGATAGAATACCTTGGGTAAGATTGAGTTGGGTATTTTAAATGCAAATAGAAAAATCCGCAAGCGCACGGATACCGATGTAGCTTTCACTCGGGAGTATTCCAGAGTATCGATTTTCCACAGGGAACATAAGTGTACTAATTAAGAATCAAGATCGCCCAAGGATAACTATATAATTATTTTTGGTGGGAAGAGAGGAAGTTTCCTGAGAGTTCTCTAGTTGATCTAAGAATCAAGAATTACTTCAAGATTATCTATTTCGGGACATCAGAACTCTAACCACATAAAGAGATGAGAAGGGGGCTAGGAAGCTCCGACTACGGTCCTACAAAAACCGATCCGAACGAGGTGGAATACGTCGACCGTTAGGGCTATCACTACCCTAAGGCTACCACAACAATCCGCAGGATTGGGTGCAATTCCAGGTAATTGCAAGACTAAACACCACGTCTAATCTATTAATTACTACTCTAATGTTTCAAAGATTAGAGCACTTGATGCAAGCGGGAATCCAATAAATAACTTGAATGTAAATAAAAATAATTAAAGAACTCAGGAATTATGAATTGAAGAACCTGGAGAACGATGAAGAACGAACCAGTTGCTGCAAAAGTATAATGTTGAGGAAGATCCGACAGATCCGGCTCCTCCTCCACTGCTCTCCTCTTCTCTCTCCCTATTTTCTAGATTACAACTAGAACTAGAACTAGAGGAACTAGAACTAGAACTAGATGAACTAGAACTAGAACTAGATAAAGTAGAGGTAGAACTAGAAGAACTAGAGGGATCCTATCTACTTGGATGAAGAATTGAAACCCTAGCTTTGATTCTGTAGAAGAGGTATGATCTCCAGGGGCTAGGGGGTCTGGTTTTATAGTCCCTTCAAGTGAATATGGACCGTTGGATCAAACCGACATTGATTGAACGGTTATCCTTGATCCCTTAGGTCGGTGGAGCATGATCCGCAAGTTTGGACGTGATTGGGCAGAACTCTAGGGCGGGCGCCCTCAGGACTTGGGCGGGCGCCCTGTCCCTGAGCCCTCTCGGCCTCCGCTTCGGTCCCATGGCTTCTGGAGTCTTCTAGATGGTAGAAAATTGCGCAGAACGTTAATATCTCTATGTAAACCCGACGTGTGGGCCTTTCCCCATATTTCCTGATAACCCCCTGCAGAAATAGACAAACACCAAAACTCGTGGAATTCTGTCAGATAAAACCCTAAGTCTAGGTGTTGGTTGCATTTGGATCCTTTTCCATGATTAGTTGATGGTTAAATGTGTGCATTAAGAACCACCAACAAGCTCCCCCAAGCTTAACCATTGCTCGTCCCTGAGCAAATATGAACTCAAGAGTTTTTGCAGTGGTTTCATGCCTTAAAGATACACATGCGTTCAAACAAGATCTCATCTCTGGGTTAGGGTAAACTGTTAAAATTTAAACTTACTCGTATTACCTTCCACCATGGGACTTGCAACCGTCACTTTTGTCTTGAGCAGTTAAAAGATAGAACGGTCTGGTCAAGCGCCATGTCTCTTGTTCTTGATTAACTATAGCTCTGTAGTTTTTGCAAATTTTCAAATAAAACTCAGAGATTCCTTATATGACTCTCTCTAGTCTCTCATTTGTGGTATTTCTGGATCCTTACCAAGGTAGTAATGGTGTATGCCTTCTCTCAAAGTATGTGGTATTTTTGGTATGAGGCATAGTAGCATTGCCTTCTCTCTCACCCTACTCTAATAAGGTTTTTGATATCTGGGGCTCATAGGTGGGAGACAGCTAATACATACTTACAAGACATTTATTGCATAGTCAAACCATGAGAAGAACAAGTCAATAAGTCAAATCAAGATGTGCATGTGTGGCGAATGAATAGTGCATGGTGATGATGGTGATAATAATGGTGAAAGTCTAATTCTACTTTTGCTCTTTTGAGGGGATACATACCTTTCTTGCTCTTTTGAAACTTTTTGAGGAGAATGAGATGCTCTCTTTTTTTTCTTTTCTCTCAGGTGGGTATCTTGTACCCCTAATTCTACTGTCGGACACTTGTCCATTTTTACCTCTCGTCTCACTTTTTTTTCTTCGAGGTTCCGGGCACTTGCCCCTTTTTATTTCCTCGTATTTTTCTCTTTTTTTAGAGTACTCATCTCATGAGATAATGTAGCAAGTGGTAGTAACAAGATAACTTGAGCATTTATTTCACAGGGGAAAACAGAAATGTTTTTGGCTATTCTCTCCCGGATTAGGAGTAGAATATTTTTAGGTGATTCTGGAGATGGAAATGGGTGGATATATGTGGATGCGTACTTCCGGAGTAGAAGCAGCATGTGTGAGTGAACGTGCAAGTGAATCTTGATTTTAACCACATGACAAGCTCCTAAGGGTCTACACAGCTTGACCACACTCAATGCTCATAAGTAGTAAAAAGTAAATGAGTGGTTCATAGTCTAATAAGCATGTATATATGGCTGTGGTAGGAATTTAAACTCTCATCATACAGGAACTCATCATGTAACATTTTAAAGATTTTTAAAGATAAAATTCTCCAGAATTCTAGCATCTCTAGGAACAGATAAACAGCAACTCAACCTTCCCATATCGTATCCATTAACGACTTAGACTTTAGATCAAGTATTCTCCCCACAAGTTCAGGTTTAGAGCAAATCTTAATTCATAACAGTCAAGCCTAAACTTGAGAGAGATTTCAATTCTGAGAACTAGTCATGGCAGAGCAACAATTCATCATTTCCATGTGAGAGCTTATCATGAGGGTTCATAGCAGACTTTATTTATTTATTTATTTAGCAAACTAAGCAAAGATATATATATATATATAAGCACAAAATCTTTATTTGGGTTTTTATGATTATGCATCTTTTTATTATTTGAGTAAAATATAAATGTGAGTAGAACACTTAGCTGGATAAATGGGGGTGTTCTCCCCCAAGCTGGATTTTGCCGTAATTCCTTCTCATGTAGCTAGCATGTGGCGGAGGTATATTTGAATGTTGGCAGCACCCTGACAGCGATTAGGATGTCCTCCGTCTGCTAGTCTTCTTTGATCCTTGAATTTTTTGGAGCTCAAATAGACAACAAAGCTTTGTGGAACTAGTTAAGTGTTAGCATAAATATCTAGCCTTTATCATGTTGAGCCTCCTCTATAAATGTTACTCTCTTTAGTAGGATCATAAATTTATTTTTATTTTTATAGGATAGGAATATATTTATTTCATTTTTACGCCACCACAATGAATGTACTTATGGGTTTTATGCCATGAGCATACTCACATGGGGCTTACTATTTTTAACATTTTTATTTTCTTTTCAAGATGATATGAACCTGATTAACTAAGCAAACTATTTTAAAATAATTGAAAGGAAAAAGATGACTACCAAGTTTACCTCTTGGCAAGGCGTTCGGTGTTTTTAAGTCTTCCGAACGGGACTCTCTGTTTTCTCAGTCGTCATGGGATTCGCTGGATGGCGTAGTCGGTGGTTCCAGCGCTGCTTCCTCTTCGTGTATAACTATCTTCTCTCTCCACACCTGACTCGGTGCTACGGTCTCCTCAGGACAGTTCTGTTCAAATTGTATGTCTTGAGACCTTATCACTTCTCCTTCGTAGTCTGCCCATCCGTCCTTGATGATTTGCCTCCTCTGGTTGCGGTTGCGTCGTCTTCTTCTTATCCTGACCTGCTTAGAATCTTCAACTATATAGTTAGGGTCAGTAAAATAGCGGCGTACCTTCTTAGAGGGGAAATGTATGTGGACTTCTCTGGTTCTAATATAGATAATGGCTTTGATAGTGTTGAGGAACGGTCTTCCAAGGATGGTGGGTGGATCGTACTCGACTTCTCCTATGTCAATGACCTGAAAATCATCTGGAGCTGAGTGTATGTTGGTTGTAGTGACATGGTTCCATGCAGGAGCTGATAAGTGACTGCGGCCATTATGTTGACATCAGATCCAGTGTCGTAGATTGTCTTCTGAACAGAGTATCCGTTGATTGTGCACTCGATGCTTGGAACACTAGGGTCGTCCTTCTTGATCAAGAAAGGTGACTTGAGTCGACGATCTTGACCTCCTTGAGCTGTAGTGACCATCTTAGCTGACTCGGTCCACATTTGCTTGTTCCTATTCCTCCTGTTGGTCCTCTTCCTTGGTTCATGTCAGGACTGCTTTGGGATTTGTGTAATCTTGTTCTTGAAGAAAAACGTCTCCTTCCTTCCCTTTATGTAGAAACTGATCTTGGCACCACTAGCGTAGATGACAGCTCCTGAGGTGTTCAGGAATGGCCTCCCTAGGATGATGGGTGCCCTCTCATCAGTATCAGTCTCTATCACCACGAAGTCTGCTGGAGCGGATAGGGTACCAACTCGGACGTAGAGGTTCTTCAATATTCCCTTTGGGGAACTTAGCGTCCGATCTGCAAGCATGCCGATGGAGATCGGGATGACGGGGCATCTTGGATCGCCTCTCTGAGTAGTTAGGCCTCTGTTGATTCCAACATTGATTTTGTTGAGGATAGTTGTAGTAGTTGTTGTTGTTGTTTTTGATGTAGTTTACGTCCTCAAGCATCTCAGGGCAGTGATTGCCTGAGTGTCCAGTATCTCCAGTGTGTTTGTGCTCGTAGATCTAGGTTCTTCACTTAGTGGAGTCTGGGAGTTGTAAAACTCCTTCATATCTTGCTCGAAGTGTACCTGCTCATAGAGACAAGGTAGAGATCAAGTGCATGGGCCCTGTTGGTGGAAAACAACAACAGAACCAAAAGTGTATTTATTTTTCTCTATCCTTAAGCATAGAGAGCAAGACAAAGTTGATGGATAATAACATCATGAGTGTAGCATTTAAAACATTTGTCAGATCAGATCGCTCACCCAAATGGAAAGATAATCTATCTATACTTATGTTATATATATATATATCATTCAAAGATTGTGTGTGCAACATTTTAGTTTATATGATTAGGAGTGTGGGATCACAAAGGTGGAAGGACTAAACATGTTGAATCGATTGGGTTGGTTAATCTAGAGTTGTAAATAATACATGTTTGTCTCTTTTATTCATGTGAACGGAAGAACCAAGGAGAAACTTATAAAAATTGATAGTCAAGTACCTTAAGATGTTACCTTACTTGAAGAGTGATGGTACAGTATCACCTTGTGGTAGCTTCCCTTTCTTATCGGTTGTGCATCGTGTTTGTGGCACCCTCCATGGATCATCTCTTGTGAGCTATGTCTTCCTTGTGTAAATTGTTAAACTTCATGTGTCTCCTTTATCTCCAATGTGCGTTTGTATCTCAGGACTTCCCAGGTTGATATTGAAAGTTTTCCTGCAGGGGTTAGTCCAACAAAATATCCAATATCTACTATAGCATACTATCGGCTCAAAAATCAACCTAGACACCATGTCTAATTTGATTTAGGAGGGCATTTTAACCTAAGAATCATGCTGAATTTAAACTCCCTTGGAAGTAAGATCAACATTCCTAACTAAGCACCATGCTTAATTAAGAGAAAAATGAAACTACTCCAAACCTAGACATATACTAAAGCAAATAATGGTAGCATGAGAGCATTTATAGAGATCTACTCAAGTGCAGATGAAGTAGTGTGATTAGTATTTAACAAAATTGAGCATGTCTTAAAGGTAGGGACAACCAACATAGCAACATGGCAAAGGATGTTTCATGTAAAGTACTCCCCCAAGCATGAATTTTGCAAAATTCAAGTTTGGATGAATTTAATTCAATGTTGTATGATAATTGGTTGGACATACCTTGTGCTTGTCATTCATCTGATCTTCTTGCTCCAATCCTAGAAAGGTTAGTGACAAGAATACCCGAAGGAATTTTTTTACAATTATCCTTATATGCTCAACACACAAGGTAATGTTGCAAATAGTTAAAAGCTCATGTCATGATCTGATCAGTGCTTATTTTAGGACACTAAGCTTGTCCTTGGGAAACCATCAATTTATGTCGGCGAAGTGGTTTCCCCTCCAACGCTGACCTATATCAAGATCAACTCAACGAGATCTGCAATATTTCTTATAGACATATGCATCGACAACCGCCCTTTTAAAGTTTTTATAAATAGAAAGAATGAGGGGGTTGGAGATCTTGAATGTGGTGATGTTGAAAAAAACCAATGGATTGGGAAGATGTTGCATATGAGCATGGAGTAAATGAAGTGGCTATGAAATAGATTCCATGCTCATTAATGCTTAGAGTGAAATCCATGTGGTATGGTGAAAATGATAAGATGAGTGTGGTAAACAAGGAAAATAAAAAGGATACACGGACGACTTGGTTCGAAACTAGCACAGCTACCGTTCCCCAGCAACGACGCCAGAAAGCTTGTTGGGTATTTTAAACGCAAACAGAAAAATCCGCAAGCGCACGGATACCGATGTAGCTTTCACCCGGGAGTATTCCAGAGTATCGATTTTCCACAGGGAACGTGAGTGTACTAATTAAGAATCAAGATCGCCCAAGGATAACTATATAATTATTTTTGGTGGGAAGAGAGGAAGTTTCCTGAGAGTTCTCTAGTTGATCTAAGAATCAAGAATTACTTCAAGATTATCTATTTCGGGACATCAGAACACTAACCATAGAAAGAGATGAGAAGGGGGCTAGGAAGCTGCGACTACGGTCCTACAAACACCGATCCGAACGAGGTGGAATACGTCGACCGTTAGGGCTGTCACTACCCTAAGGCTACCACAACAATCCGCAGGATTGGGTGCAATTCCAGGTAATTGCAAGACTAAACACCACGTCTAATCTATTAATTACTACTCTAATGTTTCAAAGATTAGAGCACTTGATGCAAGCGGGAATCCAATAAATAACTTGAATGTAAATAAAAGTAATTAAAGAACTCAGGAATTATGAATTGAAGAACCTGGAGAACGATGAAGAACGAACCAGTTGCTGCAAAAGTATAATGTTGAGGAAGATCCGATAGATCTGGCTCCTCCTGCACTGCTCTCCTCTTCTCTCTCCCTATTTTCTAGATTACAACTAGAACTAACTAGAACTAGAACTTGAGGAACTAGAACTAGAACTAGATGAACTAGAACTAGAACTAGATAAACTAGAGGCAGAACTAGAAGAACTAGAGGGATCCTCTCTACTTGGATGAAGAATTGAAACCCTAGCTTTGATTTTGTAGAAGAGGTATGATCTCCAGGGGCTAGAGGGTCTGGTTTTATAGTCCCTTCAAGTGAATATGGACTGTTGGATCAAACCGACATTGATTGAACGGTTATCCTTGATCCCTTAGGTCAGTGGAGCACGATCCACGAGTTTGGACGTGATTGGGCAGAACTCTAAGGCGGGCGCCCTCAGGACTTGGGCGGGCGCCCTGTCCGTGAGCCCTCTCGGCCTCCGCTTCGGTCCCGTGGCTTCTGGAGTCTTCTAGATGGTAGAAAATTGCGCAGCACGTTAATATCTCTATGTAAACCCGACGTGTCGGCCTTTCCCCCGTATTTCCTAATAACCCCCTGCAGAAATAGACAAACACCAAAACTCGTGGAATTCTGTCAGATAAAACCCTAAGTCTAGGTGTTGGTTGCATTTGGATCCTTTTCCATGATTAGTTGATGGTTAAATATGAGCATTAAGGACCGTCAACAGAGTACCTTTTATTAACTTAATTAAAATTGAGACAGATTTACTTTAAGGGAGGGAAGTAAGCAATGATATGAAATAAACATGATGCATGCACGAACTTACGATCTCACAAACATAGGAACAAAAGTTAACACTGATCGGTATATACGGTGGCACACAACGTTCTCTCATAATGTAACTAGCATTCTAGGCGGGAGCGTGGTTAGGGTACCTGCAGAAAACTCATTTCAGCCCAACGATAGTATGAACATGCAGAACAAGAATTTAAATCTACACACCCCACATGCATAGACACCCCGTCCATGCATATGGCGTGTTACTACCCACATCATCGCCCTAGTGACGGCATTGCCTCTCAGGACGGAATCTCCCAACATACGGTACTGTTCCCAGGCACACCAAACATGTGTGTATGACACAGCACCTAACAACACTTCCCTAGATCGGTAGTGTATCCGATCATGCTCTCACAGCACCCACTTACCGAGACGTAGAGGAAGAATTGATCCATACATTACCACTCAAATGAATGGTACTCATACTATTGCACGCCGTATGAGCGACGAAATAGAAATATGATGCATTAACCCCCAAGTCAGTACTTAACTAGCCACCTTAGTGTCCTTAAGTGGGCATAAAGGATATGACCTTGGCACCTTAGAGTCTAAAAACTTAGTTTGACACCTTGATTATCATTTAATTAACAATAATCTTTTATTAATCCAGTTTAAGTTTAGTTTAGAACGTACTTATGAACAGTAACTCGCTAACCTTGCTCCGATGCCAGCTGTAATAGAACCGCCCAAATTATAAGAGATTAAGCTTAATAGTGACCATCTGCACAGTCAAACTACCAAGCTTAAGCCCATATAATCCCGGTAGTCCGTGAAATCTCGAAGGATTTCAAACCATATATCGCACATACAGCCAAGACCGTAATAAGTTCAACGGTTACCACCCATAGTTACATCCAATTTACAACCTTCATCAAATACCTCGGAGTGCTTAAGATTATTACAACCAAGTTCTTAAGTAGTGGAAGCTTCATAGTTTGAAAATAACACGCACACATTTAGTCTGATACGGTGCCATAGTTTGGTCATTCCCACAAAAGCAAAAGATGAGGTAGATTGACCATCGCCCTTGGTCGAGTCATCGCCCAAGGCTGGGTACAAGCAGAGGATGCAATAACCATAGTACATTTGACCATCTGCAAAACAACATGGGAATAGAACCCTGAGTACGAGAATGTATTCAGCTAGACTTACCCGTCATAAACCAAAAATAAAGACTCTTCAAGGATCATGAAGGCTGTATGGTGGGGTAGCTGAGACTTTTAGCATAAAAGCATTATTCCACTAAACGTAGCCTAGAGACCATTCCTCTTTTAATTTGCTCAAGTTTGATAATATCAATACCTATTATTTAGGTTTGCACCTGTACTATTACAAGCAAGTGTAGTAATATGAAGGTACCTCATCATAGCATTCTTAATTCATTTATCATCATAACCCAAGTGTTCCACGATCCTTACTACGAGAACGAAGCTCATGTCAAGTGCTCACTATCCAGGAGTGATGGCGATTCGAATCGATTTCTAACCAGCTGGCTTGTTATTCCCCACACAAACCACACTCACTGATCAAGTGAGCTACAGATCACACTGTTACACTATCTAGGACCAATTCGTGGGTTCGGCAGGCACCGCCAGTACCCGAGGACCATTCCGACGACCGAGGTATCCAAGGTATACCAAGGTTGCGCGCCGCGCCCTCGTCGTTGTCCTCAACCATCACCAATACAGCGCATGGCGGCTCGACTCCCGGCCCGGATAGTGTTCAGGCTTCGCGGTCGGAATGACTTATCCTTCCAGCTAAGTGTGGGGCATGCGTTCAACATGACAAGAGGGCCGTCAGGGGCACTATGGTCCACCCCACTGTAAGACCCTGCCCGGTCTCAAATTCCTTTCCACACTTGATTACTTTTCCCCATAGCAATTACAGCTAATCAAACAGGTGTCCACCTATATCTTGCAGGTGACAGGAAATCACCCGACTTCTACCGGACTAAGCAAACTAAGCATGGACTCCGTGCCTATCTACATAGGACAAGGTAGATAAACAAGTGGTAATATCAAGGAGTACCTATGCATCAGTGGTATCAAGCAATTCCTATCACTTAAATGCAGTCATAGTAGAACAAGCATAATATATCATTTATGTTAGTGAGAATAGGGAGACTTAGAATGATCCGGGGCTTGCCTTTCTCAAACGTGCTCGGTTTGTGGTCTGGGCACTCCTGCAGTTCTTCTCCGGGCTCTGGTCCTCCTAGAGGTTCCTGCTCCTCGGGTCCCACCTCGTTCTCCTGCGAGCCTGTATGATGCATGTGTGCTCATGAGTGGAGTGTGAGATGCCCGGGTGCAATGCTTATACAAGTGGATACCAGATGACCATGACATGATGCATAGATGGTATAAGTGGTTATTTTTACAAGGTAGTCAACATCATCCAAGAACATGTAATCGAACTAAACATCTATTACATTCTCTTCTACAAGTTGTCTTCATGGTTAACCAGCAAGCTCACATGATGCTTCAAAGATACACCAAACATCCTCTTACTTTATTTAATCTATGTATTACAATTCATAATTTATTTTATCCACTTTTAGGTCTACAAAAGTAGCATATATTTCTGTTTATCAATAAATTCCACAAAAATTATAGCAGATCACCAGTCAACCATAAAGTCTACCATAAATTTCTCATAATATTTGGACATTTATTTTGGGCTACAAAAATCACAAGATTAATCCAGATAAGCAAGTATAAATACCCTACAGTGGACCAAGTGTTTATAAATTACTTGTTATCATAAGAAACACCCACAAAAATTTCTAGATTAATTGCATGATCCAATTATTTATTAAAAATTATAAACCACTACCATGCAAGCATTTAAATCACCCTAAATTAATTTATACAGCAAATAATGTGTTATCATATTTTTCTGAGCTATATTTTAATTACTGTGCATTTTCCAATTTTCAGCAAAAACATGGGTTAATTATATTTGTACAGGAAAGTTGTTCAAACATGACATGCAACCACACCAAACTATAGATCTTGAATTATAGAGTTCATCAAAATTTATTTCATCAATTTCGGAGCTGTAGAACTCAAGTTATGAAATATACAAGATTTAAACAAATTCTGAAAACCCTTTTTTTAAAGAAAAACCGACGAAAAACACTAGATCCACCCTGATCCACACCCGCAAAGGCGCTGATAGGCGGGACCCAGGGGTCGTGGCCCTACGGGTTAGCCACGCCGCACTCCGGCCGACTTCGGCCGGGCGGCTCTCGCCGACGGCGAGGTCTCCGGCCACGGGGCGAGCACTAACGTTCTCCCCGCAGCGAGGCGCACCCAAGGGTACCCTTGGATCGGCCGTAAGATGACCGGAGCACCCTCACGAGCATGCATGGCAGCACGGCGGCGCTGCTCGCCGTGGCCAGGCCGCTCCGGTGCGGTAGAACGCGCGCGGGTACTCGTCCGAGCTTCCTCACCGTGCTACGAACCTAACGCGCTCGAAAGCAAGCGATATGAGGCAAAAACGAGTAAGTTGCGACGCAGTTGAGCACTCTGATGAGGTCGGGGAAACTCCGGCGAGCGATTCAGGGCTCGCGGCGGTCTCTCACCTCGGTAGAGCATGCGCAGAGGCTTACCGCGGCGAAGACGAGTGCAGCGGTGGTTTTGGCGCCGAGGATAGGTCACTGGTGTGGCCGGCGGAGCTCTCTGGCGATGGCGCTGCGGCGGAGCTGCTACGGCTGTTGCGCTCGCGAGCGGAGGAAGGAGAGGGGAGCGGGGAGGGGACAGAATGGAGTGGCCTGGGGGCGCGGGGCGGCGTCCCGACCGGGATAAGGCCGGTCGGCCGCGGCGCGTCCACGACGCCGACGTACGGCCGCCATGTGGCCGGCGTCGGGTGGACGAAGGCGGGCGTCCGCGCGCGGGAGAGAGGGAGGGGAAACCGGGCCGCGCTGTCTGGCTGGGCCGAAAGGGAGGCGGGTCGGCCCAGCAGCGCCTGCCCCCTTTTTTTTGAAATTATTTTCCCAAAAAGCTTAAATGTGACTTTTGAAGCTTTTACAAATCTTTTTAGGGGTTGGAGTAAAAAGAAGAATTGTTCCCTACAAAATTCCCTACAAATTTGTTTTAATAAGGAAAGCCAAATTCCAAATAGAATTTGAATCACAAATTAAAACTTGTTCTAGGTTTTTAATAAATTCATTTTAGGGATTTTTGTATAAATTCCATTTCTCATTTTCTATAGCTCCAAAAATATCACAAAATTACTCTTAAATCCCCTAACACATATTTCAACCTAATTTGGGCATTTGAAGAATTTTAGAAAGAAGCATAATATTTTTACCATATTTAATTCACATAAAATAAAGCACAAAAAATCACACTTGAATGAATGACATGCTCATGTGATGCTATGCTTGATGAGAATGCTTGTGGTTGGTTTATGAGATTAAGTGCATGCTTAACACCTTGGGTGTTACACCCACCACAGCTAGTGCGCGGGAGGCGCTCGGGGCACCATGCAGGGGGTGCCCCGCGGGGGCGTCAGACGTCAAGGATCTCTGATCCTACCACCGAGGCAAGGGTCCGTCCGGCCCTCCCCCCGCATATTCCTCACCAGATCACCCATTCTTCTAGCCCGACAGGCGCTAGAGGAAGGGCCCACGGAGCATCAAGCTCCACTCCATGGACCAATAGGGGATCTTCGCGACCTCCTGTTCCGCCCCGATCAAAGGATAAAGCACGGATCCCGCCCCCTCCTCAGAAGAGGGACCAGGGAGCCTCGACTTCTTGTCGCCCTCCATCCATGGATGGACGAAAGACAGCGGCGCCTCCCGAGCTCCCTCTGGGACTTAGGAGCACAGCCGCCACTTACGCCTCTTCCGCGAGCACTTCATTAAGTGTGTACGCGGATCTTCTAGGGAACCACCTGAGGTCTACACTAGACCTTATCGCTACACCGCCCGTTTCGTCATACCCTGAGGATCCCACCTCAGGCGACGATGAATGGGCCGGCGCTGACTTTTCCGGTTGTGGTGATCCAGAAACTTTCATGCGCTTTCTGGAGGCCAGCAACTACAGCCTCGGCTACTCCGACTCCGACGACAGCGGCTACGATCTGTCACGAGAGTGTTCCAACCTCGAGGTCGGAGGAGCGCCCCCAACGCTCAAGGGTGTGCAGGACCCTCTAGGCAGGGGAACGCCACTCTGGTTCCCAACACAACTCCCGGGACCCATCCTGGAGCACGCGGGGCAGCATCAACCCCCGCAGGACAACAGCGCCCTGACCTCGAGCAGCTCAACGAGCTGGAGGCCAGGCTCGAAGAAGAGCGCGTACGCCTCCGCCAACTACGCGAGACCCTGGTCCAAGACTAGTCCGGCCGCAGGGACGGGGGCGAGGCTAGACGCCATGCCCGGGACGTCAACTGCCGCATCATCGAGGACGAAGGGGGTGACAACCCCCAGTCTTCAGCACGGCCAGCCAGAACGTGATGGCTGCCGCACTCCTCCTCAGAGCGATGCCCGAGCCATCGACTCCTGAGGGGAGAAGGGTGCGCCAGGGGCTATGTGGCCTCCTGGAGCAAGCTGTAGTGCAGAACGTAGAAAGTTCTGCGTCACGGTCCCAAGGAACGAGGCGCCAAGGGGATCAGCCCCCTCCTAACAGGGCACCAACGGTGTAGGGACCGCCGCCCCTAACCCGTAAGGGGCAACAAGGCCCCATCTGTCCATGAGCGTGTCGGGACCAACATGGACGCCCGGGCCAACCTCGAGGCCAGACGGCATGACAGGGACGAAGTTGAGTCTCGGCGCTATCGACCGCGCTGAGGTGGGAGGTATGACCCCGACCACGACCGCAGCACGTCGCCGGAGCCTCCGGGCTCCCGCGTCTTCAGCGAGGCCATCCGTAGGGCCAAATTCCTGGCACGATTCCGATAGCCCGCTAACCTCACCAAGTACTCGGGGGAAACCAACCCTGAGCTCTGGCTAGCGGACTACCGCCTAGCATGTCAGCTGGGCGGGGCGGACGATGACTTGCTCATCATCCGCAACCTGCCACTCCACCTGGCCGATACGGCCAGAGCATAGCTCGAGCACCTTCCTGAGCGCATGATCCACGACTAGGCAAGATCTTCGTCGGGAATTTCAAGGCATATACGTGCGCCCTGGGAAGTCCTGGGACCTCAGGAGCTGCCGTCAGAAGCCCGATGAGTCCCTCCGATACTTCATCAGGTGATTCTCGAAGCAGTGCACCGAGCTCCCCAACATCACAGACTCCGACGTCATCAGAGCCTTCATCGTCGGTACCACCTGCAAGGAGCTGGTACATGAGCTCGATCGGAAGACCCCCATGAGCACCAGCCAGCTGCTCGACATCGCTACCAACTTTGCCTCAGGCGAAGAGGCAGTTGGTGCCATTTTCTCTGATGGCGCGGCCAAGGGGAAACAAAAGGCCGAGGCCACCGAGGCTTCGGGCTCTCACGACCCAAAAAAGAAGAAGAAGGGTCGCAAGGGGAAGCAGGGTTAGTCGGACGACAAACTAGTCGCCGTTCCAGATCGCAAGAACCCCAAGCGGGCTCCCGCTGGCCCTGGTCTCTTCGACGAAATGTTGAAGAAGCCATGCCCCTATCGTAGGGGCCCAACCAAGCACACTCTCGAGGAGTGCACTGTCCTACATCGGTATTACACCGACATGATAGTCAAGGAGGGCGCTGAAGAGCCCCCCAAGGATGACGACCCTCAGGGAGAAGGCTTCCCCAAGGTCAAAAACTTCCTCTTCATCTTTGGGGGACGTACGGCTCGCCCCACCGCGAGTTAGAGGAAGTGTGAACTCTGGGAAGTTTGCGCAGTCAGCACAGCCGCGCTCTCGTACCTCAAATGGTCCGAGAGCGCGATCACATTCGATCGGCAGGATCACCCAGATCGGATCCCCACCCCAGGAGTTATCCGTTGATCGTCGACCCCATCATCGCTGAGACTCGTCTCTCGAAGGTGTTGATGGACGGAGGCAGCGGCCTCAACATTCTTTACGCCGAGACTTTGGCCCTTATGGGGATCAGCAAGTCTCGGCTGAGGAATGATGCATTGCCATTCCACGGAGTTGTGCCGGGACATCGTGCCCATCCTCTCAGGCAGATCGATCTGCCCGTCTGCTTCGGGACCCCCGACAACTTCAGATGGGAGGTCCTTACATTCGACGTGGTCGGGTTCCCAAGAACCTACCACGCAATCCTAGGGCGACCATGCTACGCCAAGTTCATGTTCGTCCCCAACTACACCTACATCAAGCTCAAAATGCCGGGACCAAACGGCATCATCACCGTCAGCATGACCAGACAACACGCCTACCAGTGCGACGTCGAGTGCATCGAGCAGGCTGAGGCTCTAGCTGAGTCTCTGTCTATCCTCACCAGCCTCGGCGACGGTGAGCAGGACATCCCCGACCCCAAGCGTCACGCCGGAAGCTTTGAGCCGGCGGAGGAGACCAAGCTCGTCTTCCTCGACCCCGGGACCTCTGAAGGTAGGGCGTTGAGGATCAGCTCGAGCCTCGACCCCAAATAGGAAGCAATGCTCATTGACTTTCTCCGCACGAATGCTGACATATTCGGGTGGAGTCCCTCGGACATGCCTAGCATACCGAGGGAAGTCGCCGAGCACTCCTTGGACATCCAAGCCGGCTCCAAGCCTGTGAAGCAGCGCCTATGCCGATTCGACGAGGAGAAGCGCCGGGCCATCGGGGAGGAGATCCACAAGTTGCTGGCGGCCGGATTCATCAAGGAGGTATTTCATACCGAGTGGTTAGCTAACCTTGTACTAGTCAAAAAGAAAAATGGGAAGTGGAGGATGTGTGTAGACTATACTAGTTTAAATAAAGCATGTCCTAAGAATCCCTTTCCATTACCTCATATCGATCAAATAGTTGACTCCACCGCAGGATGTGAAATTTTATCTTTTATTGATGCTTATTCCGGTTACCACCAAATCAAAATGAAAGAGTCCGACCAGCTCGTGACTTCATTCATCACCCCTTTTGGAATGTTTTGCTACGTAACCATGCCTTTCGGCCTTAAGAACGCGGGGGCTACATACCAGCGATGTATGCTCTAGGTCTTCGGGGACCTCATAGGCAAAACGGTAGAGGCTTACGTAGACGACATTGTTGTCAAATTCAGGAAGGCAAGCGGCCTGGTGGCTGACTTGGATGAAACATTCCGATGCCTCAGGGCAAAAGGGATCAGACTCAACCCTGAAAAATGCGTTTTCGGGGTCCCCCGAGGCATGTTCCTTGGGTTCATTGTGTCTGAGCGAGGGATCGAGGTCAATCCTGAAAAGGTCTCGGCCATCGCGAATATGGGCCCAATTCGTAACCTAAAGGGAGTACAAAGAGTCATGGGGTGCCTAGCTTCCCTCAGTCATTTCATCTCCCGTCGTGGGGAGAAAGGACTACCTCTGTATAGGTTACATAGAAAATCCAAGCACTTTTCCTGGACCCCCGAGGCCCAGGAAGCCCTTGACAAGCTCAAGGCTCTGCTCACTAACCCTCCCATCTTGGTACCTCCCACCGAGGGGGAACCACTGCTCCTTTATGTTGCAGCCATCGATCAGGTGGCCAGTGCAGCTATCGTGGTCGAAAGGAAGGAAGAAGGGCACGCCCTATCGGCCCAAAGGCTGGTGTACTTTGTTAGTGAGGTACTATCCAACACAAAGACCTGATACCCCCAAATCCAAAAACTATTCTACGCGATAGTCTTAGCACGACGCAAACTACGCCATTACTTTGAGTCTCACCCAGTCTCGGTAGTATCATCTTTCCCCTGGGAGAGGTGATTCAAAACCGAGAGGCTAATGGTAGAATTGCTAAGTGGGCAATAGAGCTTATGGGTGACGGGATCACCTACGAGCCTCGAAAAGCTATAAAATGCCAAGTTCTGGCGGATTTTGTAGCTGAGTGGACGGGAACCCAACTCCCTCCACCCCAGATCCAGCACGAGTGCTGGACCTTGTACTTCGACGGGTCCTTGATGAAAACTGGGGCCAGCGCTGGCTTCGTCTTCATCTCGCCCCTCGGGGTAAGGATGCGATATGCAAGCCGACTCCACTTCCCTGCCTCAAACAACACGGCGGAGTACGAGGCCCTTGTCAATGGTCTCCATATCACGATCGAGCTTGGGATCAAGTGGCTTGACGTCCGAGGCGCCTCCAGACTCATCATCGACCAAGTCACGAAAGAGTCCAGCTGCCACGACCCCAAGATGGACGCATACTGCAAAACAGTTCGGTGCCTGGAGGAAAAATTCGACGGCCTCGAGCTTAACCACATGTTAAGGAAATACAATGAGGCCATTGATGCGCTCGCCAAAATGGCATCCGAGCGGGCCACGATCCCCCCGGATGTCTTTGTCAGCGACCTCTATAAACCTTCCGTCGACTACAAAGACGACGGGGGCTCGGATCAACCCCTAGGTGACTTAGGCCCCGACCCCAAGGTCTCCGCGGCTCGGGAGCATGAGGCCATGGACATCGAGTCCGAATCCCCTGCACCAGACGACTCACCAGATTGGCGCTACCCCTTGCTACAACGTCTCGTCGACGGCACTTTGCCCCCAGACCAGGCTGCGGCACGACGTGTGGCTCGCCACGCTAAGACTTTTCTCCTCCTCGACGGAGAGAAGTACAAGCGCAGCCCCTCGGGCATTCTTATGCGCTGCATCCCCCGTCAGAAGGGAATCAAGCTCCTAGAGGACATACACTCGGGGGCTTGTGGCCACCACGTCGCGCCTCGAACGCTAGTAGGAAATGCCTTTCGACAAGGCTTCTACTGGCCCACTGCCCTGGCCGATGCCACGGAGATTGTGCGGACCTATGAGGGATGCCAGTTCTACGCTCGGCAGATTCATCTCCCAGCTCAGGCTCTGTAGACGATCCCCATCACCTGGACCTTTGCTATCTGGAGCCTCGACCTCGTCGGGCCTCTGCAAAAGGCGCCCAGGGGCTTCACCCACTTGCTTGTCGCAATTGACAAGTTCTCCAAGTGGATTGAGGTCCGACCGATCACAAGGATCAAGGCCGAACAAGCAGTGCTGTTCTTTACGGATATCATCCACCGATTTGGAGTCCCCAACTCCATAATCACTGACAACGGCACACAGTTCCCCGAGCGGAAGTTTCTGGAATTCTGCGACAGACACCACATACGTGTGGACTGGGCAGCGGTTGCTCACCCAAAGACCAACAGTCAGGTGGAGCGTGCCAATGGCATGATCCTCCAGGGTCTGAAGCCTAGAATCTTCAACCGGTTGAACAAGTTCGGGAAAAGGTGGCTCAAAGAGTTGTCGGCCGTGATTTGGAGTCTAAGGACTTCCCGAAGCCGAGCCACAGGCTTCACCTCGTTCTTCATGGTCTATGGGTCGGAAGCCGTCCTCCCAACGGATCTAGAGTACGGGTCTCCAACGGTACAAGCCTACGACGAAAATAGCTACAAGACGTTCCAAGAAGACGCACTGGACCAGCTGGATGAAGCCAGAGACGTAGCCCTCCTACACTCTGCCATGTACCAGCAGGCCCTCCGCCGATACCACGCGCGACGAGTCCGAGGCCGAGCCTTTCATGTCGGTGACTTAGTGCTGAGGCTCCGACAAAGCAACAAGGGTCATCACAAGCTCACACCCCCCTGGGAAGGACCCTTCGTCATCAACGAACTCCTCCGACCCGGCACTTACAAGCTCGCCAACGAAGCAGGGGAGGTCTTCAAGAACGCGTGGAACATAGAACAACTACGTCGCTTCTACCCTTAGAATTTTTTAAAGATATCCATTTGTTCATCACCTCGAAAGAATAAATGAAAGTTCAAATTATATGGTTGTTTCTCTTTTGAGAGTAAGCCTTGGATCTGCCTTGCAGAGTCCGAGCCTCCCTTGGGGGCTACACGGGGGGAACCCCCTGTGGCAACTCCAAAATTTTCTTTCCTCCTTTTTTCGTGCAAGTCAAAGCACCCCGACCCAAGTCCTTTCTTTGGTTTCCTAAAGGAAATTAAGAGGCTGCAGAATCCATCCCCTAAATCTTAGCAAGGTGTGAGCTCGAGGAAAGATCCACGCCCACGGGCAAGGACGACCTCCGCTCACTCCGTAGGATCGGGGGACGAATCCAGACTTCTAAAAATTACTAAGGAAGAGGAAAGGACTTAGGCTCGAACGCTCTGACTAGCACAGACCCTAAGTAGCTCACCTGACCCCACGCTGCCGAGGTCGGGTCGACATAGGGAAAAAGATAATAAAGGATACAAAGAAAATCTTAAAAGAAACAACATATAAACATTCTCAACATCAATGTTTTATACAGAAAACAAGGCCCACTGGCCTTCGATGTTTACAAAAAGAAAAAACTAACTAAAGGGCCTTATTGCCCTGCTGGCCTAGGCCCCTACGCGCCGAGGGGGGGAAGCTCCACCTCAGCGTCGAAGAAGGCGGCCAGGGCATCTCTCGGGGCATCCGCGGCGTCTTCAACCTTCTACAGCTCCCCCTGGGCCTCCACCTCGTCATCAGGGAGGACATAGCCCTCACTGACCGCCGGCAAATCAATACCGACGTAGTGAGAGCTCACCACCGCCAGGGCCTTCCTCACCCCAGCATGGAGTGCCTCCCTCATCCTCTCCCCGGCCCGGGAGTAGAGAACTTCGATCCGACTCCACAGCGACGACCCCAACAGGCCCGCCGACACCCCGAGCCCCTCGCACGCCGAGGTGACCACGGCTTCCTGAGCCGAGCGGTCCGCGACCTCGGTGTTGAGAGACTTCTGCAAGGCGTCGGTGGCAGAGACCGTCTCAGCCATCTTCTTCTCCACCTCTGTTGAAAATAGATCGAAAAGACCAAGGTCAGGAAAACCAATCCAAATATAAAAAGAGCTAAGGTAAAAGATTCAGTCCTTACCTTCGGCTCGCTTCTCATTCTCCGCCGAGCTCCGGTGCCAACGGACCACCTCGCTCTGAGCTGCGGAGAGGTCGGCCTAGGCTTGGTTCAGGGCAAGGTCCTTCTCGGCGAGCAGAGCTTCTAGCCGAGCAACCTCACCCTTATACCCCTCAGCGGTCGCCCTCTGCTCTTGGGACTCCTGGGTAAGGTCGCTGACCCTCTTCTCTAGGGAGCAACCTTTTCTCGGGCCTCCCGAGCCTCAGTCGCAAGGGCCGAGCACAACTGCCGAAGCTCGGCAGAGATCTCGCATTCTTTTGCGAGTTCCCCCTCGGCCGCCTCCCGTGCAGCCTTCTCATCATCACAGGCCGCCCAGGCGTCCCGCTCCCCACGAAGGAACGTCGACTTCTCTAGGGAAGCGGCTTGGAGTGCCTGCAATTCAAGTATTAAGCAAAGAATTAACCCAAAGACGCAAAACACCTCACCGACAGGGGGACAGAGATCGTACCTGGGCGAGCTTGAACATATCAGGGCTCACGAGCTCGGACGCTCGGTTGAGCGCCTCGACGCTCGTGCGCCCACATTCCTCAAGACCCCGACAGAGATAGGCCTCTGACGGGTCGTCTAACATGAATCTGGCCCTCCCCTCTCGGTTGTTAGGGTTGGGCCAGATCACGGGGTCCTGGCCCCAGGCCATTCTCCCACCCCCCTCCCTTGCAGGAGCCTCAGGTCGGGCCGGCCCCTTCGTGTGGGGCCTCACAGGGGCCACCACGCTAAGAGTCCCCTCGGCTCGGCCCTCTTATACCTGACGATCATGGCCCCCCTGGCTAGCATCCCCAGAAGGGGGAATAGCCCCGAGGGCTAGGACCGTCTCTTCTGGCTCTTGGGTCCTCGGCGTCCCCACCTCCTTCATCGGCGGATCCGGCGTCTTCCGCCCAGTCCCCTACCCCCCTTCGTCATGGGGGAGCTCCCCCTCTTCATGGCTCAGGGGGGGTGGCGACTTGGGCCTCGCCAATCCAGGGGTCTACTGCGCCCCCCTCTTCACAGCCTTTAGGGAGCCACCTCCACTGAGGCCGCCTTGTTCTTCCGGCTGAAGAGGAGATAACACGAGTCAGAAGAAAGAGAAAAACTAAAAATCAGAATAAAGATCAAAAAAAGCTAAAACATACCTTGCTCGAGGGTCAGCCTTCTTCTGAGAGCTTGGAGCTCCCTGGGGGCCTCTCGAAGCGCCAGGGGCCGTCAGATGGACCCCCGTCTCCCCAGCGGTTGGCGCGGGAGCTTTGACAGTGGTCTCGGACCGTGGTGCCTCAATGGAGCCGCCTGCCTCCGCCGAGGACGCTGGACGGGGCTCAGTTGGGCCCTCCGGCGCCACCGGTTGTGGGGGCACTTCGGATCTGCCCCCTGATGCCTTTTCCCCCTCCTGGGGACCCGGGAGGACAGAGCCCTCTCGTGGAGCGCCGTCGTCTTCGTCATCGACGATTATATGTGGGGCGGTCCGCCCACCCCCCGGTGCTTGGGACACCTCGGGAGCCTCCGCCCCCCCATGGGCCTTCGACCCCTCCGGGATCTCGGTCCCCCCGCCAACAGGGGGATCATGTCATCCTCCTCCGCCTTGAGCTCATCGAGCCAGTGCGCGTTGTCTCCCCCGCCCTCTATCTCTGAGACCGATGTCTCGGGAGAGTCGGGCGGAGGGAGCCCCACCTTCTCGGCCTCGCGATGGTTCTTGGTGGAGATCTCGCAGCGTTGCGCTTTCCTCGCGCTCTTCGCCTTCTTGTCCTCTTTTGCTTTCTTCTACTCCTCGTTCTGGGCTCGATTCTTGGATCAGAGCTCCTTGTCCTCAGGGACAGGGGGCAGGGAGTCCTTGACAATCCCCATCCCCTGCAAAACGAGCAGCAATCAGGATTAAGGCAGGGAGGAAAAGGAACAAGCGCAAAAATCAAAAACAAAGGCGGCGCCTTACCAGAGAAATGTAACCCTTTTCAGGGTGCATTGGCACCACCTGGGAGTTCTTCAGGTCCGGGTGCGTGGTCTTAGATACCCGGGCGGCTATGTCAGACGCCGACACCGGCGCCTCCAGCATCCTTGTCCCGACCCAGGGGACATCCCGGGTCATCCCGAACATGAATGCCCGCCGCTGCGCCAGCGGGAGCAAGCTGCTCTTGTGGAACGCCATCGCCACCACGGCCGCGGTGACTCTGGTGTCGCGCAGCTTCTCGAGCCCCGCAAGAAGAGGGGCGAGCCTCTTCTGCTCCTCCGCAGGGGCGCACCACGCCCACTTCTGGGGGCTCTCGATCACCATCTTCCCGGTGTACTCTGGGAGCAGCCCGCCGTCGTTCCGAAGGTAGAACCATCCGCTCTGCCACCCCCGGTTCGACGAGGGCATGGCGCTCCAGATGTACTGGTGGGACCGCGCCTGGCGGAGCTGCAGCGTGCAACCACCGACCCGCAGGGGAATTTTCTCCCCTCCCTCGTAGCGGGCAGACATATCCGCCTTGAAGAGGTGAAGCCAGAGGTTCCAGTGGGGGGGAAGCCCCAGGAACCCCTCGCACACCGTGGCGAAGACGACCGCCTACATCACCGAGTTGGGGTTGAGGTCGTGCAGCTCCACCTCATAGTAATGCAGAATCGCCCGGATAAGACGGCTGGCCGGAGTTTCGAACCCCCTGTCCAAGAATGACAGGTAGCAAACCACATAGCCCGGAGGCGGGTTTGGCTCCCTGTCGCTCACCGGGGGAGCGAACCACTCCGGCGACCCGACATCCATGATGGGGCGGAGGAGCCCAGCCTTCACGCGCGCATCCAGCGTGGACCTAGTCACGTTACTGGTGGGCCTCGCATCATCACCTGCCATGGCTGCGAGCAAAGTGAGGAGCTTGCGAGATGGAGTGGAGAAGACGGCGGCAAGGAGAGCAGGAGGCAAGAGCTTTTTTGCGCGAGAGCAGGAGGGAAGTAATCGAAGCCCCCGCGGCTGCTTTTATAGAAGGAGCGCACCGTGGCCACACCGCCTGCACGAAAGATCAAGGGGGAAAAGAGCAAGCGTCGCTCGCTCCCTCACCAGGTGAAAAATTCGAAACGCCCACTTCCCCTGATTCTCACACCCGCCGCATGCACGCATTAATTTCGCAGGTGAAACGTCGTGTCCGGTCAGGGCACAACGGCACGGCCGTTTTGACTCCCCACGCGCGGCGCCTCAAAAGGAGCACCCTAAAAAGATATGTCAAGGCGGTTCCTTCCAGGGCAAGCGGCGCTCGACCCCCTGCTGACCAAAGTCGTAGGGTGGTCTCCGTGGGGCATAGATTCCGTCTCGCCCGACCCCCTGTCAACCCCGAGCAAAAATTGCAAGGCGGTTTCTGTCAGGTGCAGATTCTGTCTCGCTAGACCCCCTGCTAACCCCGAGCAAAAATTGCAAGGCGGTTTCCGTCGGGCGCAGATTCCGTCTCGCCTGACCCCGACACTATAATCAAATCTGAAAACCTTTCGAAGTAAATATCCCCAAGCCACGGCCACCTACATTCCAGAGGTTGCGAGACTGACCTGCAAAGCGGGTTCGAACAGTCGCCTCTGGATGACCGAGCAAGGGATGACTGAAGATGAGCACATAGAGGCCATGGTCCGAGCCCCTCAGGGGGTCAACGCATCTTTACCAGTCGTATCCGAGACCCATGCGGGTGTCACGCGAGTGGGATCCCATCGAGGAAGGCACCGAGCCCTCGGAACCTAGCGAACGGTTCTGACATCCACCGTGACTGCCCTCGGGTATTTTGAGATGTGCCCATAAGGCCACTAGCCGACCCCTATCGAATGGCACTCAGACATCCACTTGGATTTACCCACTTGCAGCTCCCGGGGAACGTCGACACTCGCCAATCGAGGGTAGTACGGCGCTGCCCACCCCTCCTTCGAGCGAAAGGAAGAATGAGGGACGTAACTACAAGACGAGAAAGAACCCGATTGACCCTTGTGGGGAAAGGGCTCGGGGGCTTCCTCGCACAATGGGGACAGGCACTACGTGTAAAGAACACGCAACCTACCCCTCAAATACTCCCGACTACAACACTCAGGGGTAAAAGCCTTGGAACGAATAACACCATTCCTCCAAAAGGTCGGGGGCTACACCCTCCGGAGGAAATAAAAAAGCTCCAAGTCAAGCAAAATAGTCCCTTGAAAAAGAACCTTTGAAAGGGTGCCTTCACCCCTTCAAAGGCTCGGGGGCTACTTTTGGGTACCATAAAAAGGGATACCCAAATCAGAGCAATAAAAATCGCAAAAGACAAAGTGAACCATCCGCGATCACCAGGACGCGGGCCCCGGCTCGCCCGACCCCTTGGCCTCGGGCGCAAGCCACGGCTCGCCCGACCCCCCTTGGCCTCGGGCGCAAGTTCCGCCTCGCCCGACCCCTCTAGGGTTCGGGCACCAACGCCGCTTCGCCCGAGCCCCCAGAACAAGGCTTCCAGCACACGGCATCCGTACCCACGACGTGACAGGCGCAGTAACTCCCATATCGCAGCAGGGCATGGAGGCGACTATTCCAACCACCCTGGCCACTGTAGCCTTACCTCTTGTACTATGCTACCTTACCTCTTTCACTGTGGTGTACTGCCTCACAGTGAAAGAGGAATGGGGGAGATTAATCAGCGTCACTATTGGCTGTCTTCACCCACTATTACGGGACAAGCTGCAGTATCACCGATCCGACCCCCACAACTTCAACAGGGCTCGGCGACCCTCCACAGGAGTAACTATGCTGTCAGCCATGCCTCAAGGACAGGATGGACAAGCCTCTATAGTGTCAGGACTGTAGCCCCACCTCTCACCAGAGGAAAATCACTAGTCACACATGTAAAAACTTGGGCCCCCTTGAGACTATAAAAGGGGAGCTAGGGCTCACAACCAAAACACGGCCAAGCAACACACAAACACCACACTCCAAGCGAGCTCTCACACAGAGTAGCAAGCAGCGCTCTATCCACCACACAAAGTCAAGACCTGGGACTTAGCCCTCCCTTGCAACCTGCTTGTACACCCTTACTACAAGCACCTTTGGGTGCAAGGCAATACAAACCCCCAATCTCACACTAGACGTAGGGCATCCTTAGCCCGAACCAGTATAAACTCTCTGTGTTTCACTTGCATCACCATCTGGGCTAGGGAGACACACATACTTATACTCATTTGTGTGTAGACGACGAGTCTAGATGCCGACACTAGGGGAAACACTGGGCCTAGCTATGCCAAGACTCCGCCTGCCAATCGTTCGTGCTGGAACAGCGATCAGCTGGGGCATTGGCAAAGCAACTGCCCTTACCCGCTGAAGAAAGCCAACCAAGGTAACGTCCGTCGGGGACGTGTTCACTATACTACAGTGGAAACCATCCCTGCTGGTGAGGTAGTCACGGGCAGTTTCTGGTTAACCAATGTGATGCACTTGTGCTTTTTGATTCGGGAGCATCACATTCCTTCGTGAGTTCAGATTTTGTGTCTAAGCATAATCTCAAGGCAATTACACTTGATAGGGGCAGTTATTGCATTAGTGCCACTCGAAATAATATTTCTACCAATCAAGTGGTTTTGGGGGCAACTCTGGAAATAGGAGACCATCCGTTTCTTACTGATCTAGTTGTTTTGCCTGGTGTGGGCATAGATGTAATTCTGGGAATGAAGTGGATGAGTGGTAACAGGGTTCTTACCGACACCACTACTCGCGTAGTGATGTTGAGAGATCCTAGTACTAAGGAGGCGTTCTTAGTACAACTTCCTCGTGATATTCATATCCACAACACAATGAACGTAGTTACATCTGGGGCCATCGAGGATATTCCGGTGGTGTGTGAGTTTCTGGACGTATTTCCTGATGACTTGACCGGGCTTCCTCCGGACCGGGATGAGGAGTTTAAAATTGAATTGCTTCCAGGTACTGCTCCTATTTCTAGAAGACCATATAGAATGCCGCCAAATGAGCTGGCTGAGCTTAAGACCCAGTTGAACGAATTGTTGAAGAAGGGTCTTATTCGTCCTAGGTCTTCTCCTTGGGGTTGTCCGGCTATCTTTGTGAAGAAGAAAGATCAATCCTTGCACATGTGTGTGGATTATCGCCCACTTAATGCGGTGACTATCAAGAATAAGTATCCTCTTCCTCGCATTGATGTCTTGTTTGATCAGTTGTCTAAGGCTAAGGTATTCTCCAAGATTGATTTGCGATCTGGGTACCATCAGATTAAGATCCATCGTGAAGATATACCCAAGACGGCTTTTTCAACGAGATATGGGTTGAATGAGTATCTCGTCATGTCCTTCGGTCTTACAAATGCACTGGCACATTTCATGTCTCTCATGAATTCAGTCTTTATGTCCGAATTGGACAAGTTTGTGGTGGTCTTCATTGATGATATCTTAGTATATTCTTGCAATGATGAAGAACATGCAAAGCACCTGCATGTAGTGTTAACTCATTGGCGTGATCATCAGCTTTATGCTAAGTTTAGCAAATGCGAGTTCTGGCTAAAGAAAGTACCTTTCTTGGGCCATGTATTGTCTGAAGAAGGGATATCAGTTGATCCGGCCAAGGTGCAAGAAGTGCTGGATTGGAAGGTCCCGACTTCAGTGCACGACGTTCAGAGTTTTCTAAGTTTGGTTGGATATTATCGACGTTTGATTCCAGAGTTCTCGACAATATCCAAGCCTATGACTCACTTACTTTAGAAAGATGAGAAGTTCATGTGGACACCATTACGTGAAGAGGCATTCAATAAGTTGAGGACATTGCTAACATCGGCTCCTGTCCTAGCTCAACCCGATATCGAGAAGCCTTTCGATGTCTTTTGTGATGCATCCGGTATCGGTCTAGGTTGTGTGCTTATGCAAGAAGGTTGCATTATCGCTTATGCTTCACGCCAACTTCGAAAACATTAGGTCAATTACCCTACTCATGATCTAGAATTGGCCGCAGTTGTCCATGCTTTGAAGATCTGGAGGCTCTATTTGCTGTGTAATCTGTGCAATATTTTGTGGCAGAACCTCCTAAGTGTTTGGGCCCACCGACACCTGTCATTGTCCTAAGGACCTCTGACAGTGATGCCGAGGATCCTCCCACTTTAGAAGTCCGATGAGCATCGCTGGACGCTCATTCCACTGCTACCTGTGGCGTACTAAGCAGGCTCATCCTGACCACTGGTGATGGTCAATTAACGAGAACTTCTTCTTCTCGCCCTTACAGGATAGCAAGTGGCCACCTTAACACCAGGATCATTCGTTGCGAAGACATTGCAGTATCACAGACGACACAAGAGCAAAATATTACTTCAGAGTAAAACGGCGGAAGTATTACATAACTTAATTTACAAAAGGAGTTCTTCCAAATAGCAGAGTGTTATTACAAGCCAGGTCCAGCGGAGCAACTTAAACTTTAGAATACAGATTACAAATTTACAGACCCTGCCCATGGGTCACGTTCACTCTTCTTCGTCGTCAACCTCGACGACGGTCACACAACAGGATCCGAAACAAGTCGGCTCCTGAGCTTCACCTGCAACAGGGGGTTGGAAAACCCTGAGTACGGGAGTACTCAACAAGACTTACCCGGTGGAAAAAGAGGAGAAATTAGGAATGCAGGCTTGGGGTAGACAAGGGGTGGTTGAGCAAGGAGCCAAAGTGTTTTGCGGAAAAGCTTACTAATAGTGCATCCTTACTTTCAAGTTTTACCTGCGAATTCCTCTCCTTAAGAGGCCGAGGAGTTTGAGGACACTCTAACTAGTTGTCTCCCACAGACAAGTCTGTGAGTTCCTAGTCCTAAAATAAAGTATTATTTATCCAACGGCCATAGCTTCATGTCACTCTGAGTCCGGGAATTGGGATCCGAACCTCATGAGACATTTCCCTCTTTCTCATTTTACTACTTAGTTGCATATTTACTACTATGAGGGTCAGTGGATTGAGTCTCCCAATCGGGGAGCAACGACGATTCGAACCGCTTAGCAATCCAGCTGGAGTTCCTAACCACCCGACATATGTAGAACCAAATCTTGCATATATCAACCCAAATCAAGCTCTCCCCAAATTTGACCAGGTTCGCGGCACCCGAGAGCACAGTACTCCACCATCCTACAGCCGATCTAGATGTTTTCCGGTCATCTCAGATCCGTAAGGTGGGCACATGTTACTCTCGCCATCTTTCCACTCCCAGTGCGCGAGTAGCTGTTCGCGTCGAGGGATCCCAAGACCGAGCTTACCGAGGGCAAGTGGCTAGTACTAAAAATTCTCAACCCATCAGGCCACCAACGGACCGGTCCTTAATCGACACAGTTGGAGACACTACTTCAAGACTCCATTCTTAAAGCAAGTCCACTGACCGGTCTCAAGTTGAAACATCATTGATCATAAGTGTATTCCACAACAACCCTTCAAACTTTGTTTGAAAACCTATCTAGTAGCAGGGCTAAGCATCGCTACACGATTTCAAAATAACACAGGTGCCAAGGACAAGATAACAAATATCAAGGTAGTAAATGCAGCAAGTAGGTTAACCCAATTCTCAACTATCTAATGCAGCATTTTCAATTCATAAGTGATAAAAGATTTAAAACATTCAAGGAGGGGTTAATGCATCCGGGGCTTGCCTTGGTTGCAGGGCAGAGAGGGACCCTCGGAGACTTCCCAAGTCTCGGATCCTACTTCCTCGAACGGAGCACCGACCTCGGGGTTCGGTTCAACGGGCGCTCCTTCGGTCACGTGCACTATACGCGAAATGATGAATACTCATGATATTCGTATGACAAATATGCAAAAAGGGACCAAGTTAAATACCACTGGCCGCCTCGGTGCAACACAGATTAAACAATAATTAAAGTTGTTCAACAACTTAGTGTCTTTACCCAAGAGGTTGCATCTGTAAATTAGTACTTTTCTTAATTCATAATTATCTTAAATTAACTAATTATTAATCCTATTTACCTTAATTAATTCTTAATTAATTATTAAAGACAGTAATTAAGCATTAAGGCCAAACAATAATTAAATGCCAAAGGTCATTAGGGTTAATGACCTCAGGTCATCACATAATCCCAAAATCACTCAAATCCTAATTTTGAGCAATTAACTAATTATTATCTAATTATCCTAGAATTATTATTTAATTATTAATTAAGGGTTTAATCATGTTTTATTCAAACATTATCCAAAAGACACCAAATTTTGTGTGGAGCCAGGGAATAATATTCAGAGACTGCCCATAATTTTTGGTGATTTTTGGACATACTAATAAATTATTAAAATTCCTAGAAGTTTTATTTACTAATTAAGAGAGCAAATTTTTACAGACATGCAAACTACCAGAAATAGTAGCTAGCATTTTTCTTGTGCTCTACCCATTTTATGGAAGCTATACAAAAATTCTCATAATTTTTGGATCAGCACAAAATTTACTATTCAAATTCAAACATCAAGCATTTTTAAACAAAAAGGAAAAAGAAAAAGTGCACTATGCCGCGCTGGTGGCCTGCTTGGACTCGGCCCAAGTCGGCCCGGGAGCTCTCCCGCGTCGCGCGCGGGCGCCGCCCTCACACACGGCCACTGACGGGCGTGTCCCGCCTGTCAGAGGCGTCTTCTTCCTCCCGCCACCGCTCCGGTGAGCTCAAGCTCCGCGCCGGTGAGCTCCCGGCCTCCGCGGTGGGGTGGGCTAGCACCTCCGGCTTCTCGCGCAACCCCTAGGACACACGGGACAACCGCTACTCCCTCCTAACCCTCCTGCTCACGTCCATGGCGGACGGCCGCCTCGGCCAAGCAAACGCCGGCCACCACGAGCGAGTAGAGCGTGAAAAGAGTAGCGCAAAAGCAGCAGGAGCTCACCACGACTTCAACCGAGCAAAAAGCAGCAGCGGAGAGGGTCGGAGTGATGCTGGCCACGGTGGTGTGCTCGCGGCGGCGCTTTGGCCGGAGTTGGAAACGATGGCTCAGCTGCGGCTTATGCGGGCTTAGAGCTTGCGTTAGGGGGCGCAATCGGTGGCGGGGCTCAAGGCGGAGCTGCTGGTGCACTCGAATGGCTTGGAAATGGAGCGGGGAGGGCGAAATCGTGGAGCGTAGGGAGCTCGTCGGCGTCAGAGTTCAAAGAGGAAGAAGGTTTTCCACGGCGGCTCGAGGCTTTATCCTCACCGCGACGTGCCCGCAGCGGATGAGGACGTCCGAGCGACGCCAGCCGGCAAGCAGCTGCGTGGCCAGGCGCGTGGCAGCACCGGGCACGGTGGCTCTGTCCCGACGGCAGAGCACCCCCCCTGTCCAATCACTGTAGCAAGCTCAATCCATTCAATTTGTCGTTTTGCAAAATTCGCCCAAATTTTGAACTGAAGACCAAATTTCACCAAAACCAAAGTTGCTCAGAATTTTATAAGCTACAAATCATATTTTGGTGCCCAAGGCTAAATCTAAGTGGAAATTGGTTAATTTGGCCAAACAGTTTGGAATTCACAACTCAATTCAAAGAAATTCAAATCTTTGAATTGGGGATAAAATAGGGTTTCCAAAATTACTTTTGATTTTGCTTAACAACTTGAAAAACTCCCAACATGAAAGTTGTTCAACTTTTTGAGCTCTACAACTTTCATGTTGGTCACTTTTCAAAATTCCGAATAGATTTTGAATTGGAGGTTCAAATTGGAAAAGGGGACACTTTCTGGAAATCTGTATTTTCAAAATTACTTTGAATTTTGTATTGAATCTTCAAAAACTCAAAACACCAAAGTTGTACATCTTGACAAGATCTACAACTTTGCTTTTGAACTCAATTTCAAATTTTGCTTAGTTTTTAAATTGTGCAAAAGGGGGCAAATCTTGGGTTCAAAAATCAGGGTTTTCCCCCCTAATCTTTCGGAAATCCTTTACCCTTGGGTTTTAGCAACCAACTCAAGCATCAATATACAAGATAAACACACTTTAATTCCCTAAGCACATTCAACCAAATTAAACTCATTTTAAGTTGATGCATCAGGTGTGCTCAACAACTAGGCTGTGCAATGCTGATGATGCCATGATCCAAATTTTAGTAACCGTAACATCGGGGATGTTACAGCCCTTCCCCCTTAAAGAAATCTCGTCCCCGAGATTTAAAGCCTTAGGATACGTAATGGAAAAGGAAATTTGTCAAAACTCTTTTATCTTCAACTTTCTCATAAAACAAGAAGTGGGGAAAGATTACTCAATTATAACATATATATATACCAAGTACATGACTTTGGCCACTCTTTTCCTTCACTAGAGTACACTACCTATTTATCAGATGTTATCTTGAAGAGAAGCATGGAACTCAGGAAAATTCTCCATTAGGTAATCTTCAGATTCCCAGGTGGCTTCCTCTTCAGAGTGCTGGCTCCACTGTATCTTGTACCACTTGGTAGTTGTTCTTCGAGTAACTCTATCTCTTTGGTCCAATACTCGGATAGGATACTCCGAATAAGTTAAATCCGGTTCAAGTTCCACATCTTCAATATCTTGGATTTGGTCCGGTACTCGAAGACACTTTTTCAATTGAGACACATGGAATACATTGTGTATGCCGGATAATCGTTCGGGCAGTTTAAGGCGATAAGCTACCTGTCCACATCGGTCAAGGATTGGAAATGGACCAATGTAACGGGGTGCTAACTTGCCTTTAACACCAAAACGATTTACTCCCTTCATTGGGGATACTTTCAAATACACATGATCACCTTAGGCGAATCTTCATGGTCGACGCCTTTTATCGGCATAGCTTTTCTGTCGGGACTGAGCAACTTTCAAGTTATTTTGGATTTGTCTAACTTTGTTCTCAGTCTCTTTCACTAAGTCAACTCCGAAGAACCATCTTTCTCCGGGCTCTGACCAGTGTAACGGAGTTCGACATCGACGACCATATAGTGCCTCAAAGGGAGCCATCTTGATACTCTCTTGGTAGCTATTGTTGTAAGAAAATTCTGCTAGAGGCAAACAGTCATCCCATTTATCCGGAAAATTTAGGGCACAAGATCTCAATAGATCTTCTAGAGTTTGAGTCACCTTTTTCAGTTTGCCCACCCGTTTGAGGGTGGTAGGCTGTGCTGTATAAAAGTTTGGTGCCCAAAGATTCATGTAAGCATTTTCAGAACTGGGAGACAAATTGTGTGCCTCTATCTGACACTATTGTCTTTGGCACCCCATGCAGACTTAGTATACGATCAAAATAGATCTTAGCATAGGTGGAGGTATAATAGGATTTCCTTACAGGTAAGAAGTGTGCTGTTTTGGTGAGACGATCCACAATGACCCAAATAGAATCAAAGCCTCTGGCTGTCTTGGGCAATCCTACTATGAAATCCATACTAATATCATCCCATTTCCACGCTGGAATAGGCAAAGGTTGCAACTCCCCAGCGGACTTGAGATGAATAGCTTTGACCTTTCGGCAGGTATCGCATTGGGCCACATAGCGAGCTATTTCTATCTTCATTTTTGTCCACCAAAACCTTTGCTTTAGGTCCTGATACATCTTATTGCTCCCCGGATGAATAGAATACCTCGTGGTATGAGCTTCATCCAGGATTCGTTGACGTAGCTCAGGTACCTTTGGAACCACTAACCGGTTCTTGAACCAGATCACTCCTGCATCATCCACCTTAAAGTCTGTAGGTGCTCTATTAGAAACTTTCTCTTTAAGATGTTTCATGCCTTTGTCTTCCTTTTGTGCCTCTATGATTTGAGCTTCGAGATTAAACTCAATCTTTAGATTGGCAAAGCTTCCTTGGGAAATCATTTCTATCCCCAAGTTCCCTAGCTCTTGGCACAAAGTTATATCTCTAGGCGTCACTGTTAAGCAATTATAGTGAGCCTTACGACTGAGGGCATCAGCTACTACATTCGCCTTGCCAGGATGATAATGCACCTCAAGGTCGTAATCTTTGATTAGTTCTAGCCACCTTCGTTGGCGCATATTAAGCTCGGCTTGAGTAAAAATATACTTCAAGCTTTTGTGATCGGTGTATAAATGACATGTGTTCCCCAATAGATAATGGCGCCAGATCTTTAATGCATGTACTACGGCGGCTAGTTCAAGATCATGGGTCGGGTAATTCTCTTCATGTGGTTTAAGCTATCTGGAGGCATATGCAATTACGCGACCCTCCTGCATTAGCACACAGCCTATCCCAATCCCTGATGCGTCACAATACACATCAAAGGGTTTTTCAATGTTTGGCTGGGCTAAGACAGGTGCAGTTGTCAATAACCATTTTAGAGTCTGAAAGGCTTGCTCACATTGAGGTGACCAAACAAATTTTGTTTGATTCTTGAGCAAGGTCGTGATAGGTTTGGCGACTCTTGAAAAGTCCGGGATAAAACGACGATAATATCCCGCCATACCCAGAAAACTACGGACCTCATGTACCGTAGTTGGGGGTTTCCAATTCAACACATCTTCTACCTTGCCTGGGTCTACAGCGACTCCCTCCGCTGATAATACATGACCCAGGAAATGAACTTTGTCCAGCCAGAACTCACATTTGCTAAATTTGGCATATAGTTGATGCTCCCTAAGACGGGTCAGCATGATTTTCAGATGTTCAGCATGTTCTTTCTTAGTCTTGGAATAGATTAAGATGTCATCAATAAAGACGACCACAAATTTATCTAGTTCTGGCATGAAGACAGAGTTCATCAGGTACATGAAATGGGCCGGTGCATTGGTCAACCCAAAAGACATTACCAAGTATTCATACAGCCCGTAACGGGTTGTAAAAGTTGTCTTGGGCACATCTTCCGGCCTAATTTTAATTTGGTGGTACCCTGATCTCAAATCAATTTTTGAGAATACTTTGGCCCCGGCTAACTGGTCGAACAATAAGTCAATGCGGGGCAAAGGGTACTTATTTTTAATCGTCACCTCATTTAGGGGACGATAGTCGACACACAGCCTTAATGTTTGATCTTTCTTTTTCACAAACAAGGCTGGGCAACCCCATGGAGAAGAACTGGGCTGAATAAAACCTTTCTGCAACAGCTCTTGTAGTTGGGTTTTTAATTCGGCCAGCTCTTTCGGTGCCATTCTGTAGGCCCTTCGAGATATTGGGGCTGTCCCTGGTTTCAATTCTATACTGAATTGTACATCCCGGTCCGGTGGCAGACCTGGTAGGTCTTCCGGAAACACGTCCGGAAATTCTCGAACTACCGGGATATCTTTAACTGCAGACACATTAGTGGCATGAACTTGCCCAATTGCCCGCTTGGGAGTAACTAATTGAATTAGCAAATAGGAATTCTCATTGGGCAATGGGATTTTAATGGTTCGATGCAAAGTGTCTAGCACAACCCCTCGTTGTGCCATCCAGTTCATGCCTAGTATGACATCAATTTCTTGGTCTTTAAAAACAATCATGCTAGTGGGAAAACTATGGCCACCAAATTCGATGGGTACCTGGTGAACCATTTCTTTAGAACTCAGCCGCCCTCCTGGTGACTGTATATAAAAATGATCTTGTGTTTTCCCCAATGGGTATGCCATGCCTTAACACAAAGGTGCGATTGATGAATGTATGAGATGCACCAGAATCGAAAAGCATTAAAGCAGGATGTTTCGCGACAGGAAACGTACCCATCATTACTGGTTCACCCTCCGGGATCGTCTCCACCTCCGTATGGAAGACTTGTCCCACTTTCTTCGCTGGTTTTCCCCTTTGCACATTTTGTCCTTTCTGAACCCCAGTCCTGAATTGGCCCGGCTGGGGTTGGCCCATAGGTGGCCTTTGGAAGGTGGGGTTGGTTTGGCAGGGGTAAGGGCATTCTTTAGAAAAATGCCCAGGCTTACCACAATTAAAACAAGGGTAATTGTGGTTGGGTGGAGCAGTGGGGCGAACACCTGGGGCGTTCGGCTGGCGTGGTGCAAGGGTGATGGCAGTAGGTCGAGGGTATACCTGCTGCCCTGGTCTATATTGTGGTGGGGAAAAGGGACCACGATAAGGTGACGGCGTTGGAAAACGTCCGTGGCCCTGCGGATGATAAATGATTCTCTGGCGCTTTTGACCGCGACCAGAGAAGGAGGAAGAAGCAGCCTTGTTCTTGGCTTCTTTGTGCTTTCTATTCTTTTCCTCTGAGGCGATGGCAATATTTACCGCCTCGTAGAAGGTAGCATTTTGGCAAGTGGTCATCATGGTCTGAAGTTTAGTATTTAGACCACGCATGAAGCAGGCTTTCTTTTTCCTGTCTATGTTCACATGGTCTGTGTGGGGGTATAAACCCCTATACCCTTACGGCTGGACTTGGGCCAGGAGGCTTGGCCCATTACGAGACGAGTCCAAAGCTTGATCCGACAACCTGGAGTTCCGCGCAAGGAAACAAGATGTGGAGATCAAGCAGGATTCTGGTCGGTTAGAATAGGAATTGATATCGAATTATCCATGGCAATTGTAACCGACTAGGATTAGTTTCCAGATCTGTAACCCTGCCCTCCAGACTATATAAGGAGGGGCAAGGGACCCCCCTAGGACACATCATATTCTCTCAACACAAATCAATACAACCAGACGCAGGACGTAGGTATTACGCCAACTCGGCGGCCGAACCTGGATAAAAAGCTTGTCCGTGTCTTGCTTCACCACCGAGTTCGTAGTTTGCGCACCGTCTACCGATAAACTACTACCGTGGGTATACCCCAAGGTAGACTGCCGACTAGCTTTCGTCGACAGTGGCGCGCCAGGTAGGGGGTGTGCGTGCAACTTTTCCGGCGAACAAGACGGTCACGATCCCAGCTTCCGCGACCGTGCCCGAAGGCCTCACGTTCACCGTCGGCCAGATCACGTGGACGACGTGCAGCGGCGGCTTCGCGACCACGGTTCCGGAAGAGATCCAGATCCAATCTGAGATCACGCCGTCTCCGACCACACGCATGACGGCACCAAGCGCCCGACCACCGTTCCCACTCTACAAGGGAAAGGAGATCGACTGCTCGGACCTCCTCCAAGCGCTCGATCGCGCTGACTCCAAGCTACTCGAAGTCTCCCAACTAATAGATGGAGTTCTGCGCCGGCCCGACCAAGCTGCTCGAGCGGATTTTTCGAAATCCCGCCGGCCAACTCGTGTCGCCACACACGAACGGCTGGGAACGTCCCTGACGATAACCTCAACCCCCTCAGGACGATCCGTCGAGCTCAAAAAGGAAGATTATCCTTGCGGCCTGAACAACTCGGCCTCTGTTTACTCACAGCATGTCCAATTCGTTTTCAGCAAGGCGGGTTGGTCGCCGACAAGGAACAATCGTCACCATGTCAACATGGTGACAATCCGAGAGCTACGGGACGGCCAGGTTTCCAGCACCAACTCAAGCACCGGCTCCGTCCCCACCGAGGTTATAAACACCGAAGACGAGGGCTACGACCTGGATTTTCCTTCACACCCTCCGGGTTTCGACCGATTCCCGATATTCCCCCCCGGCGAGGGGATATTGTGTTCAATGTCAGCGCCGACGAACCGGCCGTTGACGGAGAAACAGATGACCAGAGGCAACTCCGCGAACAGCGTAACGCCGATCGCGCCCGACGGCGTGCGGACGAGCAACAACAGATGCCACCAAATAACCTCAACGATGCCTTTGACATGGTCGGGGACCAGCCAGTCTACAAAACGCCAAGCGCCAACGTGGCTGTCGCCATGGCCAACCTGGATCGGCTTCCTGACACCCCCGAATGCCAGGGAGTCCGGACCAGCATCCGAGCACACCTGATCGCCGCAATGGGACAGACAGCCACTCTACTCAAGAGAGTCCAGGACGTCTCTTATACGGAAGCCGCCTCCGACCAGACTAATCGTAGCCAGGTCTCACCCAGCAGGCGTCACCGCAGCCGCTCCCCCGACAACCGTCGAGGGGACTCGCGGCGCGACGATGGTGGTCGGGACGCCGATGGCCGCCGCAAGCAAATTCATGGCGTACGCGGCCAAGAAGAAGATCAACACAGGGATCTACGCCACAACATCCCTTCCAAAGATGCCCGGGACCGCATCAACAGGCGCGCCGCAGAGAGAGCAGTCCACGAAAACCTGCGCCGCATCGAGTACGATGCGACCCACGGTCCTCCGGGCCTAAGACAGTTCTCCTCACACCTCCGCCAGGTCGTGTGGCCCCGCAATTTCAAGCTCGAAAAACTTAAAAAATACGACGGCAAGGAAAATCCAGAGAACTGGATCACTCTCTATGAAATCGCCGTCCGATCAGCGGCAGGAGACGAGCACGTCATGGCTAACTACTTCCCCGTAGTCCTCGACCAGGCTGGTCATCAGTGGCTTCTCGGCTTGCCCGAGGACTCCTTCGACTCTTGGGAAGAGCTACGCCAGGCTTTCATCGACAACTTCATCGCCACATGCGAGCAGCCCGGAAACAAGTATGACCTTGAAAGGATAAGAGACAGGAAGAATGAACCTCTGCGCGATTACATCCGACGATTCTCGGATATGCGCCTCAAAATCCCGAAGATTTCTCATGACGAGGCCATCTCAGCCTTTATCAAGGGCTTGCGTTTCCATGAAGCGCTGAGGAACAAGCTGTTGCGTAAGCGCCCATCAACGGTAGCAGAGCTCCTCGCCACGGCTAAAAATTACGCCGATGCCGATGACGCAGAAAAACTAATCCGAGACGATGCGAGAGGCCCCGACCAGCCTTCCCGGCGAGATGACGGTCGTGGTCGCTACGACAACAGAAATCACCGCCGCTCCGACAACCGCGATCACCGAGAGGGTTGGGATCGGCAGCGCGACAGCCGCGACGACTTCAGAGGAAAGCGCCCTCGCGACTACGACCACGAAGTAAATACGGTCAAACGTCCCAATGGACGATGGGACTACCAAGACGACTACAACAAAACGTTGAAGGGACCGTGCCAGCTACACCCAAAGTCCAACCATACCATGGAAGAGTGTCGCGTCCTCAAAAGTATCTATACACGGCGGGCCGCCCAAGAGGACTCCGCCAAGAAAAATAACAAGCGCGACGGGCACGACCACGAAGATGAGGATGAGGACCAAGATAGGGACCCCCGACACCAATACGTCAGCCCCACTGACGTGGTCCACTCCATTTTCGGGGGCAAGGTCTCCACTGAGTCCAAGCAAGAAAGAAAGCTGTTAAAGAGAGCTTGCCTCAACATAGACAGCACGGACGGGCTGATCGCACATCCGAAATTTCCCGCGTGGTCCCACAGGGAGATCTCGTTCAGCAGGAAGGACCAGTGGGCCGCTATCCCAGAACCGGGTCGTTTCCCACTGATTCTTGACCCCTGCATCAATAGCATCAGATTCGAGCGCGTGCTCGTGGACGGGGGAAGCTCCATCGACATCCTCTTCCGCAACAGCCTGCCCGCCCTCAAGATATCATCGGCACAACTAAAACCTTATGACGCCCAATTCTGGGGGGTTTTGCCAGGTCAAAGTTCAGTGCCCCTTGGACAGATAACATTGCCTGTCCAATTCGGCACACCCGACCACTTCCGGACGGAGTTCATCAACTTCGTAGTCGCGGATTTCGACGGGACCTATCACGCCATACTGGGCCGCCCATCGCTGACAAAGTTCATGGCAGTACCGCACTACTCATACCTGGTCCTTAAGATGCCCACGGAGAAGGGCGTCCTAACCGTCAGAGGCAACGTCTACACTGCGTACACCTGCGAAGAAGAAAGCTTCAAGATCACCGAGGCAATCGACCTCTCAATCCGCATGGCGGAAACAGCAAACCAAGCCGCACAGCTACCTCCCGATCAGCTCCGATTACCCGAACAGGCGACAGCCAGGAAAAACTCAAAATCCAAGGAGTACAAAGAAGTGCAGCTGGTCGAAGGCAACCCCGAGAAGACAGCCCTCATCGGGGCCAACCTGGATCCAAAATAGGAAGACGCGCTCGTCAGGTTTCTAAGGGACAACGTGAGCGTTTTCGCATGGAAACCCGCAGACATGCCCGGTGTCCCACGAAACCTGATCGAGCACTCCTTAAATGTCTCGAAGACCGCAAGACCAATCAAGCAAAAACTGCGACGGTTCGCTCGTGACAAAAAGGAGGCTATTAGGGCAGAAATAACACGGCTTCTAGCAGCCGGATTCATAAAAGAAGTGTATCACCCCGATTGGCTCGCCAATCCGGTTCTTGTACGCAAAAAGAATAATGAATGGCGAATGTGCGTTGATTACACTGATCTTAACAAACACTGTCCTAAAGATCCTTTTGGTCTCCCTCGCATCGACGAGGTGGTCGACTCAACGGCCGGATGCGAACTCCTCTCCTTTCTAGACTGCTACTCTGGTTATCACCAGATCTCGCTAAAGGAGGAAGATCAGATCAAAACATCCTTCATCACACCCTTCGGCGCATACTGCTACACGACCATGTCTTTTGGACTCAAAAACGCCGGGGCCACTTATCAAAGGGCCATCCAGCAATGCCTCCACGACGAGATTCGCGATGACCTCGTCGAGGCCTATGTGGACGACGTGGTCGTAAAAACAAGGGACGCGAGCACCCTAATCGACAACTTAGACCGAACCTTCAAGGCACTCAATAGCTACAAGTGGAAGCTCAACCCCAAGAAATGCATTTTCGGCGTTCCTTCCGGTCTACTGCTCGGCAACGTCGTCAGTCGCGACGGCATACGACCAAACCCTTCAAAAGTCAAAGCCGTACTCGACATGCGACCACCGAAGAACGTCAAGGACATTCAGAAGCTAACCGGATGCATGGCCGCCCTCAGTCGTTTCATCTCAAGGCTGGGAGAAAAAGGCCTCCCTTTCTTCAAACTATTGAAAGCGTCAGAAAAATTTTCTTGGACAGATGAAGCCGACGCTGCGTTCACTCAGCTTAAGACCTTCCTCACTTCGTCACCTGTCCTCACAGCGCCTCAGCCCAATGAAGACCTACTTCTTTACATTGCTGCAACCGACAAGGTTGTTTCCACGGCAATAGTGGTCGAGCGAGATGAACCAGGTCATGCCTACAAGGTCCAGAGACCCGTTTACTTCATAAGTGAAGTCCTAAACGAGTACAAGGCTAGGTATCCACAAATACAGAAACTCATATACGCCATTCTGATAACATCAAGAAAGCTGAAGCACTACTTCGACGGCCATCGAGTCCTGGTGACAACCAGTTTCCCTCTCGGGGACATCCTGCGCAATAAAGACGCCAATGGCAGAATCATGAAATGGGCAATGGAACTGTGCCCATTCTCGCTGGAGTTCCAGAGCCGAACTACGGTCAAGTCTCAGGCCCTGGTCGATTTCATTGCTGAATGGACGGATCTCAATGAGCCTCCCGTTCCCGATGTCTCAGACCACTGGTCAATGTTCTTTGATGGGTCCTTAAACATCAACGGTGCCGGCGCCGGGGTACTGTTCGTATCACCCAACAAGGACAAACTACGTTACGTCCTTTGGATCCTTTTTCCGGCGTCAAACAACGTCGCCGAATACGAAGCGTGCTTGCATGGCATAAGACTAGCAGTTGAACTGGGGGTCAAGCGCCTCTATGTCTATGGCGACTCCGCTTTGGTCATCAACCAGCTCAACAAGGAGTGGGACGCAATCCACGAGAAGATGGATCTCTACTGCAAAGAAATTCGCAAATGGGAAACCAACTTCTATGGCATAGAATACATCCACGTGGTCCGGGATAAGAACCAAGCAGCAGATGCGTTGTCAAAGTTAGGCTCATCTCGGGCCCAAATCCCGCGGGGTATTTTCGTCCAGGACATCCATGAGCCGAGCGTAGGCTCCTCCCTGGTCGACAAGCAACCCACCGAGGCAATGCTCATAGACGACGCCACTCCGACAACCGGTGGGCGTGACTGGCGTACCCCGTTCATCAAATACATATCAGACGGGACAGGTTTTCAGGACAAAACAGAGAACGAGCGCCTCATCCGACGATCAAAGAACTACATCCTGGTCGACGGAAAACTCATGCGGAAAAATGCAAGCTCCGAAGTACTGCTCAAGTGCATACCCCAAGATGATGGTATCAAGCTCTTAGAGGACATACATGCTGGATCCTGCGGCAATCACGCCGCATCTAGAACGTTGGTCGGAAAGGCTTTCCGAGCAGGTTTTTATTGGCCAACCGCGGTCGGCGACGCAGAAAAACTGGTTCGACATTGCGAAGGATGTCAGTTTTTTGCTAAGAGGACCCATGTACCTGCCCATGAAATTCAAACCATCCCGTCATCTTGGCCCTTTGCTTGCTGGGGGCTTGACATGATCGGACCATTTAAACCAGCCCCGGGCAATTTCAAGTTTGTCTTCGTGTTAATCGACAAGTTCTCCAAGTGGATTGAATACATGCCCGTAGTCAAGGCAACCTCCGAGAAGGCTGTGGAGTTCCTCAATCAAATCATACACAGATTCGGCATCCCGAACAGCATAATCACCGACCTGGGCACTCAGTTTACTGGCACCACCTTTTGGGACTTCTGCGATGACAGAGGCATAGTCATAAAATACGTGTCAGTGGCACATCCACGTGCCAACGGTCAAGTTGAACGTGCTAACGGAATGATCGTTGACGCCCTAAAGAAAAGGTTGTACACCGAAAACGACAGAGCACCCGGTCGATGGATGAAAGAATTGCCGGCAGTGGTCTGGGGCCTCCGAACTCAGACCAGTCAAAACACAGGGGTGTCTCCTTACTTCATGGTGTACGGTGCAGAGGCGGTCCTGCCATCCGACATACACTTCGGATCCCCTAGAATCGAACACTTCGACCAGGCGACCGCCGACAATGCCAGAGAACTCGAAATCAATTGCATGGAGGAAAAACGTTTAGATTCTTGCCTCCGAACAGCAAAATATCTCGCGGCAGTCAGGCGATACTACAACAGGAACGTCAAAGACCGTTCCTTTGTGGTCGGCGATCTGGTACTTCGATGGAAAACAAGCCAGGAGGGAATGCACAAGCTATCCACTCCCTGGGAAGGACCTTTCGTGGTGACCGAGGTCACACGACCCACGTCCTACAGATTGGCATACCCAGACGGAACACGAGTGCCTAACTCTTGGCACATCGACAAACTGCGACGTTTCTATCCATAAAGTTTTGATAACTTTCCTCTGTAAGTATCTTATAATTTTTTATAATGAAATTCTCTATTTTTTGCCTATACCTTGTCGCACACAGCACTCGGCAAAACTCCTGCAATGGATGCTCCTAGCGACTATCGAGACGAATACGGTGACACGTCACTCAGATATTCTTACAGCGCTCAAAACAACAGTCATGACAAAAAACAAACTTTATTACAAACTTTACACACAAAGTTTACAATAAATACCCTGACGGGCAGACACTAGTCTATTCCTACAGACTACTTTATTGGCCTAGCTGCTCGGGCTGATCACCCGCCTGGCCCTGCTGCCCGGACGAAGGGGTCGGGGCCACCGGCGCCTGGCTGGTCGAGACCGCAGGCGTCGACCGCCCATCTCCCGCAACGGACGCGCCCGACAACTCCCTGGCCGACCTATCTGAACTCGGCTGGTCTGGAGGAGTGGCCGTTCCGCACAGATTGATGTCGCCGATCACCGTCGACGACAAGTCCAGCAGACTACCCCGAAGTTCGTCCGCTTCCTGAGGGCCGACTTCCTTCGGGTACCCCTTCTCCAGCCTGCTCAAGTCGACCAGGGGGTAGTGGGCGCACACCATGCTGAGGACGTGCGCACCGGCAAACTCCCCAGCGTCCTTCACAAACTGCTGGAGCCAGTCCCACGCCCGTTGCGCCTTCTCGACCGGGGTCAACTGCGGCGCGCGGGGCTGGCTCTCCGGGAGCTCGGGACTGATCAGGTCTAGGACCGGGGACACTCCCTTCCAGATCCTGCAACAGTTGACCTTCCAGGAGTCCTGGTCCTTGATCAGATCATCCAGGTGCTTCTTGGCGTTCACCTTGAGCACTGCAAACGAAACAAGGCGTTATTTTCGGCATACTAAACAAACAAAGGGGCGACAAGCAGCAGCTGACAAGGCGGCACCCATTACCAGATAATTCCCGGTCCTTTCGGCCCAATTCCTCTCCTGCTCGCCGCCCGGACTCCAGCGCACCGGCGAGCTGTTGGCTGAGCTGCTCCTTCTCTTGTCGGAGGCGCGCCACCTCCTCCTCCAAGTCTGTGTGAACCATAAACTGGTCAGTAAAGCAAACTACACAAGTACGCAAAGCTGCTCGGAGCGTGTGACTAACCTTCTCGCTGCCGGTACTGGTCGGCCAAGCGACGAGTGAGGTCGAGACGACGCTCCTCCTGGGCACTCATCTCGGCCACCTTCTCCCCGACCTCCGAACGCAGCCGGTCTACCTCCGCGGCAAGGGCCTTGTTCTCGGCCATGATGCCTTCTATCTGGTCAAAGCACCGTTTCCGGTACTTTGCCGTTTTCATTGCGCCCTACAAAGCGAGTATATAACGACCACGCAAAACACGGCATAGAATGTACAGCAGTACAAAAGGTCGCTTACCTTGACTTCGTCGACGAGGCGTTTGGCCGCGCGCTCCACCCTGGCGGCCTCTTCGGTCTCGGCGAGCTCCTCATGCCCGATAAAGTGATCCCCGCGTTGGCGCCACACATACACGTGTTGGCGGCCATCACGGGGACGACCCTCAATCTCTTCCACCTCATCATCGGAGGCCGCCCGGGTTTCCTCCTCCTGTGCTGCGTCACCCCCGGTGGTGGTCCCAGGTATTACTGGTCCTCGGACCAGACCTGGGGAGCCCGCAGCCGAAGAGGCTCCTGCTCGGGGCGGCGTGGGGACTTCACTCCCCCCGGCAGGTGGAGCGGTCGGAGATCTTCCCTCCTCTGAGAAGCCAGTTGGGGGAGCCTCTCCAGCCCTGGTCGGGCTGCCTGTCGTAGTCGGTGCCGCGGACGGGAGCCCCTCGGTGCTCCCAGGCGCGACTGCAGCTGTTGGCTGCTCTGTGGTCTGGGGGGCCGTATCCTCAGCAGCATGGACTGGCTCGCCCGTCCCTTGGCTGGCAGCCTGGCCGGGGTCGACATCCGACGCCGCACTACAGGAACAAAAGTGTAATTTCAAAAAAAAAAATTAAAGAGGAGTCCAAAATACGTAAGTCGAACACTTACAGGTCTGATCGACGGTGGGTGGCGGTGAACCTCCTCCTCGCCCGGCCGGTCGGCACCTGCGCCCCCGTCTCGACAACTTGCGGTGCAGGGGCGTCGCTGGCTACTCGATCAGTAGCGGCCGGCGCATTATCTGGGCGACCCCGGGGCCGTCGGACCAACGACGACGCAGCCTCCTCCTCGTCGTCGTCGTCGTCAACGATCCGCACGAGCCGACGACGCTTCGGTGCTTGGCTGCTCTCCGCCGGTAGATCTGCCGGCAGCTCCGGTGTCGGCAAAGGATCTGCCGGCAATGGCCTCTTCCCCGCTACCCTCTCCTCGGAGGTCGGGATGGGGCGGGCTTGGTCCTCTTCACTGCTGATGTAATGAGTACACCGAGCAGCGTCCTCCTCTGGCGGGTCTTCTCCCGCAGGATTTTCCATCCCCGGTGCCAGTGATACATACACTGTGCACCGGTCGACATCGCCGATCTGCAAAAGCAACAGAGAAGAGTCAGCTGCCGACGATATACGAATGCTAAAACAAAATAATCTGCTACATACCTTTGGTGCTGGTCGTCCTAACTTGAAGGCTTGCACCCGATCACTGCCACGGATGAAGCCTCCGTCCGCGAAGTTAAACAGCTCGTTCAACAGCTGTTGTACCTCCGCTTTCTCCAAGATCTCTGGCCGCATCCTGGTCGGGTCCACGCTTCCGGCATACTCGTACGCCGAGTGCACCCTCTTCTGGCAGGGCATCACCCGACGACAAATGAAGTTGCCGACCACGCCAAGCCCGTCCAGGCGCGACCAGTCGATCAGCTTCATGAGATCCGCCACTGGACCGTCGAACTCCGGGCGGTCGGTCCAACTCATCCTCTTCTCAGGAATGTATCCCACGTCGCAGAATGTGGAGCTGCCCGGTTCCTCCCTGATGTAGAACCACTTCCTGTACCACTCGGTCAAGGAAGTGTTCCATGGACAGTGCAGGTAGCGATTCTTCATTCCATCACGAAGGTTGAGGTATACTCCACCTGCAACCTTGGAGCCTCCAACTGCTCCCTTCTTCCTCAAGCAGAAAAGATACCGAAAAAGATCGAAGTGCGGCTCTATGCCAACATAGGCTTCGCACAGGTGGATAAAAGTGGAAATGAGGAGAATTGAGTTCGGGTGCAGATTGCAAATCCCGATCTCATAGTACAAAAGAAGACCTTGAAGAAAAGGATGAACAGGAACACCAAAGCCCCTCTTAATGAAATCTTCAAATACAACGATCTCACCGGCGCGAGGGTCGGGGTAGCTCTCCCCCTCCGGTGCCCTCCAGCCGCCGAGCTCCGGGCCGTGCAGGAGCCCCATATCGACGAGGTCACCAAGAGATTTCGTGGTGCTGCGAGACTTCTTCCACTCCTTGGCCATCAGTTCGGCCCTCTTCCTGGAGTCGCTCTTCGCCATTAGAGGTGCGAATGTGGGCTTGAGTTAGGAAGACGCAGACGATTGGGGGAGATGAGAGCGGAAGGTTTCAAAGCAATGGCAGGGTAAGCAGTACAGGCGGAACTATCAGGCTCTTATAACCCGCAACTCCACCTCTCCCACTTCCCGAATTCTCGGGAAGTGGGCGGGCCATGCGGCGGACGCGGCGTTTCGGTTTACAATGATTATAGACAATTAATGCGGCGGATTTTTCGTACCAATTGATGGTTTCCTTTTCTCAAACCATGCAAAGGCGGCTGCACAGTTGCCAGGCGCAACTTTTCATGCATCCGTCTGACACCCCGTCAGGAGGCCTCGTCACGTCAACTTTAACTGGGAAGATCTTTTCAAAAAACAAGAAGACACATACGCTAGAAAGTCAACAATCCGGGGACTGCACCGACCATCGGGCATTCGACGCTCGGGGACTGGTCGCCCAGTCTATCAGCTCGGAACTTCAAGGACTGCGCCGACCACCGAGCACTCGACGCTCGGGGATTGGTCGTCCAGTCTATCAGCTGGAAGCTTTAAAGGACTGCACCGACCACCGAGCACTCGACGCCCGGGGACTGGTCGCCCAGTCTATCAGCTAGACGCTTTAAAGAACTGCACCGACCACCGAGCACTCGATGCTCGGGGACTGGTCGTACAGTACAGCGACACAGAATTCTAAAAAGCACTTGGTGCTTGGTGACTGGTCGACTAATCTATTCAATTGCAGTCAGACTGGTAAATTCCACTTTTTAGACCTTACTACAAGGCTCATACTTCGCCTTCCAGCAAGCTCGGGGACTACATCGGTACGATGCATCTGGCGATGCATCTCAGTTACAGAATTTCTTTGAGGACTTTTGTTTTGACCCTAGCACCACGTGCCTGCGTCACCTACTACCAGGCTCGGGGACTAAGTGGGCACACTTCACCTTGCGGTGAATTTGCTTGCTTTTTTTATGTTTATACCTTTCAAAAAAGTAAAGTGGGCACACTTCACCAGGAAAGAAATCTTTTTTAATTTAGAGCACCATGCATTCTTCGAACAACCTGCTTCTTTGAACCTGCTTCTTCGATGTCAATGTTGATCAACTGTCTTTTGAGTTGGTCAAAATACCGTTGCAACTGTTCGGGCAATTTTCTTGAAGACGTCAAGCCTCACTGATCGAAGAAGCTCAAGACGGCGTGTTACACCATAATACATGGTGCTCGGGGACTAGCTGTGGGGGTATAAACCCCTATACCCTTACGGCTGGACTTGGGCCAGGAGGCTTGGCCCATTACGAGACGAGTCCAAAGCTTGATCCGACAACCTGGAGTTCCGCGCAAGGAAACAAGATGTGGAGATCAAGCAGGATTCTGGTCGGTTAGAATAGGAATTGATATCGAATTATCCATGGCAATTGTAACCGACTAGGATTAGTTTCCAGATCTGTAACCCTGCCCTCCAGACTATATAAGGAGGGGCAAGGGACCCCCCTAGGACACATCATATTCTCTCAACACAAATCAATACAACCAGACGCAGGACGTAGGTATTACGCCAACTCGGCGGCCGAACCTGGATAAAAAGCTTGTCCGTGTCTTGCGTCACCACCGAGTTCGTAGTTTGCGCACCGTCTACCGATAAACTACTACCGTGGGTATACCCCAAGGTAGACTGCCGACTAGCTTTCGTCGACAGTCTGTGGCATATTGAGAGAGATGATTAAACTTTGCCATGTACTCCATGACACTTTTATCGCCTTGCTGCAAGGCGAGAAATTCTTCGGCCTTCATGGCCATGAGCCCTTCAGGGATGTAATGGGCGCGGAACGCGTCCTTAAACTCGGTCCAGGTGACCTGGTGTCCTAGAGCTTGGATAGCTAGGAAGTTCTCCCACCAGGCACCTGCAGCTCCCCGAAGCTGCTGAGCTGCGAACAGGGGCTTCTGAGATTCTTAACACTGAATCAAACTAAACTTGTGCTCCATGGTCCGGAGCCAATCATCCGCTTCTAACGGCTCATCAGCCTTAGTGAATACTAGGGGCCTTGTGTCAGTAAAGTCCACGTACCGAGCTTCTTCGTCCCCATTGTGCAGTGCCCTGAAGTTTGGGGTGGGGTGTGGTTGACGTTGTGCTAACTCGCGCAACAAGCGAGCGTTGTCGGTAGTGGCACTCAAAAGGACAGCAATGGCATCAGCTAGAGAAGGTGGAGCAGGTGGAGGGTTGGGGATATCATCCCCTCCCTGAGACGTCCCAGCTCCATCAGATCCGTGGGTACGCATCGGCATCTGCTACAAGAGTCATAGGTACTTGTTACCACATGAAATTCATAACTTAGAACATATCTTACATACTTCCATTTATTTATTAAACATCAGTTCGACACACCAAGAACAAACAAGTACAACTTCTCAAACTGAAAGAAAACTTTATATTACAAACCCGACCCCACTACGGTAAACTAGGAATCCTACAATGACGTTGCCCGCGGCTCCACCGAACTAGTCGGTGTGGCCAGAGCTGTAGCCCGGGTCGTCATTGCCATCATCCTGATTACCCGCCGGGTTGTTGTCATCGGGGTCGGACTCCTCTTCATCACTGAGGCCTTGATCGGGTTCCCCGTCGTCCGCCAACTCTTCATCCGTATCCATCTCTCCTTCGCCTGGAGGTGGATGGAGCTGATGATATAGGTCAAATGCAATATCACGATATTGCATTGCCAAGTCATTGACAATATCTAAATGATGTGCCAGCTCCAGCTTGTCCAACTGGAGCTGGTCCTCCCGCTGCCACGCGACATTCCGCTGCGCGGTGACCGTGGCCGCCATCTTCACGTATAGATCTTTAAGGTACCTGGCCTTGCCCAACTTCGCATTCATCCTAGTCAGCTCGTGCCTGTGTGCGCTCCTGGCCTCTTCTTCTCGGGCAATAGTGGCATTCCTCTCCTCCACCATACGGGACAACATGGCCTCACAGTTCTCGGTAGCTTGTTTTTCTTTGGCTAGTTGAGCTTTGAGTTCGCCGATCTCCATGACGTTGTACATCCTTTCCCTCATCACTTCGGTCAACTCGGCGGACAACCTGTCCACCTCCTGCTGAGGCGGTGAACGGCTACTGCTTGCTTGATCGTTGCGCGGGGCCAACTGATGTCTGGGGACCCCTTTTGGACCTGTCCTCTTGCGCGGGGTCTGTTTCCAACGGGCCATCCTATAGAGGGTAAGTTTGGATTAGTAAGAGAGACCTTAAAGGTTAGCAAGAATAGGATTGATTCTATTCACCCAACCCAAACAAGGAGGAAGGAAATTTGACCAAGTAGTATATCATGATGCATGCACGAACTTACGATTACTACTAACGATTCACAACGATATTACTCAAAATTTTACAACATAGGGCAATACTTTATGTTGCTCCTCCATACCACTTCAAAAATTCTAAGAAAGCCTACAGACAGGGGTAAGTTAGGACTAAAGCACTTGGACTCAAAGCAGGCCAGTTTATAGCATTAGATCCAAATGATTTTGAAGTTTTTCAAAGGATACGACAGTCATCTTAGCAACATATGCTCTGATACCAGCTGTGGCAGAACCTCCTAAGTGTTTGGGCCCACCGACACCTGTCATTGTCCTAAGGACCTCTGACAGTGATGCCGAGGATCCTCCCACTTTAGAAGTCCGATGAGCATCGCTGGACGCTCATTCCACTGCTACCTGTGGCGTACTAAGCAGGCTCGTCCTGACCACTGGTGATGGTCAATTAACGAGAACTTCTTCTTCTCGCCCTTACAGCATAGCAAGTGGCCACCTTAACACCAGGATCATTCGTTGCGAAGACATTGCAGTATCACAAACGACACAAGAGCAAAATATTACTTCAGAGTAAAACGGCAGAAGTATTACATAACTTAATTTACAAAAGGAGTTCTTCCAAATAGTAGAGTGTAATTACAAGCAGGTCCAGTGGAGCAACTTGAACTTTAGAATACAGATTACAAATTTACAGACCCTGCCCATGGGTCACGTTCACTCTTCTTCGTCGTCAACCTCGACGACGGTCACACAACAGGGTCCGAAACAAGTCGGCTCCTGAGCTTCACCTGCAACAGGGGGTTGGAAAACCCTGAGTACGAGAGTACTCAACAAGACTTACCCGGTGGAAAAAGAGGAGAAATTAGGAATGCAGGCTTGGGGTAGACAAGGGGTGGTTGAGCAAGGAGCCAAAGTGTTTTGCGGAAAAGCTTACTAATAGTGCATCCTTACTTTCAAGTTTTACCTACGAATTTCTCTCCTTAAGAGGCCGAGGAGTTCGAGGACAGTCCAACTAGTTGTCTCCCACAGACAAGTCTGTGAGTTCCTAGTCCTAAAATAAAGTACTATTTATCCAACGGCCATAGCTTCATGTCACTCTGAGTCCAGGAATTGGGATCCGAACCTCATGAGACATTTCCCTCTTTCTCATTTTACTACTTAGTTGCATATTTACTACGATGAGGGTAAGTGGATTGAGTCTCCCAATCGGGGAGCAACGACGATTCGAACCGCTTAGCAATCCAGCTGGAGTTCCTAACCACCCGACATATGTAGAACCAAATCTTGCATATATCAACCCAAATCAAGCTCTCCCCAAATTTGACTAGGTTCGCGGCACCCGAGAGCACAGTACTCCACCATCCTACAGCCGATCTAGATGTTTTCCGGTCATCTCAGATCCGTAAGGTGGGCACATGTTACTCTCGCCATCTTTCCACTCCCAGTGCGCGAGTAGCTGTTCGCGTCGAGGGATCCCAAGACCGAGCTTACCGAGGGCAAGTGGCTAGTACTAAAAATTCTCAACCCATCAGGCCACCAACGGACCGGTCCTTAATCGACACAGTTGGAGACACTACTTCAAGACTCCATTCTTAAAGCAAGTCCACTGACCGGTCTCAAGTTGAAACATCATTGATCATAAGTGTATTCCACAACAACCCTTCAAACTTTGTTTGAAAACCTATCTAGTAGCAGGGCTAAGCATCGCTACGCGATTTCAAAATAACACAGGTGCCAAGGACAAGATAACAAATATCAAGGTAGTAAATGCAGCAAGTAGGTTAACCCAATTCTCAACTATCTAATGCAGCATTTTCAATTCATAAGTGATAAAAGATTTAAAACATTCAAGGAGGGGTTAATGCATCCGGGGCTTGCCTTGGTTGCAGGGCAGAGAGGGACCCTCGGAGACTTCCCAAGTCTCGGATCCTACTTCCTCGAACGGAGCACCGACCTCGGGGTTCGGTTCAACGGGCGCTCCTTCGGTCACGTGCACTATACGCGAAATGATGAATACTCATGATATTCGTATGACAAATATGCAAAAAGGGACCAAGTTAAATACCACTGGCCGCCTCGGTGCAACACAGATTAAACAATAATTAAAGTTGTTCAACAACTTAGTGTCTTTACCCAAGAGGTTGCATCTGTAAATTAGTACTTTTCTTAATTCATAATTATCTTAAATTAACTAATTATTAATCCTATTTACCTTAATTAATTCTTAATTAATTATTAAAGACAGTAATTAAGCATTAAGGCCAAACAATAATTAAATGCCAAAGGTCATTAGGGTTAATGACCTCAGGTCATCACATAATCCCAAAATCACTCAAATCCTAATTTTGAGCAATTAACTAATTATTACCTAATTATCCTAGAATTATTATTTAATTATTAATTAAGGGTTTAATCATGTTTTATTCAAACATTATCCAAAAGACACCAAATTTTGTGTGGAGCCAGGGAATAATATTCAGAGACTCCCCATAATTTTTGGTGATTTTTGGACATACTAATAAATTATTAAAATTCCTAGAAGTTTTATTTACTAATTAAGAGAGCAAATTTTTACAGACATGCAAACTACCAGAAATAGTACCTAGCATTTTTCTAGTGCTCTACCCATTTTATGGAAGCTATACAAAAATTCTCATAATTTTTGGATCAGCACAAAATTTACTATTCAAATTCAAAACAAAAAGGAAAAAGAAAAAGTGCACTATGCCGCGCTGGTGGCCTGCTTGGACTCGGCCCAAGTCGGCCCGGGAGCTCTCCCGCGTCGCGCGCGGGCGCTGCCCTCACACACGGCCACTGACGGGCGGGTCCCGCCCGTCAGAGGCGTCTTCTTCCTCCCGCCACCGCTCCGGTGAGCTCAGGCTCCGCGCCGGTGAGCTCCCGGCCTCCGCGGTGGGGTGGGCTAGCACCTCTGGCTTCTCGCGCAACCCCTAGGACACACGGGACAACCGCTACTCCCTCCTAACCCTCCTGCTCACGTCCATGGCGGACGGCCGCCTCGGCCAAGCAAACGCCAGCCACCACGAGCGAGTAGAGCGTGAAAAGAGTAGCGCAAAAGTAGCAGGAGCTCACCACGACTTCAACCGAGCAAAAAGCAGCAGCGGAGAGGGTCGGAGTGATGCTGGCCACGGTGGTGTGCTCGCAGCGGCGCTTTGGCCGAAGTTGGAAACGATGGCTCAACTGCGGCTTATGGGGGCTTAGAGCTTGCGTTAGTGGGCGCAATCGGTGGCGGGGCTCAAGGCGGAGCTGCTGGTGCACTCGAATGGCTTGGAAAGGGAGCGGGGAGGGCGAAATCGTGGAGCACAGGGAGCTCGTCGGCGTCGGAGTTCAAAGAGGAAGAAGGTTTTCCACGGCGGCTCGAGGCTTTATCCTCACCGCGACGTGCCCGCAGCGTTTGAGGACGTCTGAGCGATGCCAGCCGGCAAGCAGCTGCGTGGCCAGGCGCGTGGCAGCGCCGGGCGCGGTGGCTCTGTCCCGACGGCAGAGCACCCCCCCTGTCCAATCACTGTAGCAAGCTCAATCCATTCAATTTGTCGTTTTGCAAAATTCGCCCAAATTTTGAACTGAAGACCAAATTTCACCAAAACCAAAGTTGCTCAGAATTTTATAAGCTACAAATCATATTTTGGTGCCGAAGGCTAAATCTAAGTGGAAATTGGTTAATTTGGCCAAACAGTTTGGAATTCACAACTCAATTCAAAGAAATTCAAATCTTTGAATTGGGGATAAAATAGGGTTTCCAAAATTACTTTTGATTTTGCATAACAACTTGAAAAACTCCCAACATGAAAGTTGTTCAACTTTTTGAGCTCTACAACTTTCATGTTGGTCACTTTTCAAAATTCCAAATAGATTTTGAATTGGAGGTTCAAATTGGAAAAGGGGACACTTTCTGGAAATCTGTATTTTCAAAATTACTTTGAATTTTGTATTGAAACTTCAAAAACTCAAAACACCAAAGTTGTACATCTTGACAAGATCTACAACTTTGCTTTTGAACTCAATTTCAAATTTTGCTTAGTTTTTAAATTGTGCAAAAGGGGGCAAATCTTGGGTTCAAAAATCAGGGTTTCCCCCCCTAATCTTTCGGAAATCCTTTACCCTAGGGTTTTAGCAACCAACTCAAGCATAAATATACAAGATAAACACACTTTAATTCCCTAAGCACATTCAACCAAATTAAACTCATTTTAAGTTGATGCATCAAGGTGTGCTCAACAACTAGGCTGTGCAATGCTGATGATGCCATGATCCAAATTTTAGTAACCGTAACATCGGGGATGTTACATATTTACACCAATCATAAGAGTCTCAAGTACATCTTCACCCAACCTGAATTGAACATGCGGCAGCGAAGGTGGCTTGAGTTGATTAAAGATTATAATCTTCAAGTGCACTACCATCCGGGCAAGGCAAACATGGTTGCGGATGCCTTGAGTTGGAAATCGCACTGCAAATCAGTTTAGATTGAAGATTCACCCTTGTCACGTCTTATGCATCCACTAGTGCTTCTCCAGATTGTCTTAGAAAGCTCTCTTTGTAATTGAGTAATTGAGTTGCAGCAAACTGATGTAGGCATCCACCATATTAAGAGAAAGATGAAAGAAGAAGAAACCAAGCATTTCCGGGTCGATGAGAACGAAATTCTATGGTTCAAAGATCGGCTTGTTGTACCAAAGAACCATGAGCTCTGAAATAAGATCTTGTATGAAGCTCATTCATCCAAGCTGTCTATTCATCCTGGTAGCATTAAGATGTATCATGATTTGAAACCTCTATTTTGGTGGACAAAGATGAAAAAGGAGATTGCTGCTTTTGTTGATCGTTGCAATAACTGTTGTCGCATGAAGGCAGTTCATATGAAAGTAGGTTTGCTTCAACCCTTGCTAATCCCTGGTTGGAAATGGGAAGAAGTAAGTATGGACTTTATCTCTAGACTCCCAACTTCTATCAAGGGTTACGACTCAATTTGGGTGATTGTGGACCGTTTGACCAAGGTCGCTCGCTTTATTCCAGTTCGAACCGTATGTCGTCCGCATCAGTATGTGGAATTGTACTTCGAGCATATCGTCCGTCAGTATGGTGTGCCTCGTAGTATCATATCAGATTATGGACCACAGTTCACTGCTCGCTTTTGGGAGTGTCTCCATGAGCAGATTGGTACTCATTTGGTTCGAAGTTCTGCATATCATCCACAAACTGCTGGGCAAACTAAACATGTTAACCAAATCCTAGAAGATATGTCGAGGGCATGTGCTTTATCTTCAAAAGGATCTTGGGTGAAGTGGTTACTGTTAGCTGAGTTCTCTTACAACAATAGTTACCAAGAGAGCATCAAGATGGCTCCTTCTGAAGCCCTGAATGGCCGAAAGTGTTGAACTCCGTTGAATTAGGTACAACTAGGGGAACAAAGGTATTACGGCATCAATTTTATGAACGAAGCGGAGCAGCAAGTCCATACAATCTAGCAACATCTGGATGCTACTCAAGCTCGACAAAAGAGTTATGCCAACAAGAGAAAAAAACCAATTGACTTTGCAGTCAGGGATCATGTTTATCTCAAGGTGTCTCCGATGAAGGGTGTACAAAGATTTGGAGTCAAGCGAAAGCTTGCACCCCATTATGTGGGACCTTATCGGATTCTTGAGAGGAAAGGGAAAGTAGTCTACAAGGTTCAACTACCGGTTAAGATACGAGCTATTTTTCCTATTTTTCACGTATCTTAGTTAAAGAAATGCCTTCGAGTTTCGGAAGAAAGAGTGGACGTTCGGGATATCAAGTTGGAATCCGACTTGGTGTATGAAGAAAAGCCTATGGTGGTCATTGATCGCAAGGAAAGGGTAACTCGTAATCACGTGGTTAAGTTCTACAAGGTTTTGTGGAGTAACCACGGGGAAGAAGATGCTACTTGGGAAACAGAGGACTATTTAAAGGAAGTTTATAAAACCTTCTTCGAAAATCGGCAAGCTTTCAAATCTCGGGACGAGATTTTTGTAAGGGGGGAGGGCTGTAACACCCCAGTGTTATGGTTGCATCCTTTCACATGCATGACATGAGCATAATCATCTTCATAAGCATACCATGATCATCATATATCTTGGGGAATGTCATTTTATGTGTAGATGTTGCTTAACTTGCTTATTTATGCTTTCTATGCTTGTGTTTGAGTATGTCATGCTCTTGTAAGTGTTCTAGACCTTGGTAAGTAGTTTAACTTTGCTTAGCACAACTTTAGGAGCATTGTTCATGTTGATCATATCCTCTAAATATGCCCCTAAGTCATAGTTTCACCTAGGGGGCTTATAAACCTCTTTTGCTTAGGCTCACATTTCCCACCTTCCCCAAATAGGGTCGTCGGAACAGTTCTCTCTGGTGAACTCAATGCTGAGCTCGTTGGAGCCTCTCTTCCTCTCTGGTTCAGTTCTCTAGGTAGCTTAGGACCTTAGCTAGCTTCTGCGCCACCCGAGGGACACTCTACCGCGCTCACCGTCACCGGACACGACGCGCAGCGCCGCCGTGTTTCCGCCGGAGGTCGGTCCTCTCGTGGCCAGCCCTCTCCACGTTGTTTCGAGCCAAGCCACCTACCTAGAAAGCTTCACCGTAGTTCACTGGTGCTGTAGGAAACCCTAGCACACACTCTACTGGCCTGAGAGCGCCGGCATATTGCCGAGCACCTCCGCCGAGCCGCCATGGTCGACGGCAAGCACCTTTCGGTGGCTCCGCCGTGGGGAAAAGGGGGTCAATCGGTTCACTAGTGTCCTGGGATCACGTTGGTGTCCTAGGTTTGGTTGGAGACCTCGCCGTTGCGGAGAAATCACCGGCGAACTTCGTCTCTGTTGGATGGAAGACGAACCTGACATGTGGGTCCCTCTGTCAGCGACTCAAATTCCAGATTTTGTGCAATCTTGCAAAAATCATATCTTCTGTTTATGAGCTCCATTTTGTGACATTCCTTGAGATGGCTAGTTTTTAATAAAAATATAAAATGTGCCATGTTTTCTGTGAACAATAATTGTTATGAATTAATCTTGTTATTTCCAAGTAAATTCATATCTCTTGGTATACTGCTCCAATTGCTATGAAATTTTTATGCTATGCTTTGTGTGGTACTAGTATGCTTTGGTAAATATCTTATGATTTTCGAAGCAATGTATCACTGATATGTAATTTATGTTTGTATTATGGCTCTAATCTTTATTTAATTCATAGTAAATGTTGTATGCTTATGCTGATGCTCTTCTTTGGTGTTAATTGTGGTTATGGTAGTAGTATCATGTAAATAATCTGAAATCTGTTGTTTGACACTGTTTAACCCATGTTTCTTAATTTATGTAATAAGCACCTTGTCACATGTTAATTAGATATCTTAGGTTTAGCAAGTGGAATTGCTCTGAAAGTTTTATGGTGAGGTCCAGGTGCCTTGCTTGTGCTCTTGTAATTTTTATATATTTTTTTGAGAATCCTTGCTGATATCTCCTAATTATGCTCTTTTATGGAATTAAATTAATAAAGGCTTCATAATTAAGGATTTAGTAGCTAACATGTGGTTTTGTGGTAATCTTGTATCATGTTTGTTCTTATGAGTCGCTTGGTTGACAATAAATATGTAACACTCTTAGTGTTAGCTTGCATGTTAACCATGAGCATTGCATCAACATAAGCATCATCATGATCACTCATGAGCATCATACCATGATCACATGCCATTTGCTACATATACTATGTGATTGAATTGCTATATGACTTGCTATGGTTGATTGTAATGGGTGACCAATGCATACAAGTGTACATTGTCTTCCAATATACTTTAATCATGTTTAGAATAACATTTTGAACAAAGTTTGTGTTGGGGCTTTGTCCAAAAATACCCCTAAGTCATGGTTAGCCCTAGGTTGACCTAGTTGACCCCCTAGACCTCTTTTCAAAGATATTTTATGAAACTAATGTTAGAGATCTTGCATGTCCATGACATCTAAAACAAAGTTGTAGTAAATTTCATAAGCTACAAAAGTTACGTTGATAACTTTTTATGAAAAAGCTAGGAACACATTCAAAAGTTGCTCACAAGGCAAAAATTAGGGCTGATTTTACACTTAGCCAAATTTGCCTAAGTCTGTGACAACGCAGTTTCGAGGTAGGTCACTTGAGAGCTTTGTAGATTGAAATCCAGGCTGAGTTAGACTTTGATCCTGTAGACAAACTTGTAGATCTCATGTAGCTCTAACCAAAGAAACAAATTGGAGCCGAAACCGTCGAGTGGATCAAGAGTAAAACGTCGATGAACTTTAGGTTTCACACACGGTCGACGACGACTGAATCGCTCGATTCAGTTTCGTCAGTCACCGGCTGGCCGACGCGTGGACGACCCGTGGCGGCCGTACGTTGACGGCGACCCTGCCTGTCAGCCCCGACGCCTTCACTTGGACGCCACGACGCCACCCCGAGCCTCGGCCATCCTCATTTCGCCTCCCTAGAGCTCCTTCTCTCCTCCATTTCTCCTCGGCGAGCTCCGCCGCGAAACAGCAGCCTCGCCCGAGCTTCCCTCGCCATGTCCGGCCAAGCCAGCCTGCCAAACGCTTCGCCAAAGCTTCCTCTACCTCAGCGTCACCTCCTTGGCCACTGTCGAGCACGGGTAAGGCGGCATTGCCGAGCTCCCGGCATCGGCTGAGCACGCCGGTGTATCGCCCGCAGCACCGCCGAGCCGCCATTCACGCCGGCGAGCCCTCTAGAGCTCGGTAGAGTTAGGGTTTCGCACCTCGGCAAGTCCGCCTTGGTGAGAGGGTCACGTTGGTGCCCTCGGTTTCCCCGGAGACCTCGCCATCATCGAGCTTCGCCGGCGACGAGCGTCTCCCCTGTCTCTGTCTCTCTGTCACATGGGTCCCGTGTGTCAGCGGATCCCACCTGTCAGCCACTCACTCTCACATCCCTGGTTCACTGTGTAGCAGATCCTTTGCTGTTTTTGAAAAATTCATATCTTGAGTTTTACAGATCCAAATGATGTGGTTCCAATTTTGCTAGGTTCTTATGGTAATCTAGTTTTTATTAAAAATATGAAACATGCCATGTTTTTCAAAAATAAATAGATATAATTTAATCTTGATTTAATAGGATGTAATTATATCTTGAGATCTATTAATCTGGTGGCCATGCCAATTTAGGGTGTTGTCACTTATGACATGAATAGGCTCTGATAAATTTGTCATGAATTTGGGAGGTCTGATTGTGAAGTTATAAATATTTCTTGCTTAAATAGGAGTTTCTTGTGGTATTTTTAGTAAATAGATTATAGCTCCTTTTATGGTGATACTTGTAGATTGTTGTACTCATATGTAAACAAAAGCTAGGAAAAATCTGAAATCTATTGTTTGACACTTTTTGATAGGGTTTCACATTTATGCCTTGCATGCCCTTGCTAGCGTGTTATTTTAGTAGCTCACAATCTGCATGTGCAAGTGCCCGGAAAATTTTACAGTAACCTTATGATAGTATAGATAGCTTGCTGTAATTTTATTAGGATTTTTGGAGCACTTGTGGTGTATGCTCATTAAATCACCTTAATAATTAAATAAATAGAAAAGGTGATAATAGAAATGAGTCTAGAACTTGACAAGATGTTTTCTAGTGTTTCTTAGACATGTTCCATCTACTGGTGCATTTGGTTTGAACTAATGTTACATTCTTAATATGTGTAAAATATTATTTTTGCTATTTATGCCTTTCCTAGAGCAATTCTGTGTGGCTGATAGCAACTGTTTAAGAACTACTTGAAGATTATGTTTCCTGGAAAACTTGTCTATAACAAACTTGTAGCTAACTTACTTATCTACTTCATGCCCAAATTTCATGACATTTGGTAGAGTAGTTTAAAAGTTATGAGGTTTACTAGTAGCTGCTGCAAAGTGCTTGCTCACTGGATTTTCCAGAACAGCCAGCCAACTTTGTATGTTTTAGCATATTTCGGTTGGGAATCCTTCTGGGATGTCTAAAAGTGAATTGTAGATAATTTGCTAAGATTTCCAGAAAGTATCTACTTGCTAGGTTTGGTCACCTGATGCTTATGTTATAACGAAAACATGTGACTGGTTATCTGTATGTGACACCAGTTGCTATCTGGAAGTAGCTCAAGTTGATTGACTTGTCTAGTTAGCCTCTCTACCAGAGAAGAAGTATGCACTTACTGGTTATTCTGTGATTCAAGTAATTTTAGGAGTTTATGCTCATGTTTATACCTTGCCATGTGCTCCTTTGCTCAGCATCATGACATGTTGCATCCTATGTGCATTCCCTATGTTCATCACTTGTCATGCATACATAGGTGCACCCAGGGGAGTAACGGTCTTGGAGTACAAGCTGCCGGAGCCGGAAGAACAACAACAGGAGCCATCTCAAGGAGCTGAGGAGGAGGACTTGCCGGAGTGTCCCAACCACCGCCCATCCACCTACGTTGAAGGCAAGCCCCGGAGCATTGTAAGCCTCCTACTATTTTGTTATCATGTCCAGCTATCAATTGATTATGGTTATGTATTGTTGCATTAAGTGTTAGGCGTTGATATGACACCCTTGATGCATAATTAACTACCTTGTCCACCTCCTATATTACCTAAGTAGGTCCAGGATCGAAATGATGCTTAGTCATGCTTAGCTCGGTAGAAGCCGGGTGATTTCCTGTCACCTGCGAGAGATAGGTGGATGCTGATCACGGTTGGCTATATTTGCTATCGTGGAAATAACCATGTGCTAATAATGAACTTGAGACCGGGCGGGATGACGATAGTGCAGCAACAAGGCATGGAGGTCTTGGGTGTGAATCTATCCCCATCCGTGTCGTTTAAGGACCGAATCACTGTACGTCCCCATGTCATGTTGAACGCATGCCTATCACTTAGTTGGCCGGATAAGTCGTTCCGACCGCGAAGCCTACGAGTGCATCTCCGGTTGGATACCCCGTTCTATATGAGTGCGCACCCCGGTTGGTAGTAAGTATGTGCGGGGAGTCAATGGCGTAAGACCGAGGTGTCAGGTTAGAGTCCTGACCCTGGCAGATTGGCGGTCCCTGGGGGTGCGGCGCTGGGCGGACCCTCGAATTGGTCCGGAGTTGTGCTAAAGGTGATCTGAGCTGCCGTCATGAAGTATGCTTGGGTGAGTGTTAGGAATACCCGTCCAGCTAGATAGGAATCGATTCGAATCGCCGTCTCTCCCGGATAGTCAGAACTTGACTTGGGCAGCGGCAATGTAGAATTCACTAAATAAACTTGATGGTTATGATGAGAATTTTGATAGTTAAGTGATAATCCGGATATGGTTATTATTGTGAAGCTTAAGTACCCAAGTGTGGGCTTAGAACAGGTGCTAATCTAGTGAATAGTTGTTAAGTAATGACCTGCTGCTGAAATGCTATAAATATGTTACTTACAACTAATGCTTTTTATGCAAAAAAATGAGTCCAACCAGTCCACGAAAATGAGCCTTGCATACTCCTTGGTGTCACTTTATTTTTGGTTTATGACGGGTAAGTCTAGCTGAGTACATTCTTGTACTCAGGGTTTTATTTACCCCTGTTGCAGATGATGTCGTTTATCACGGCTATTGTGCTCACTGTCATCATCCGGCTGCGAACGATGAATAGATCATGGGCATGATCACCTCCTTTATCTTCGGTTGTGCTTTTGTGTGGGTTTGACTATGGAGCTGGCATGTAATTAAACTGGGTGCGTGATGTTTCAAAACTACTTTGCTTCCGCTACTAAACTGGGTTGTAATAACTTTGTTTAAACTCCGATGTGTTGTAAAACTATGTTCTATGATAAATGGATGTAATCTGTGATGGCGATGCTTGATCATGTACGATCTTGGTTGTATGTTGGTTGAATCGAGGTCTTTTGAGATTTCGTCGGACTACCGGGTTTATACGGGTTCAAGTCCATTGGCTGGACTACCTTGTGGTCGCTAATTCACTTGAATTTTTATAAATTGGACGGTTCTGTTACAGCTGGCATCGGAGCAAGATTAAGCATTTAACCATCATAGATGTATTTAAAAACAAATGAATTTGTTTTCTCAAACTAATTGACAAATTATATTATACATAGGGTTGTTTTAGAAATGTTTCAATAACATATACCATGCTAATGGTCATACCCTTTATGCCCATATAAGGACTTCTAGGTGGCTTAATATTACTAACATGGGGTGTTTTTTCCTTTCTCGTCCATATGGCGTGCAATAATATGGATGCACTTACTTAAGTGGTAATGAATGGATCACATACCTCTACGCCATAGTAAGCAATGTTTGTTTTCTTTCGTCGTCCATACGGCGTGAAATTGTATGGATGCCACTCACTTGAGTGGTAATGCATGGATCTATATACCTCTACGCTACGGTAAGTGTGAGCTGTGAGAGCATGACCATCCAACCGTCGGTCTAGGGGAGTGTTAGCTGTGGTTACTGGAATATTTACATGTTTCACATATGTATATATGAAGGTACTTAATTGCGGGTAGTAGGTGCAGCCATGTATACATGCTTGATGTATATATGGATGCATCCCAAATGTTGATGATTGGACATTCATTTCTGCATATATACTCTTGTGGGGTTGGGCCGAAATGAAATTTTCTGCAGGTACACTAACAACGAAACGTGTAGACCGTGTAGTGGCGTATAAAGAGTGCACGTATGTATGCCACCGACTATACCGATAGAACTTTCTTCTAGGAATGGAAAGGACGTATGGAACGTGCATGCATCATGAATCATTCATACCTTTCTCATGCACTACTCAATTCTTATGATTCAGAAACTATATCCAAATTATCTTCCCTTGTAATTAATTTCTCTTACTCAAGTTGTGGTCCTTCCTACAGATGGCAGCCCCACATGCAAGTGAGACTTTCATGGACATGTTTGGCACTCCTACTTTGTTGTGGAGGGTGCTAAGTTAAGTGGGATATGAGGAACCACCTAAGTACACTTGGACAGAGGCCGAGCATGCAGGATCTTTACCTTGGGTAGATGTCCAAATTACAGTTCTCCGTTGTCTAAATAACCCACAGTGGCTAGGATGGATAGTAGAGTCCGATGGTCAAACTCCCTGGGAGGGTGCCCAAGTAGCAGCTTTAGAAGTGCTGTTGGAGATATGCCAAGACTATGGGGATGAGCTGATTAATGGCCCAGCTGGATCAATTTCTAGAGTGAGTGTAACTGACACTTTTGTGTCCCAGATAGGAACTGAGCCTCTAGAAATGAGAGAAACCATGCTAGCATATAGCTCTAGCCCTGCCATGAGTGCTATGCTGGCGGTACTTAAGCTGTACTATATACGCCAGGACACCTACATAGAAGCTATGCTAGCACTCCAGCAAGCTCAAGTTGGGCAGCGCAAACTGCGCAAGCGTGTGCGTAAGCACCGCAAGGCCTTTAGCGATGCACAAGCTGAAATCCAAAACTATCACTGTCGACGAAAGCTGGTCGGCAGTCTACCTTGGGGTATACCCACGGTAGTAGTTTATCGGTAGACGGTGCGCAAACTACGAACTCGATGGTGACGCAAGACACAGTCAAGCTTTTTATCCAGGTTCGGCCGCCGAGTTGGCGTAATACCTACGTCCTGCGTCTGATTGTATTGATTTGTGTTGAGAGAATAATGTGTCCTAGGAGGGTCCCTTGCCTCTCCTTATATAGTCCGGAGGGCTGGGTTACAGATCTGGAAACTAATCCTAGTCGGTTACAATTGCCACAAATAGTTCGATATCAATCCCTATTCTAACCGACTAGAATCCTGCTTGATCTCCATGTCTTGTTTCCTTGCGCGAAACTCAAAGCTGTCGGATCAAACCTTGAGCTTGTCTCGTAATGGGCCAAGCCTCCTGGCCCAAGTCTAGCCGTAAGGGTATAGGGGTCTATACCCCCATAGCTAGTCCCCGAGCACCATGTATTGTGATGTAACACGTCGTCTTGAGCTTCTTCGATCAGTGAGGCTTGACGTCTTCAGTAAACAAAAGAATCACCCAAACAGTTGCAACGGTACTTTGACCAACTCAAAAGACAGTTGATCAATATTGACATCGAAGAAGCTGATTGTTCGAAGAATGCATGGTGCTCTAAATTAAAAAAGATTTCTTTCCTGGTGAAGTGTGCCCACTTTACTTTTAAGAAAAGTATAAACCTCAAAAAAGCAAGCATATTCACCGCAAGGTGAAGTGTGCCCACTTAGTCCCCGAGCCTGGTAGTAGGTGACGTAGGCACGTGGTGCCAGGGTCAAAAGAAAAGTCCTCAAAGAAAGTCTGGAACTGAGATGCATCGCCAGATGCATCGTACCGATGTAGTCCCCGAGCTTGCTGGAAGGCGAAGTATGAGCCTTGTAGCAAGGTCTAAAAAATTAAAATTGAATTTACTAGTTCATCAGCAATTAAATAGACTAATCTTCCAGTCCCCGAGTGTACAATTGTTTGACAGCCAATCCCCAAGCATCGAGCGCTCAGTGGTCGGTGCGATATATTAAAGTTCGGAGCTGATAGACTGGGCGACCAGTCCCCGAGCATCAAATGCTCGGTGGTCGGTGCAGTCCTTGGCGTCCGAGTTGATAGACTGGGCGACCAGTCCCCGAGCATCAAGTGCTCGGTGGTCGGTACAGTCCTTGGCATCCGAGTTGATAGACTGGGCGACCAGTCCCCGAGCATCAAGTGCTCGGTGGTCGGTGCAGTCCTTGGCGTCCGAGTTGATAGACTGATCGACCAGTCCCCGAGCATCAAGTGCTCGGTGGTCGGTGCAGTCCCCGGATTGTTGACTCTCTGCCATATTTGTCTTCTTGTTTTTGAAAAAATCTTTCCAGTTAAAGTTGACGTGACGAGACCTTCTGATGGTGTGTCAGATGGATGCATGAAAAGTTGCGCCTGGCAACTGTGCAGCCGCCCTTTGCGTGGTTTGAAAAAAGGAAACCATCAATTGGTACGAAAACTCCTCCGCATTAATTGTCTATAATCATTGAAAACCGAAACGCCGCATCCGCCGCATGGCCTGCCCACTTCCCGAGAATACAGGAAGTGGGAGGGGTGGAGCTGCGGGTTATAAGAGCTGGACAATTCCGCCTGCACTGCTTACCCTGCCATGGCCACCAGGCCTTCCTCTTTTGCCTCCTTCAATCACCTTCATCTTCGTAGCCCAAGTCCACTTCCTCACCTCCAATGGCGAAGAGCGACTCCAAGAAAAGGGCCGAATTGATGGCCAGGGAGTGGAAAAAGTCCCACAGCACCACCAAGTCCCTCGGTGACCTCGTCGAGATGGGACTCCTGCATAGCTCGGAGCTCGGAGGCTGGAGAGCGCCGGAAGGGGAGAGCTTCCCCGACCCTCGTGCCGGTGAGATCGTCGTGTTCGAGGATTTCATTAAGAGGGGCTTTGGGGTTCCTGTTCATCCCTTTCTTCAAGGTCTTCTTTTGTATTATGAGATCGGGATTTGCAATCTGCACCCGAACTCAATTCTCCTTATCTCCACTTTTATCCATCTGTGCGAGGCCTATGTTGGTATAGAGCCGCACTTCGATCTTTTTCGTTATCTTTTCTGCTTGAGGAAGAAGGGAGCGGTTGAAGGCTCCAAGGTTGCAGGTGGAGTATACCTCAACCTTCATGATGGAATGAAGAACCGCTACCTGCACTGTCCATGGAACACTTCCTTGACCGAATGGTATAGGAAGTGGTTTTACATCACGGAGGAACCGGGCAGCTGCGCGTTCTGCGACGTGGGATACATTCCTGAGAAGAGGGTAAGCTGGACCGACTGCCCGGAGTTCGACGGTCAAGTGGTGGATCTCATGAAGCTGATCGACTGGTCGCACCTGGACGGGCTTGGCGTGGTCGGCAACTTCATTTGTCATCGGGTGATGCCCTGCCAGAAGAGGGTGCACTCGGCGTACGAGTATGCCGGAAGCGTGGACCCGACCAGGATGCGACCGGAGATCTTGGAGAAGGCGGAGGTACAGCAGCTGTTGAACGAGCTGTTCAACTTCACGGATGGAGCCTTCATCCGTGGCAGTGATCGGGTGCAAGCCTTCAAGTTAGGACGACCAGCACCAAAGGTATGTTGCAGATTATTTTGTTTTAGCATTCGTATATTGTCTGCAGCTGACTCATCTTTGTTGCTTTTGCAGATCAGCGATGTCGACCGGTGCACAGTGTATATATCACTGGCACCGGGGATGGAGAATCCTGCGGGAGAAGTCCCGCCAGAGGAGGACGCTGCTCGGTGTACTCATTACACCAGCAGTGAGGAGGAACAAGCCCGCCCTGTCCCGACCACCGAGGAAAGGGTGGCGGGGAAAAGGCCAATGCCTGCGGATCCGTCGCCGGCGGCGACACTGCCGGCAGAGAGCAGCCAAGCGCCGAAGCGCCGTCGGCTCGTGCGGATTGTTGACGACGACGACGACGACGACGAGGAGGCCGCACCGTCGCTAGTTCGACGTCCTCGGAGCCGCCCAGATAGTGCACTGGCCACTACTGATCGGGTGGCCAGCGACCCTCCTGCACCGCGCGTTGTCGAGATGGGAGCGCAGGTGCCAGCTGGCCGGACGAGGAGGAGGTTCACCGCGACCCACCGTCGATCGGACCTGTAAGTGTTCGAATTACGTATTTTGGCATTTGTTTTTTATTATACTTTTGTTCTTTTAGCGCGGCGTCGGATGTCAACCCCGGCCATGCCGCCGGCCAGGGGATGGGTGAGCCTGCCTGCGCTGCTGAAGATGCGGCGCCGCAGACCACGGAGCAGCCTGCGGCTGCAGCTGTGCCTGTGAGCACCGAGGAGCCCCCTGCCGCGGCACCGACCACGGCGAGCAGCCCGGCCAGGGCTGAGGAGGCTACAGGGGCACCACCCCCAGCGAACACCACAGAAAGGGAGGGGAGAGCCCCAACCCCTCCTCCCGCCGAGCAGAGCGAAGTCCCCACGCCGCCCTGAGCAGGGGCCGCTTCGACTGCTGGATCCCCGGGTCTGGCCCGGGGGCCAGTAATGCCTTCGACTGCTACCGGGGGCAATACGACGGTTGAGGAGGAAACCCAGGTGACCTCCGACGACGAGGTGGAGGAGATTGAAGGTCGTCCCCGCGATGGCCGCCAACACGTGTATGTGTGGCGCCAATGCGGGGATCACTTCATCGGGCATGAGGAGCTCGCCGAGACCGAGGAGGCTGCCAGGGTCGAGCGCGCGGCCAAACGCCTCGTCGACGAAGTCAAGGTAAGCGGTTCTTTGCACTATTGTACATTCTGTGCGTTGTCTTGCTTGGTTGTCATATGTTCGTTTTGTAGGGCGCGATGAAAACGGCAAAGTACCGGAAACGGTGCTTCGACCAGATAGAAGGCGTTGTGGCCGAGAACAAGGCCCTGGCCGCGGAGGTGGACCGGCTGCGATCGGAGGTTGGGGAGAAAGTGGCCCAGATGAATACCCAAGAGGAGCATCGTCTCGAGCTTACGCGTCGCTTGGCCGACCAGTACCGTCAGCGAGAAGGTTAGTCACGTGCTCCGAGCACCTGCGTGTATCTGTGTAGTTTGCTTTGCTGACTAGGTTATGATTTATTTAGACCTGGAGGAGGAGGAGACGCGCCTCCGGCAGGAGAAGGAGCAGCTCAGCCAAGAGCTCGCTGGTGCGCTGGAGTCCGGGCGTCGAACAGGAGAGGAGTTGGGTCGTAAGGACCGGGAGTTATCTGGTAATACGCATCGCCTCGTTATCTGCCCCTTGTCACCCCATTTGTCTTTTGATATGTCGAAGATAACATCCTGCTTTGACTTGCAGTGCTCAAGGTGAATGCCAAGAAACACCTGGATGAGCTGGTCAAGGACCGGGACTCCTGGAAGGTCAACTGTTGTAAGATCTGGAAGGGAGTATCCCCGGTCCTTGATCTGATCAGTCCCGAGCTCCCGGAGAGCCAGCCCCGCGCGCCGAAGTTGACTCCGGTGGAGAAGGCACAACGGGCGTGGGACTGGCTCCAGCAATTTGTGAAGGACGCTGGGGAGTTCGCTGGCGCGCATGTCCTTAGCATGGTGCGCGCCCACTACCCCCTGGTCGACTTGTCCAGGCTGGAGAAGGGGTACCCCAAGGAGGTCGACCCGCAGGAGGCGGACGAGCTTCGGGGTGGTCTATTGGACTTGTCGTCGATGGTGATCGGCGACATCAATCTGTGCGGAACGGCCACTCCCCCCGACCAGCCAGGCTCAGACAGGTCGGCCAGGGAGCTGTCGGGCGCGTCCGTTGCGGGAGATGGGCGGTCGACGCCTGCAGTCTCGACCAGCCAGGCGCCGGTGGCCCCGACCCCTTCGTCCGGGCAGCAGGGCCAAACGGGTGATCAGCCCGAGCAGTTAGGCCGATAGGGTAGTCTGTAGGAATAGACTAGCGTCTGCCCGTCAGGGTATTTATTGTAAACTTTGTATGTAAAGTTTGTAATAAAGTTTGCTTTTGTCATGACTGTTATTTTGAGCGCTGTACAACTTTCTGAGTGACGTGTCACCATATTCGACTTTGTAGTCGCTAGGAGCTTCCATTGCAGAAGGTTTGCCAAGAGTTCTGCGTGCAACAAAGTATAGGCAAAAAATAGAAAACTTTATTATTGACAATTATAAGATATTTACAAGCGAAAGTTATTAGAACTTATGGGTAAAATCGTCGAAGTTTGTCTATATGCCAAGAGTTAGGCACGCGTGTCCCGTCTGGGTATGCCAATCTGTAGGACGTGGGTCGTGTGACTTCGGCGACCACGAAGGGTCCATCCCAGGGAGTGGAGAGCTTGTGCATTCCCTCTTGGCTTGTTCTCCACCTAAGTACCAGGTCGCCGACCACGAAGGAACGGTCCTTGACGTTCCTGTGGTGGTATTGCCTGACTGCTGCGAGGTACTTTGCTGTTCGGAGACAAGAATTCAAACACTTTTCCTCCATGCAGTTGATTTCGAGTTCTCTGGCGTTGTCGGCTGTCGCCTGGTCAAAGTGTTCGATCCTAGGAGATCCGAAGGTTATGTCAGACGGCAGGACTGCCTCAGAGCCATAGACCATGTAGTAGGGAGATACTCCTGTGTTTCGACTGGTCTGAGTTCGGAGGCCCCAGACCACGGCAGGTAACTCTTTCATCCATCGACCGGGTGCTCTGTCATTTTCGGTGTACAGCCTTTTCTTTAGGGCGTCAATGATCATTCCGTTTGCGCGTTCAACTTGACCATTGGCCCGTGGATGAGCCACTGATACATATTTTATGACTATGCCTCTGTCATCGCAGAAGTCCCAAAATGTGGTGCCAGTAAACTGAGTACCCAGGTCGGTGATTATGCTATTCGGGATATCGAATCTGTGTATGATTTGAATGAGGAACTCTGCAGCCTTCTCGGAGGTTGCTTTGACCAGAGGCATGTACTCAATCCACTTGGAGAACTTGTCAATTAATACGAAAACAAACTTGAAGTTGCCGGGAGCTGGTTTAAATGGCCCGATCATGTCAAGCCCCCAGCAAGCGAAGGGCCAGGACGACGGGATGGTTTGAATTTCGTGAGTAGGTACGTGGGTCCTCTTAGCGAAAAACTGACATCCTTCGCAGTGTCGGACCAATTTTTCTGCGTCGTTGACCGCGGTTGGCCAATAAAAACCTGCCCGGAAGGCTTTTCCGACCAACGTTCTGGATGCGGCATGATTGCCGCAGGATCCAGCATGTATGTCTTCTAGGAGCTTGATACCGTCATCCTAGGATATGCATTTGAGCAGTAACTCAGAGCTTGCGTTTTTTCACATAAGTTTGCCGTCGACCAGGATGTAGTTCTTTGACCGTCGAATGAGGCGCTCGTTCTCTGTCTTGTCCTGAAAGCCTGTCCCGTCCATTATATACTTGATGAACGGGGTACGCCAATCATGACCACCGGTTGTCGGAGTGGCATCGTCTATGAGCATTGCCTCAGTGGGTTGCTTGTCGACCAGGGAGGAGCCTACGCTGGGCTCGTGGATGTCCTGGACGAAAATACCCCGCGGGATCTAGGCCCGAGATGATCCTAACTTTGACAACGCATCTGCTGCCTGGTTCTTATCCCGGACCACATGGATGTACTCTATGCCGTAGAAGTTGGTTTCCCATTTGCGAATTTCTTTGCAGTAGAGATCCATCTTTTCGTGGGTTGCGTCCCATTCCTTGTTGAGCTGATTGATAACCAAAGCAGAGTCGCCATAGACATAGAGGCGTTTGACTCCTAGCTCAACGGCTAGCCTTATGCCGTGCAGGCACGCTTCGTATTCGGCGACATTGTTTGACGCCGGAAAGAGGATCCTAAGGACGTAACGCAGTTTGTCCTTGTTAGGCGACACGAACAGTATCCCAGCGTCGGCACCGTTGATGTTCAAGGACCCGTCAAAGAACATTGACCAGTGGTCGGAGACATCGGGAACGGGAGGCTCGTTGAGATCCGTCCACTCAGCAATGAAATCGACCAAGGCCTGAGACTTAACTGTGGTGCGGCTCTGAAACTCCAGGGAGAATGGGCATAACTCCATTGCCCATTTTACGATTCTGCCATTGGCATCTTTATTGCGCAGAATGTCCCCGAGAGGGAAACTGGTGGTCACCGAGACTCGATGGCCGTCGAAGTAATGTTTCAGCTTGCTTGACGTTATTAGGATAGCGTATATGAGCTTATGTATCTGTGGGTACCTGGCCTTGGACTCGTTTAAGACCTCACTTATGAAGTAAACGGGCCTCTGGACCTTATAGGCATGACCTGGTTCATCTCGCTCGACCACTATTGCTGTGGAAACAACCCTGTCGGTTGCAGCAATGTAAAGGAGTAGGTCTTCATCGGGCTGAGGCGCTGTAAGGACAGGTGGCGAAGTGAGAAAAGTCTTGAGCTGAGTGAATGCGGTGTCGGCTTCCTCTGTCCAAGAAAATTTTTCCGACGCTTTCAAGAGTTTGAAGAAAGGGAGGCCTTTTTCTCCTAGTCTTGAGATGAAGCGACTGAGGGCGGCCATACATCCGGTAAGCTTCTGAATATCCTTGACATTCTTCGGTGGCCGCATGTCGAGTACTGCTTTTACTTTTGAAGGGTTTGGTCGTATGCCGTCACGACTGACAACGTTGCCGAGTAGTAGACCAGAAGGAACACCAAAGATGCACTTTTTGGGGTTAAGCTTCCACTTGTACCGATTAAGCGCCTTGAAAGTTCGGTCTAAGTTGTCGATTAGGGTGCTTGCGTCCCTTGTTTTTACGACCACGTCGTCTACATAGGCCTCGACGAGGTCATCACGAATCTCGTCGTGGAGGCATTGCTGGATAGCCCGTTGATAAGTGGCTCCGGCGTTTTTGAGTCCGAAGGACATGGTCGTGTAGCAGTATGCGCCAAAAGGAGTAATGAAGGATGTTTTTATCTGATCGTGTTCCTTTAGCGAGATCTGGTGATAACCAGAGTAGCAATCTAGAAAAGAGAGGAGTTCGCATCTGGCCGTTGAATCGACCACCTCGTCGATGCGAGGGAGACCAAAAGGATCTTTAGGACAGTGTTTATTGAGATCAGTGTAATCAACGCACATTCTCCATTCATTATTCTTTTTGCGTACAAGAACCGGATTGGCGAGCCAATCGGGATGATACACTTCTTTTATGAATCCGGCTGCTAGAAGCCGTGTTATTTCTGTCCTAATAGCCTCCTTTTTGTCACGAGCAAACCGTCGCACTTTTGCTTGATTGGTCTTGCGGTCTTCGAGACATTTAAGGAGTGCTCGATCAGGTTTCGTGGGACGCCGGGCATGTCTGCGGGTTTCCATGCGAAAACGCTCACGTTGTCCCTTAGAAACCTGACGAGCGCATCTTCCTATTTTGGATCCAGATTGGCCCCGATGAGGGCCGTCTTTTCGGGGCTGCCGTTGACCAGCTGTACTTCCTTGTACTCCTTGGATTTTGAATTCTTCCTGGCTGTCTCCTGCTCTGGTAGTCGAAGCTGGTCGGGGGGTAGCTGCGCGGCTTGGGTTGCTGTTTCTGCCATGCGGATTGAGAGGTCTATTGCTTCGGTGATCTTGAAGCTCTCTTCTTCACAGGTATACGTGGTATAGACGTTGCCTCTGATGGTTAGGACACCCTTCTCCGTAGGCATCTTAAGTACCAGGTATGAGTAGTGCGGGACTGCCATGAACTTTGTCAGTGATGGTCGGCCCAGTATAGCGTGGTAGGTCCCGTCGAAGTCCGCGACCACGAAGTTGATAAACTCTGTCCAAAAGTGGTCGGGTGTGCCGAACTGGACAGGCAATGTTATCTGTCCGAGGGGCACTGAGCTCTGACCTGGCAAAACCCCCCAGAATTGGGCATCGTAGGGTTTTAGTTGTGCAGGAGATATCTTGAGAGCGGGCAGGCTGTTGCGGAAGAGGATGTCGATGGAGCTTCCCCCGTCCACGAGCACGCGCTCGAATCTGATGCTGTTGATGCAAGGGTCCAGGATCATAGGGAAACGACCTGGCTCTGGGATAGCGGCCCACTGGTCCTTCCTGCTGAATGAGATCTCCCTGTGCGACCACGGGGGAAATTTTGGATCTGCGATCAGCCCGTCCGTACTGTCTATGTTGAGGCAGGCTCTCTTTAATAGCTTTCTTTCTCGCTTAGATTCGATGGAGACCTTGCCCCCAAAGATGGAGTGGACCACGTCAGTGGGGCTGACGTATTGGTGTCGGGGGTCCCTATCTTGGTCCTCATCCTCGTCTTCGTGGTCGTGCCCGTCTCGCTTGCCATTTTTATTAGCGGAGTCGTCTTGGGCGGCCCGCCATGTATAGATGCTTTTGAGGACGCGGCACTCTTCCATGGTATGATTAGACTTTGGATGTAGTTGGCACGGTCCCTTTAACGTTTTGTTGTAGTCTTCTTGGTAGTCCCGCCGCCCGTTGGGACGCTTGACCGTATTTACTTCGTGGTCGTAGTCTCGCGGGCGCTTTCCTCTGAAATCGTCGCGGTTTTCGCGCCGCCGATCCCAACCTTCTCTGTGATCGCGGTTGTCGGGGCGGCGGTTGTTCCTGTTGTCGTATCGACCGCGACCGTCATCTCGCCGGAGAGGCTGGTCGGGACCTCTCGCATCGTCTTGGATTAGTTTCTCCGCGTCGTCGGCGTCGGCATAATTTTTGGCCGTGGCGAGGAGCTCCGCCACCGTTGTTGGCCGTTTACGCAACAACTTGTTCCTTAGCGCTTCATGGAAGCGCAGGCCCTTGATGAAGGCAGAGATGGCCTCGTCGTGGGAAATCTTCGGGATCTTAAGGCGCATATCCGAGAATCGTCGAATGTAATCGCGCAGAGGTTCGTTCTTCCTGTCCCTTATCCTTTCGAGGTCATACTTATTTCCAGGCTGCTCGCATGTGGCGATGAAGTTGTCGATGAAAGCCTGGCGTAGCTCTTCCCAAGAGTCGAAGGAGTCCTCGGGCAAGCCAAGAAGCCACTGATGACCAGCCTGGTCGAGGACTACGGGGAAGTAGTTGGCCATGACGTGCTCATCTCCCGCTGCTGATCGGACAGCGATTTCATAGAGAGTGATCCAGTTCTCTGGATTTTCTTTGCCATCGTATTTTTTAAGTTTTTCGAGCTTGAAGTTGCGGGGCCACATGACCTGGCGGAGGTGTGAGGAGAATTGCCTTAGGCCCGGGGGGCCGTGTGTTGCATCGTACTCAATACGGCGCAGGTTTTCGTAGGCTGCTCTCTCTGTGGCACGCCTGTTGATGCGGTCCCGGGCATCTTTGGGAGGGATGTTGTGCCGGAGATCCCTGTGTTGGTTTACTTCTTGACCGTGTCTGCGGTTCTGCTCATGGTGACCGTCAGTGTCCCGACCACCATCGTCGCGCCGTGAATCTTTTCGATGGTTGTCGGGAGAGCGGCTATGGCGACGCCTGCTTGGAGGTGGTGAGGTCCGGCTACGATTGGTCTGGTCGGAGGTGGCTTCCGTGTAAGAGACGTCCTGGGCTCTCTTGAGCAGAGTGGCTGTCTGTCCCATTGCGGCGATCAGGTGTGCTCGGATGCTGGTCCGGACTCCTTGGCATTCAGGGGTATCAGGGAGCCGATCTAGATTAGCCATGGCCACAGCCACATTGGCGCTTGGCGTCTTGTAGACTGGCTGGTCCCCGACCATGTCAAAAGCATCGTTGAGATTATGCGGTGGAATTTGTTGTTGCTCGTCCGCACGTCGTCGGGCGCGATCGGCGTTGCGCTGCTCGCGGAGTTGCCTCTGCTCGTCCGTTTCTCCATCGACGACCGGTTCGTCGGCGCTGACGTTGAAGACAATATCTCCTCGCCGAGGGGGGAATACCGGGAAACGAGGGAAACCCAGAGGGTGTGAGGGCAAATCCAGGTCGTAGTCCTCGTCTTCGGTGTTTATAACTTCGGTGGGGACGGAACCGGTGCTTGAGTTGGTGCTGGAAGCCTGGCCGTCCCGTGGTTCTTGGACTGTCACCATGTTGACGTAGTGACGATCGTTCCTTTTTGGCGACTGACCCGCTTTGCTGAAAACGGATTGGATGTGCCGCGAGTAGAGAGAGGCCGAGTTGTTCAGGCCGCAAGGATAGTCTCCCTTCTTGAGCTTGACGGATCGTCCTGAGGGAGTTGAGGTTATCGTCAGGGGCGTTCCCAGCCGTTCGTGTGTAAAGACACGAGTTGGCCAACGGGATTTGAAAAAATCTGTTGGAGCAGCTTGATCAGGCTGACGCAGGATTTCGTCCACTAGTTGGGAGGCTTCAAGTAGCTTGGAATCAGCGCGATCGAGCGCTTGGAGAAAGTCCGAGCAGCCGATCTTCTTTCCCTTATCGTGCGGGGGCGGTGGTCGGGCGCTCGGTGCCGCCACGCGAGTGGTCGGAGACAGCGTGGTCTCAGATCGGATTTGAGTTTCTTTCGAAACCGTGGTCGTGAGGCCGTCGCTGCACGTCGTCCACGTGATCTGGCCGACGGTGAACGTGAGGCCTTCAGGCACGGTCGCGGAAGCTGGGATCGTAACCATCTTGCTCGCCAGAGAAGTTGCACGCACACCCCCTACCTGGCGCGCCACTGTCGACGAAAGCTGGTCGGCAGTCTACCTTGGGGTATACCCACGGTAGTAGTTTATCGGTAGATGGTGCGCAAACTACGAACTCGATGGTGACGCAAGACACAGACAAGCTTTTTATCCAGGTTCGGCCGCCGAGTTGGCGTAATACCTACGTCCTGCGTCTGATTGTATTGATTTGTGTTGAGAGAATAATGTGTCCTAGGGGGGTCCCTTGCCTCTCCTTATATAGTCCGGAGGGCAGGGTTACAGATCTGGAAACTAATCCTAGTCGGTTACAATTGCCATAGATAGTTCGATATCAATCCCTATTCTAACCGACTAGAATCCTGCTTGATCTCCACGTCTTGTTTCCTTGCGCGAAACTCCAAGCTGTCGGATCAAACCTTGAGCTTGTCTCGTAATGGGCCAAGCCTCCTGGCCCAAGTCTAGCCATAAGGGTATAGGGGTCTATACCCCCACAATCACACTGCTTTGCAAGCTCGCCGCAACCAAGTTGAAAATGCAGTTAGAGAGCGCAATGAGGCACAAGCCCGCATGATGCAAATGACTAGAGAGCGAGATGAGGCTATGCGCTTGGCTGAAAATAGAGAAGCTGCTAGAGTTAGAGCTTTGTTCCATGCTGAGATTAGAGAGGAAGAGCTGATCACTAGGATTGCTGAGCTGCAGTTAGATGTCCATCGCCTAAATAATATCATAAATCCTATTCCACACCCTGTTCCCTTCAATCATGAAGAAGCTCCCAATGAGGAAGATCAGGATGATGGCATCATTTCTAATGGAGAATCCGAGGAGGATATGTAGCCTAGCAATGGTTTTTTTTGTTCATGTATCAGTTTCCATCTCTTTGTGTAATAGACATGTAATCGGAATTTTAGCTGGAACTCTCTGTATTTGGCCATGGTGCCCCTCCTGTAAGACTTAAGTTGTGGCAATGACTCTATGTAACCCTATGCACTTATTTGTGATGCTCCATGCTTATGTCGAGCTTAAATAATCTTCGGAAATGTCTTTAATCCTGGTGAATTGTGACTGTGAATGATCGCGAGGAAAATCAAGTGTTGTGGATGATATTCTCTTGTTGTACATGGATTATTGTGCCTTGTATTATGTGAATTTATTTTAGTAAATTCCGTATACCAGCAATTGAGATTCAGGGCAATTATATCTGTTATCCTAAACGGTCACTTGGTATGCCTTGTGCAGATGGCTCACAATACTCGCTCCGTCACAATGAGGTGCTGCCACCACCACCTCCTCCCCCGCCTACGCCTGCTGAGCTCCTGGCAACTCTTGCGGAGGGCCAGCGGATGCTCAATGAAGCTATGCAGACTATGGCACAGCAGAACTGGGGTGGTCGCCATGTCCGCCAAGGAGGAGAAGTGAATCAGCACAACAACTTCAAGGATTTCCAAGACACGAAAACACTGGTTTTCAAGGAGGCTGTTGAACCTCTAGAAGCTGATGAATGGCTCAACACTCTCGAGCAGAAGTTCCGCTTGATGAGGGTGACTGAAGAGTTAAAGGTGGAATATGCAGCCCACCAGTTGGAGGGCAAAGCAGGTGTCTGGTGGAGTCATTACAGGACCAGCTTGTCTGCCAATGCTGTTGTAACCTGGGATCAGTTCAAAACTACTTTCAGGAACACTTATATTCCACAAGGCTTAATGACTATCAAGCACACCGAGTTCATGAACCTGACTCAGGGCACTAAAAGCTTGACTGAGTATCTTCATGCTTTCAATAACTTGTCTCGCTATGCTCCGGAAATTGTTGATACTGAGGCCAAGAAGCTTGCAAGTTTCAAGAGAGGATTGGGACCCAAGTTGTCCAAGAACATGGACGGTAACAAGAGTACCTCCGTCAATGAGTTTGTGAGTGATGCGTTGACTCAGGAGAACTCCAACACCGTGTATGCTGCGTCCCAGAACCGCAAAAGGGCTTATGAGGCAGGTGCTTCACAGTCCAAGGCTCCAGTGACAAGCAAACCGGCCTATCGCCCGCCCAATGTTGTGACAAGGTACAAGTCGCTGCAGAAGAAGTCAAATGTGAAGACGGGAGTTCGCAAGTCCTTCACAGTTGCCCTTCCTAGGGGTGCTACAGGTCAAGGAAGTCCCAAGACTTCCCCTGACAACCGCCCTTGCTTCAACTGCAAACAAGTTGGTCACTGGGCGAGAGATTGCCCTTTTCCCAAGAGGAATTCTGTAGCTGGGGGTAATAACCGTACTGACCAAGTGCACTATACCACCATTGAAGAAATCCCCGAAGGTGAATTGGTCACGGCTGGTATGTTTCTTGTAAATCAACACCCTGCAGTTGTCTTGTTTGATTCTAGAGCTTCGCATTCATTTATGATTCAAGCATTCGCATCTAAGCATGGGCAACATGTAATTGATCTTGACAGTGGGAAATTTTGCATTAGTGCTGCTGGTAATCAGATCTCCACAAACCAATGAGTGAGGGATGTACATATTGCCATTGAAGGGCATAGTTATTCAGCAAATCTTGTAATCTTACCGGGCTTGGGAATAGATGTTATCCTAGGAATGAAATAGATGAGTGACCATGGAGTGTTAATAAACACCTCGACTAGGGTAATCATGTTGAGGGAGCTTTCTTAGTCCAACTCCCTAGAAGCGACGACATCCGTCACACTGCTAATGCTATCAGATCACTCATAGTGGCAGAGATTCCTGTAGTGTGTGAGTTTCCGGATGTCTTCCCAGAGGATCTACCTGGGTTGCCACCAGACAGAGATATAGAGTTTAAGATTGATCTAATTCCGGGTACCGCACTTATCTCTAGAAGGCTATATCGGATGCCACCCAATGAATTGGCAGAATTGAAGAAACAATTGCAAGAACTCCTAGAGAAAGGTCTTATTTGGCCTAGTTCTTCTCCATGGGGTTGTCCGGCTCTCTTTGTCAAGAAGAAGGACAAGTCTCTACGTATGTGTGTAGACTATCGTCCGCTGAATGTCGTGACTATCAAAAACAAGTATCCACTGCCTCGCATTGATATCCTATTTGATCAATTAGCTAAGGCTAAGGTATTCTCCAAGATTGATCTGAGATCTGGGTATCATCAAATCAAGATCCGACCCGATGACATTCCTAAAACGGCTTTCTCTACCAGGTATGGGTTGTATGAGTATCTAGTCATGTCCTTTGGTCTGACTAATGCCCCTGCTCATTTCATGTACCTGATGAATTCAGTGTTCATGCTTGAACTGGATAAGTTTGTGGTAGTGTTCATCGATGACATATTGGTGTACTCTGAAAATGCCCAAGAACATGAGAAGCACCTTCGGATTGTACTCACTAGATTGCGAGAACATCTGCTCTATGCCAAGTTCAGCAAGTGTGAGTTTTGGCTGAAGAAAGTGCCTTTCCTAGGCCATATTTTATCTAAAGAGGGTATTTTTGTTGACCCGTCAAAAGTGCAGGAGGTTCTAGACTGGAAGGCCCCGACTTGGTACATGAGGTTCGGAGTTTTCTCGGTCTAGCGGGATATTATCGTCGTTTTATTCCAGACTTCTCCAAAATAGCCAAACCTATGACTAGGCTACCACAAAAAGATGTGAAGTTTGTGTGGTCCCAGGAGTGTGAAGTCACTTTCAGCACTTTACGCCATTTACTGACCACCGCTCCTGTTTTGGCACAGCCTGACATTGAAAAGTCATTTGATGTCTTTTGTGACGCATCAGGCACCGGCCAAGGTTGTGTACTTATGCAAGAAGGCCGAGTTATTGCCTACGCCTCTCGGTAGTTGAGGAGGCACGAAGCCAACTACCGGACTCATGATCTAGAGTTAGCAGCAGTTGTGCATGCGTTGAAACTTTGGAGGCATTATCTGTTGGGTAACCTATGTCACATTTATACTGACCATAAGAGTCTCAAATATATATTCACTCAGCCTGAGTTAAACATGAGGCAAAGGAGATGGTTCGAATTGATAAAGGACTATAACCTTAAAGTACTCTATCATCCAGGCAAAGCCAATGTTGTAGACGATGCTCTCAGCCGAAAACAACATGTTGGACCTCTCTTAGAGGAAGGGTTCAATTTATTGCATCCTATGGTCCTACACAACATCATGGTTAGTTGCTCGTTACAAAGTCAAATCATAGAGCTCCAAAAGACTGACCCTGGTATCTTCCACATCAAGAGAAAAATGAAAGAGCAAGACACCAAGCATTTCAGGGTAGATGAAAAAGGTGTGCTATGGTTCGATGATCGGCTGGTTGTACCTAAAGACCGTGACCTACGCAACAAAATTTTAGATGAAGCTCATTCTTCCAAGTTGTCCATTCATCCCGGTAGTAGCAAAATATACCAAGACTTGAAACCTCATTTCTGGTGGACCAAGATGAAGAAGGAGATAACCGCTTATGTTGCTAGGTGTGATACTTGCTGTAGGGTAAAGGCAGTTCACCTCAAACCTACAGGTTTATTGCAACCTTTGTCGGTTCCGGGTTGGGAGTGGGAAGAAATCAGCATGGATTTCATTGTTGGACTTCCCCTTACCCAAAAGGGACACAATTCCATATGGGTGATTGTTGACCGTTTGAACAAGTCAGCTCATTTTATTCCCGTACATTCTACATACCGACCATCCGACTACGCTTAGTTGTACTTCTCTCAGATTATTAGATTGCACGGAGTGCCTCGCACTATTATTTCTGATAGAGGTCCTCAGTTCACTGCTCGCTTTTGGGAGCATCTGCATTCACTCCTTGGTACAAAGTTGGTTCACAGTTCAACCTACCACCCTCAAACCTCCGGTCAGACTGAGCGTGTGAATCAAATTTTAGAGGATATGTTGAGGGCATGTGTTATATCTTCCAAGGGTGCATGGGAGAAGTGGCTACCCTTAGCTGAATTCTCTTACAACAATAGTTATCAAGAGAGTATCCAAATGGCTCCTTTCGAGGCTTTATATGGCCGCAAGTGTAGAACTCCTTTAAACTGGGTCGAACCTGGTGAAAGAAGGTACTACGGAATTGACTTTGTTAAAGAAGCCGAAAAGCAAGTCCTCATTATCCAGAAACACATGGAAGCCGCCCAAGCCAGATAGAAAAGCTATGTCGACCGAAGAAGAAAGCCACTTGAGTTCGAAGTAGGTGACTTTGTGTACCTGAAGGTATCACCCATGAAAGGAGTGAACCGCTTTGGTGTAAAAAGAAAGCTTGCCCCTAGGTATGTGGGTCCCTACCAAATCATTGAGAAGAGTGGCAAAGTGGCTTACAAAGTACAACTACCTCCTGAGATGAGAGCTATTTTCCCTGTATTCCACATGTCTCAACTCAAGAAGTGTTTTCGAGTGCCCGAAGAGAGAGTTGAAACAAGAGATCTCAAGTTGCAGTCCGATCTATCCTATGAAGAGAAGCCGGTACAAGTTCTTGATGTCAAGGAACGAGTTACTCAGGGGAGAGTGATCAAGCTTTTTAGAGTTTTGTGGAACCGTCAAAGTGAAAGAGATGCCACTTGGGAAAGGGAAGACTATTTACAAATAACTTACCCCTCCTTCTATGAAAACTGGTACATCTTTCAAATCTCGGGACGAGATTTTTGTAAGGGGGGAGGGCTGTAACACTCCTAGTGTTAGCTTGCATGTTAACCATGAGCATTGCATCAACATAAGCATCATGATGATCACTCATGAGCATCATACCATGATCACATGTCATTTGCTACATATACTATGTGATTGAATTACTATATGATTTGCTATGGTTGATTGTATTGGGTGACCAATGCATACAAGTGTACATTGTCTTCCAATATACTTTAATCATGTTTAGAATAACATTTTGAACAAAGTTTGTGTTGGGGGCTTTGTCCAAAAATAACCCTAAGTCATGGTTAGCCCTAGGTTGACCTAGTTGACCCCCTAGACCTCATTTCAAAGATATTTTATGAAACTAATGTTAGATATCTTGCATGTCCATGACATCTAAAACAAAGTTGTAGTAAATTTCATAAGGTACAAAAGTTATGTTGATAACTTTTTATGAAAAAGCTTGGAACACATTCAAAAGTTGCTCACAAGGAAAAAATCACGGCTGATTTTACACTTAGCCAAATTTGCCTAAGCCTGTGACAACACAGTTTCGAGGTAGGTCACTTGAGAGCTTTGTAGATTGAAATCTAGACTGAGTTAGACTTTGATCCTGTAGACAAACTTGTAGATCTCATATAGCTCTAACCAAAGAAACAAATTGGAGCCGAATCCGTCGAGTGGATCAAGAGTAAAACTGTTGACACCATTTTTGGACACGTACCCGGGGACTAGTAGAGTATAGATCGGCAGGTGGAGCAACGGTAACTAGTCTGCAGAAGAGTTGCCGATGAGGATAGTTGTCGATGAAGAGACTATTGAATGTGGCTAAGTCCAGGGGTGGTGACGTGTTCTTACCGATGATCAATATTGGTGTTTGCCGATTGCCATAACAGGAAAACTGCCGATGACCCTGAAGGAAGGCGTGGAGATTGCTGATTGATCTATGGCGGTGTCCTGGTTGGTTACAAGGGGGTAGTTTTTTGTTTTCCTTAGTTATTTAAATTCGTTTTGTATACGGATTCTGTTTGATTTGGAATTTGAGTCCTAGTCATGTCTGATTGTATCTCTTTGAGCAGGGTATAAATGTAGACCCTAGGGCCTTGTAATGAGATATCTATCAATCAATCAAACACAAGTTTTTACTCATATTCCTGTACCTACTTTTCGATGACTTCGTCATACTTTTCCTTTTTATTACGTGTTCTTAGGAATTCGTCGACTTAAGCTCGACGTATTCTCGAGTTCCGCATGAATACCTCTTCGCCGTGACATCCGGGCGCATCGCTCTTGTCGGGACCAAAGTGTTCGAGTTATCACCTTTGCCGATAGTAAGGTCAAATCGGCTGGCATGCCTTAACGTTTGAATCGGGTATTAGCCCTTTGTGTTTGCAGATCAGTTTTGCATCAACACATCTTTTGGCACGCCCGGTGGGACAAGATTCAAGATCAAGATCAACATGTCGACTACTAAGTTCTACTTGGAGAATGTCATCCCCATGACGGAGGCCAATCTTAGAGATGAGCAGAAGTAAGCTATTGCAAAGGCCATGGAGGATTACAAGAAACAGTGTTTGAAGTCCTTCAGCATCAACAGGAGTGGTGATGTAATCCAGAAAGAAGCACTGTCGGCTCCTCGACAGGTTACTTTTGAAGCCAATCCTGGTAAACTTCAAGACATGGTTGATAGTGCTATTAACCGTGCCTTGATCAATCAAGCTGGTGTGCTGTCCAATACGGTTTTTAATGCCATAGCTAGAACTTTCAAAGAAGGACAATTGCCACCAAACTATGTGGTCCCTGTCTATCATCAGCCAGGATCAACAGTGGTCACAGCTCCATCGGCTGCTACAGCCGCTGCGGGTACAGAAACTACCGTTCCTCCAAGCACGTTAGGAGTCTCTAACGCGCAATCTACGCCGATGACGAGCAATCCATCAACATCAGACGAGTCAATCAAGCTTGCCACAGATCTATTGGCATCGGCAATGTCGGGATCAGTTCCTCCTAATTGGTGGGGTTATGGTATGCCTCCAGAGATGACGGTGAAGACTCTTGGCACATCTCAAACGGCTGATATGAGAGGCAAAGCTCCTATGGCATCGGCTCCTCCAAATTTGTCGATGAATCAGAGTCCCCAGTATACTACAACTACTACTGCAAGACCTTACACTGGGAATTCTCAAGCTCCAATGTTCCAGATGAATGATGATGCCAGGGTTTGGCAATTCAATGATGATGCCCAATCTTCAGCCATCAGCAGGGTTCATGCCGATGAATGCTAACAGTTGATGGACGAGGCAGCCAGTCTTTCCACAGATGCCTCAACAGAATCATCAGGCTATAGGGTTTCAACAAGGCCAGATCCAACCTGGGTTCCACAATCAAGGGTTGGCCTATCAGCCTATGAATCTTGGTCAACCGTTTGGTGGTCAGACAATCAACCCCATGTTCCATGCATATCGTGCGCCTCAGCGACACGTGGAAGTGTATCAGCAGGCGCCAGATCCACAACCACCCCATCGGCAAGATGTCGATGCTTATTGGGCCGATAAGATTGCTGAAGTAATGAGGGGCAATTTGGGATAAAACCCAAAGTCAACACTTACTCTTATCGGACACCGTATCCTCCTGCATATGATTTAATCCCGCTTCCAAATCGGTACAAGCACTACAAGGATTCATGTCTAATGCCACACCATACAATTGCAACACTACTAATTTGGTTGCCATAAGGGGGTCGTATTGTAACCTTTCCATAAAATGGTTGCAATATGTGGCTATAATGCAACAGACCAAATGTGTTGCAATATGTCTTGTTTGTCGCTGCAATAGACTTGGGATGCTGCAACCAATTTAGAATTGTGTTGCAATTAGGTGGCTCTATTGCTATGGTACTTTGGAGTTGCATTAGTATTGTTTTTTGTTGCAATTACTTCGTGTTATTGCAACTATATTGAATTTGGTTGCTTTTACTCGTAACTATTGCTATGGTTGTTCGGGGTTGCAATAATCTTTAGTGGTGTTGCAATTGCTAGGCAGTTGTTGCAACAAAATGTGTGGATAGATGCAATAGAATGTTCCTATTACCACAGTTTTTTAGTGTTGTAATAGTCTTCTATGGCGTTGCGATTGTTAGGTAATTATTGCAACTAAAATACTAAATGGATGCAATACCATGTTAATATTGCAACGACTTTTTGCGTTGCTATAGACTATTTTATTTTGTAGGCCTTTGTTTGTCTAGAGGACTTAGCAGCATACGTGATGTCATATGTATATAGTGACAAACTAACTCAAGGTCTTTCATAAATATGATAAAAAATACATGTTGTGTTATATAAAATATTGTCACACTAAATCCGGATGCAACATTTATATAAAAAATAATTAAAAATTTCTGATAACTTTTTTTTTGAAAGCAAAAAATTCTTATAACTTCATATTTGATTTCAAGTAAAAGTTACTGCCAATATTACTGAAGAAAGACATGCATGCTAAGCGTCCCTTTTTTGGGCTCACCGTGTTTGGCCTTTGGACTTTGGCGTACTTGCTTTTTGGGCCAAAATAATAATATTTAGTATTCTAAATAGTCTAGTTTCTAATACTATACTAGTACGTATATTAGAGTAGGCTTAGTACGTGAAGGCCTGGTAGTTGCCTCGTTTTCTCTGATTCTAAAAAAGGCCTGGTAGTTACGTGGAGGCCTGGTAGTCCTCGCTCATCTGCCACACACATAAGGAAATCATATGTGCTCGCGACGTCGCCGTGAAATCCGCGGCCTCTTGCCCAGCGAAACCACAACCATCTTCCTCAGCACGACATCTCCGACTGCCGCCCTAGCCACCGTGGAACCCTCTTAGACCCAGCCGCGACGCCGTGGAACCTCTCCAACCCAGCCACGACTCCGCGCCGCCTCCTGTTGCAACGATCCCGTGGGTTCCAACCCAGCCGCGACGTCGTGCAGCCACCGTGCAGCCCGACGCCCCAGCCACCGTGCAGCTGCGTGAGTCCGCTCCGTGCCGCCTATTGTTGCAGCGATCCCCTAGGTTGCCCTCCTTCCCCGGCGAGGTGTCTGCGTTTCAAGGACTGCAGGGCGTGCCGGATTACCCTACAGCCTCGACCTCGGACATCGTCCTACACACACCCGCCAACAACAGCAAAGCGTAACAGCAAACTGGGTTACGGTTACCTGCCGAGTTGAAGGATTCCTCGCATTCTCCTGTGGATGCGATCTGTAATTCAGTTCAGGTGCGTTACTCACAGTTCTCTCCCTTTTTTTTTGGAAAGCAGTCAGTATTTCGATTAAGAGTTCTCTCCCTTTTTAATTTAGATATTAGACTATGAGTATATTTCTGTTAACATATATCACGTCTACAGTTTATATACTGAAAAAATTCCTCTCCTTTCTTGGGTTGCTTCTTTCTTTCTTCTTGGTTTTTTTCTGAATAAAGGAGGAGAGGTTGCATTGCCACTGATAAGAATCTGTACAACGATAGGAGGAGATGTAGGATTTTTTTTTTTGTTTTATGAGAACAAGGATCTAATGTAAGACAAACCAAAAAAAATTTTGAGCTTGCAACTTCTGGTGGTTTATGCCACTGTAACATCTCCTGCAATTCTTGTATCTGCATTGTTCTTAACAATCTGAAAACAAGAAGATGAGCAGTGCAGAAGCTGAATCCAGTAAACTTTAGCATGTGCCATCGTTCAGCTTTCCCTTAGTACCGCAGGTGGAAGATTTACTGTTTAATGATTAGGTTAACAAGTAATAATAATTGACAAAACTTCGGTACAAATATAGGAGTAAACTGCCATTATTTGTAACTTTTTATGAATGCAGAGCAGCTACTGTTTCGATACAGACATAGGGAGAGTTGGAAAATATCTTTTGTTTAGGTTGGTTCATGAGATACGCATTGGTACCTGCCTACTGCACTGCATTCTTAATATATATGTGATTCTGCTGGCATATTCTTAACAACCACGCCTCACATAATGTTAGGCTACAATTTTTCATACAAATCTGAACCTACCATGTCATGAGCCTTGTTGATATGCTGCTGCATTGTAAGTGTATTCTACTGATTCAGTTTGCATCAACGACACTTCACCATAGGCACATGCACCAATTTATCTTTCTGTACAGGTTGGTAATTATGGATTTCTGAACTTGAGAAAAAACACGATGTCTGAAAATGAAAGCAAAATTGAAACTCAGGCAGTAAAAGCTGGAAGGTTCATGAATTTGACATATATAATATTCTTACAGTAGTTCATTCTAGAGTTCTGCTGCCTATATAACACATAGGTCACACTGAATTTGAGACTTTTTAGTGGATAATCTTTATATCAAGTTCTCAACTAGGTAATTTACTAACGTTTTATATGTATCTATATTCAGTGGATATATATCTCTACATGCATAATGCTAGCTCATGCCTCTGTCTATGTGTATTTTTATTTTTAAAGATATCTGATAGAATTCTAATTATTTTTTGTTTGATGTGATCATCGTCATGCAGAATATATAATGTCACGTGAAGATAGGAGTTGGATGAGCTTGTCTCGTACTTCAACTGAGTGGCAGCAGAAATTTCGATAATTTTTGGACATCACATTTGGTGGCACATCAAGAGGTGGAACTGCTCCTTGTCCATGTCCTAGATGTGTGTGCATGTCATACAGACCACAGTCTGAGGTTCAATGTCATGTTCTTACTAGAGGGTTTGATAAAGACTTTATCATGGAAGGAGAAGTTTCAGATGTGGAATTACACAACCAAGATGCACGTCCAGCTGATGTAGAAGTACACAATGATGCACCACCACCAATTGATGTACAAGTAGCCAATGAAGTCACATCACAAGAAATTGGAGATGACAATAATGAACAAGGCGCACCGAGTGAAGAACTTGGTGCCACTAATATGGTTAGATCCCTAATCAGAGCTGCTATATGTGGCGAGATCACTGATGACAATGAACAGCCAAATGAACATGCCAAGATCTTCTTGAAATTATTACAGGAGGCAGAAAAGCAATTGTATCCGGGTTGCACAAAAGCTACTAAGGTCTCTTTTATTGTTGAACTTTTTCAGATTAAGTGCTCGACTGGCATGAGTAACCGTGCATTGGAGGCGATACTTAATATATTCTCAAGGATTCTGCCTAAAGGCCACTGTGTACCAGACACAATGGAGAAAGTGCAAAAGGTGGTTCGAGATCTAGGTTTGAACTATGTAAAGATAGATGCCTGTGAGAACAATTGTGTGCTATTTAGGAAGGAAAATGAAAATTTGGATACATGTCCCAAATGTGGCGAGTCTAGGTGGAAAACGCCTGATGATGGTGCTAATGATCAGAGGGGCAATGCGGATGGTGGTGTTGATAGAACAAATAAGAAGCGTGTCCCACGTAAAATACTACATTACTTTCCTCTTACTCCTCGTCTACAAAGATTATATATGACAGCGAGCACATCATCACAGATGCGATGGCATAAGGAAGAATTGGTTAGTGATGGCAAAATGCGCCACCCTGCTGACTCAAAGGCATGGAAGCATGTGGATATGGAGTATTGCTGGTTTGCAGAGGATGCTCGTAATATTAGGTTGGGTCTTGCTTCTGATGGCTTCAATCCCTTTGGCATGCAAAATGTTACGTACACTTGTTGGCCCGTTATCCTAATCCCTTACAATTTGCCTCCCTGGTTGTTTGAGAAACAACTATATTGGATGATGTCAATGTTGATACCTGGTAAAAAATCTCCTGGAATAAATATTGATGTATATTTGAGACCCCTCATTGATGAGCTGAAGGATCTATGGGAAAATGGCATTGATACATGGTATGATAAGGTAAAGAAGAATTTTCAGTTACATGCTATTCTACTTTGGACAATTAATGATTTTCCTGCATATGCGATACTTTCTGGTTGGAGCACAAAAGGCAAATTTGCATGTCCATACTGCCACAAGGATACAGATTATTTATGGTTGAAATTTGGGAACAAGCATTGCTACATGGGACATCGTCGTTTTTTGCCCTCGGACCATCCATGGCGCATGAACAAGGTCAGCTTCAACAATGAGGTGGAGACTAGGGAGGCTCCAGTACCACTGTCTGGTCAACAGGTATTGGAGCAGTATGAAACTTTTGATCAAGTGAGTTTTGGAAAGACGGGATCAAAAAAGAGGAAGCGTGACGAAGATGAAAGATGGCACAATTGGAGGAAGAAGAGTATTTTTTTTAGCTCCCTTACTGGTCTTCTTTGCTCATAAGGCATAATTTGGATGTGATGCACATTGAGAAAAACATATGCGATAGCATATTAGGTACTTTGCTTGAAATTGAAGGTAAATGTAAGGACAATGAGAAGGCCTGACTTGACATGGAACAGCTAGAGATAAGGCAAGATCAGCACCCGGTAATTGACAATGATAGGTATACCTTGCCACCAGCCTTGTACTTTTTAGATAAAGATGACAAGAAAAATTTATGCCAATTTCTACAAGGAGTAAAGATGCCTGATGGGTTTAGCTCTAATATAAGGAGATGTGTGGATGTCAATTCATGCAAGGTATCCGGACTCAAAAGTCATGACTACCATATTATTCTACAAAAATTGTTACCCTTAGTCGTTAGAAGAATTTTGCCAGAAGATGTTGCGCCATTGATTCAGCTCAGTAGGTTCTTCACTGCACTTTGTTCAAAGGAGCTAGTGGAGGATGATCTTGACAAACTTAGTACTTCAATTAAAGAGACTCTTTGTCAGCTAGAGATGGTTTTCTCACCTGCATTTTTTGATATCATGATTCATTTACCGGTTCATCTAGCTGAGGAGGCCAAACTTGGAGGGCCCGTGTGTTATAGATGGATGTATCCAGTTGAGAGGTATCTACGTACTATTAAAGGCTATGTGAGGAACAAGGCACACCCAGAGGGTTCAATAGCCGAGGCATATATAGCCGAAGAGTGCCTTACATTTTGCTCTAGATTCTTCGATGTTGACACCAAGCTGAATCACGTTGATCGTCATGAAAGTACAACTGTGAATGAGCCGTCATCTGGTCTGAGCATATTTGGTGAAATGGATTATAAGAGGAGAGGACAGACTTGTGTGACATTTAGTGGAGATGCAGTTAGGAAGATGAGGCACTACATAATTAGTAACTGCGCTGAAGCGAGACACTGGGTCGAGTAAGTTGCAAAATATCAGTATTAATTATTGTACTATTTATTTGTGGTGTCAACTAATTAATTGGCTATTTTGATGTAGGGAGCATATGGAAGAACTCAAAAAAAATAGTACAAGGAATCTTAATAAACGACATGAACAACACTTTGTAAGGTGGTTTGAGGAGAAGGTTAGTTTTATTTTTTAATTCCATGTGATAGTTAGAACAATGTACTAATTAACAGATACATGTGTTTTCAAACTGAGTTTTCAGATCACCAAACTATACGATAAAGGGGAAGCAAGTTAACTGATGTATGCCCTTTCTCAAGGACCGGACCCTCGAGCTCATGTGTTCAATAGATGCTATATCAATAACTGGCTATTTCGAACGACTGCCGTTGAAAGAAACCTCATCACACAAAACTGTGGTGTGCTTGTGAGGGGTGACGTTACTACAGGCAACATGACCTGGTATGGAGTGATTAGAAGAATTATCTCACTCGAATTCAATACCGAAAAAGAAGTTGTATTATTTCAGTGTGATTGGTACGATGTGCCAGCTGCCAGTACGAGCAGAAGTAGATGATACAGTAGGGATAAATATGGTGTTATTGATATCGATACTTCTAGGTTCCGATATTCAAATGAACCTTACATTCTGGCGACACAGGCTGAACCGGTGTTTTTTGTAAACATCGTGAACAAGTCAGGATGGTCCAGTGTTGTTGAGACCAGGAAATTTGTTTGCCATGCCAGAAATAGAAAATGAGGGTGACATGGAAGCCGGTCTACTTGATGTGGGAATCCAAGATATGAATTTAGTAGGCCCAAATGAGGATTTGTCAAATTGGACAAGGGCAGACAAGGAAGCCACAACCGGTGATGCTTCCATTATTAATCAAGTGCGTGCTAAAGCAGTTCCTGAACCAGATGATGCGATATTAATTGATGATGAGGATGATGATAATAAAGATGACACCTACATTGATGATGGAGTTGTTGCACCAGTTGTGGTAGAAAGCGAAGAAGATGATTTCTTTGTTTAAATACTTATTTTTTGTTCAACTGTGACACATACTGTAGTTGATTCCTTATGTATTCTTGCTGAATATTGATGTCCAGACCCCATGGAAAGCCACAGCTGGACTCTTTCAGGCTAATTGGTTCCTGTCGTAACTGATAAGCATAAATATCAGCAAGTTGGATAATTTTTGTTTTCTGAAAGGCTTAGCTCCAGTAATATTCAAATGGCAACATGCCTTTTATATTGCTCCATCCAGACGTATCTTACTCTAAATTCCTAACTCCAATTCCCTTCTTATCATCTTCTCAAATTTGTCACTGAGTTTTGTTTTTAAAGTAAAATACCCATAGATTTTTTGTTTTAATAAGACCAGAAAGAGAGCTTTTAGACATAATACAATGTACAACCCAGGCTGCAGCAGCACAGCAAACCAGGACAAAGATACGACTTAGACAGGTCTCAAGCACAACCAAAGCAAACAAAGTAGTGATATCATCTTCATCCCACAAAATAGTGTTTCCATCTTCATTCAAATAACCTTGTATACAAATTTCAGATAAATGATCAACTCTTACAGAGCAATTTTGGAACAAAAGCCATTGTCTCAAGTAGACTAAAAAAATTGTACAACAGTCTATTTGGGTCCTTTGAAACTTCTGTGAGGTATCCATCAACATAAGTTGTTCACAACAGGCTGATGCTTCTTCAAATGGCTTGCGAAGCTCATTCGTGCACATCTGTCCACACTTCAGCAAATTATTGTTGCTTTGAACATCGGCACCAGCAATACGAAACGAGTGGTCCTAGTCGTGAACATCAGCACCAACGCCTTGGTGTCCCCCACTAGCGACGGCATCGACTCCAGCGTCACTAGGAGGAGACTGGAACCGCAACTGCCCGGCCATGGCTGACGATCTGGGTTGTCGGAGGCTGCCTGTGTTGATGGTCGTGGAGAGAGACGAGCCACCCATGGAAGTTGTGGCAGCAGTGACGGTGGCGGAGGATTAACTGCCCATGGAGATTGCGAAGGGTGCAGCTCAGTCACCCGTAGCGGTGGCGGTGACGCCCTTTGCTGAAAGTAAAGACATTCATGTAAATTTGCTCACAGTGGCAAAATAATATAAGTAATAAGTTCATTTTCAAGACGGTCAAGTCATCTGTGATCAGTGAACTAAAAGCTCCATCAGGAACTTTTTTTTTTATAAACAAGCAAATGTTGTCAACTATACGTGAATGAGTCTGAGTCCACATGTCTGCACACTGCTATTGTATACGCCCTGCTTCCTAAAATCAACAATACTTACAGTCTCACAGTTTCCAATCAAACCAAATTTGTTTGTTGGTAAAAAAGATCAGATTCGAGCCACCAAATTCCTAGCAAGTTTCTCCCAAACTTCGTCACAAAATCATGATTGTCATGGAACAGACTACAGATGTTGCCCAAGGATTGGCTCAAGTCATTGATTGGCGCTGCTCTAGCATTCAATCAAAAACACAGAGGAGCTAAGCTACCCCTACTGAAGGGGAAAAGGGCGAGGGAGATGGGTGGAGGCGGTGCGGAGCAGAGCACTGACCGGAGGCTGGAACTGTGAATAGAGCTGTTGAGGTGGGCATGAAGTGGCGGTCGAGCAGTGAGTCAACGGCGAAGGCGACGACGACTGCGACAGAGCGGGGAGAGATAAGGCGCGCCACGTGGAGGAAGAAGCCGCGCCGCGGGGCTGCTGCGCCACTGCAGGGAGGGAGGAGCCGCGACGGGAGTACGTAGTGGCGGCTTGGCGGCGGCGAGCTGGGGAGGAGGCCGCGGGTTGACCCTAGGTTCGATTGGGTCGAGAACCTTTCGCTTCGTCCTTTGTGTTGGGGTTGAACCAGTTGGATCCTTTGGCTAAAACTAGGAGCGAGTTGTGTTTCCAAGCAGGATGAACCACACCCTTTGCAGACTAGATGCAACATACTGCTCCCCAGCCATAGCCCAATGCACTTAAGAAAAATCACCTACGCCAGTCTACAAGTAAAATAAAGGCCGTCCTTTGACCAATAGACTTCTTTAGCTCAGTGGTAGAACAGGCTTTGCGTGATCTTTGCCTCCTAGGTTCGAACCAGTGTTGAGCATTTTTTATTAATTTTTGTTCTATACTTCCCAAAATTCTTTGATATTATTGCTTTTTGCTACTTTAACGAAAATATTTTTTTGATGTTTTTATTGCTTTTTTGCCTTCCCTATTAAATTAATGTTAAGAAACCTTTTACTACTACCAGTAGAATTTATTCATCATGGAACTATTTTGTTAATTTTTATTCTATACTTCCCAAAATTCTTTGACATTATTGCTTTTTGCTACTTTGATGAAAAATATTTTTTTTGATTTTTTTATTGCTTTTTTCTCCCTTCCCTATGAAATTAATGTTAAGAAACCTTTTACTACTACCAGTAAAATTTATTCATCATGGAACTATCTGTATGGGTAGATGTTGGCCATCAACGGTTTATTTGGCTCTCCCGCTCCTTTTTTTGTCATGTATTATGACTATTTCCATATCTTTTTTTTATGTAATGAGCCTATCCTCTATCCTCTCTTTTTTGTTTGTATTTCTATATACCCAAACTTATACCCAAATCTATCATGGTCAGCAAAGTTATTTCTTTATTTGTGTTTGCTCCGTTAGTTAATAATTTAAATTTCATTAAGAAAATAAACTAAATAAATGAAAAATAAAAATTGATAGAATTCCTTTTATTTTTTATTGAAATCCAAAATATCCGATGTGGGCCAAGAACCACAACATGGGCCCGTATATACTCAATGGGCCACCACTGGGGTGCTTGCACATTCTTCATGGGCGGCACTATGTTCTGCGCCACACCACAGGCCACCTCGTTGCCCATACACACGTAAAGGGATGACATAGACGAGTACACCTGGATGTTCTTGCGGAACCATGATGCTAAATCCATAGGGGAAGTATTGGTAGGTGCAAAGACCAAATGGCGAGCGGCTATACATGCCTAGGTTTCGATTTGGGTTATAGGCCCAGGCCAGGTACAGGTAACTGAGATGCCGTTGGGCTATACATGCCCGCCCAGGAGGGCTTGTGACACCAACATCGTCATATTAATGTGGTTGTGCCCACCGCTAGGGCGGCATGCACATTCGTCATGGGCGGCGCCATGTTGTGCGCCACGCCATCGCCCACCTCGTTGCCCACGCACACATAAATGGATGACATGAACCGGTACACTCGTATGTTCTTTGCAGACCCATGACTCTGTAGCCATGTGAAAAGGATGCCGGAGTGCAAAGGCCGAATGGCAAGTGGCACACGCTCTACTTGTATGGAGACATGAAGTTCATGGATAGCTAGCAATCAAATTGTGAGAGGCATCTAATGTTCCTGATTTTAAAATATGACATTTCAAGTGACCATGTTTTTTTTAAAAAAAACATCTGGCCATAACGGCAAAAGAAATAGATATGTCGTAGGGCTCTTGATTCACCTTTTTTTAATGGAGCTAACATTTTATTTATTTCAATATTTGTTAAACTTGTTCAAACATCATCAAATCATTAATGTACCACATACGTGATCAGACGACAACCAGCTTACATATGTTTGAAAATGGAGACCTACACCACTGTCACAGATCTCACCAAACTTTCTAAATAAAACTCAGTGGCATCATTCTTTGCAGCCAAAATTCTAGCGCCAAAAATCCCCGAGCCCCCAAAGCAAAAAAAAAGAGCACAAAAAATCCCGCGCCCACAACTGGCCTCACGTCTTTCCCTCCCCACATTACGTGACTATTCATCTCCCTTCCTAATACTCTGTTCTATTCACGTGGGAGAGCAGATAGCCGCAGCCGCCGGGCGCCAGTTAGGGTTTTGGGCTTCGACCAGCGAGAAGAAGATGGCAACCCCTCCGGAGGCACCAGCGAGAGCAGCAACGAGGACACCTGCGTCGTCGTCGATGGCCACACCTGCTGCGGCGACGGTACCTTCGTGCTACACGGGAACCCCTATGTCAGCACGTCGACCTGCCTCAACGACATCTAGACCCATGGCGACAATGTCGCTGTTTCGGACACCTTTGTCCAGGACGGCTACACCTCCTGCCGATGAAGATGGAGGTGACGGCAGTCAAGGATGAGAAAGGCATCGGCGTTCCTCTCAGACTGATGACAGGTAAGGGCACATGTATCTATCTACCTATTCTGTAATCCTAGAGTGTAAACCCCTTCTCATCCCTTCCTGATGTGTGAAACCGAGCACCCTACCCTAAGCTAATTCCCTATCTATATTCTGATCTCATCTAATTACATGAAAATAGTATCCCATGCAGATATAATCATTCGTACATGTGCACAACCATCTGTTTTCCACTTCTGAAACTTTAGTAGTTTCCTTTTCCTAAAACATTCAGATTTATTTGCTTTCATTCAGTCAAGGAACTTAGTTGGGGGAAAGAAAAGTAGTAGCAGAAACCTGAATTCATATGTTTTTTTTGGGTGAAAGACGACTATAACTTTAGTACATCTTTTATCTGAATAAAAGTTTCAGGTTACTCTTTTTTTGAAATCAGTCATCTTTTATCTGAGAACACAGTACAGACTTTTGTTGTTTACAGGTACCTACGTGAACCATGAATTCACCAAACTATCCTGCCCCTAGAGACACTTCCTGATTTTTTTTCTCAAAGTACAATTCACATAATCTAATATGATTGCTTTCCACTGAAAGTGTTGCAAAGGCCACCTTCTAAACAGCCCACTCTATTCCTTTCAAGTAAAATGGTTTTGTAGTTTATTGCTAAAAAAGATTTTAGAGTTTATGTAACCATGTTGCTGGAAATTGGAAAGGTGAAATGCAAACTAACACAATCATTTTTGCTGACAAGCTCAGGTGGCTGTTTCTATTACAGCATAGTTGTTATCTCGAGTATATTTTAATTCTGGTTGTGGCTTTTAGATTGTGTATGCACTGGGCTTCAACAATCAATTTGATGACGACTGCCATATGTTATTACCTGAATCAAGAAAAGTCTTTTCCTTTGCATCTAATGTGTTCCATTATCTGAGCTTAATTTGCTCAGGTGTGTTGTCCAGTTCAAGGTTGCCTCAGAATTGAGTGTCAGACTTCCATGCACTGGAGTCTAAATTTGAAAATTTATTATCTATAATCATTGATTTGCCTACTCCCTGTGATATAGCCCTGTTGGATGTAGTATTACAGATATTATTTTAAATATGAAGAGTACAATAACTTTGGTTGCTTGATCTAGACTTAATGCACAACTGTGTTCTCACTGTAGATATTATACGAGTCCCGAAAAGATGTTAATCCTCCCCGAAGCCTTTCTCAAGTTGTTCCTTCTTTAAATTTTGTTTCATCACCTGTGCTTATATTTCTCATTTTATTTTGTGACAGCTCGGAACAAACATGGACTATGTATTTCACTTGTAAGGGGGCAATAGGAGGACAATAATTTGCTCAGTACATGATAGACAGGGACGAGGTCACATTTGGTAACTTAATAACAATGAAATCAAATTTGGGGTATGGTGCCAGGGACTACTTGTACTATAAGAGGAGATGTGGTAATGCTTTAGCAACACTAAATGAGATTGAATATGATGACGATACCAATGCAATGTATCAAGTAATGCAGAGGAGAGGGAGGTCAGACTATTATTGTCAAGGGATCAAATAACAGAGCGAAATGTAGAGATAACACCAATTAAATTGCCAAAAATGGCATCGGTTAGTGAAGATTCTATAGATGAGTCATCAATTGATGATTACAAGGTGTGGCTTAACAAAATGCATGAAGAGAGAAAATTCATGGGTAAGTTATGTTGTTGCTTTATTTTAATTGGTTATATTATAATATAATGCAATGGCCACGTCACCGATATCAACATGTTTTTGCAGAATTTAAAGATATATACAGGGACGACACAGTCGAGACTTACAAAGAATGGTTAAGGGTGCAAGGACAACTTGATGATATTTGTAACATAACAACTTTTGCCAAAATTTAAACCAAATTATGATTAGTTGTTCGCAAACCATTTACAACTTACACATGTGACCTATATATTGTCTGCAGCTGCGTATGACACCCATAGGAATCAGGTTGATTTACTAAATTCAAGTCAAGATAGAAATCTAACAGCACATGTGCACCACCCATCTCATGCTCGACGTGAGAAAACACAAGGAAATAGTAAGTAATGCTTATTGTGAATTTAGTTTGAGGTTAGTTCAGTTATCCCTAGTAAACAATTTTGTTTAATTTCTTGCATTGTATATTGTTTCCATTTACAAGACTCCCAAACGAGAAAGGCACGAGGTACCCTGAAAGGATTGGCAGCCTCCCATAAGAGATCTAAGCAAGGCAGTCAGAAGCTTAAAGTCGAATTCTCTAGAATTGGAGGAGTTGCCGGTGAGAACACACGCACATTTATTGATGAAATAGTATTGTTTACAAGGAAAAAAGCACCACTCATTGGAGTGAGAACATGGAGAGATATCCATGAAGATGTAAAAAAGTCAATAGCATCTAATATTATGGTAAGTTCTGATTTATTTTTGGTTGCATACACATTTACCAAATTATTTAGGAAGTGGCCTAGTATTTATATTTTTGTTCAACAGAATAAGTGGGACATTGAGAATGATGAGGAAAATAGGAAAAAGATATGGACCATCGCAAATGAGCGTTACAAAGGATGGCGATCGACATTAAGTGCTACGTACAGGGCATACACCACCTATGAAGAGAGAATGAGACACAAGCTAGAAGAGTTGGACATTGTTGAATGGCACTATCTGGTGATGTATTTTGATAGCGAAGAATTTCAGGTTTCATTACATTTATTTTATTCTTTCCAACTATACCTGCTTAATTAAAGGATACGTTTCGAGCAATTCACTATTTTTAAAAAATAATTCATTGTGCAGAGGATTAGCATCAAGAATTCTCGTAATCGGCACAATAGAAAGATAAACCATGTGACCGGATCAAAGTCTTTTTCTCAGTTCAGCTATGAGAAGGTAATAACTTCATAAGCATATGTACATGCTTCCTTACATGATGAAATGTCACTAATTGTTACATTCTTTTCACACTAGAGGGATCCACTAACTGGTGATGAGCCAAATGATTTGGACCTTTTTATGATGACACACACTAAGAATGGGGACTGGACAAGCCAAGAATCTAGGGATGTCTACGTGAGTGTAGAACATTTTGTACAATCCTTATTTAGTGATACGAAGTGAATTCCTACCATTTCTTTTTTAGTTAACTACTTTTATTGTCCTCTCTTTGTTAGGATAATGCAAGCAACAAACTTTCACAGAGGGAAACAAATGGAGATATAAACATCATCTCAGACGTGGAGCAAAACCATATTTTCCAAGTAGCCTACAAGGAAACAACAAACTGCAAATCAACTAAGATCCATGCTAATGGATACATGGCAAAGTACCCCACTAGAAGGCAGCTACTGTCTGAGGAATACCAGTACCGTGTCCGTCAGGATGCGACACTGATGGATGCGTTTGCAAAGCTACAAGAACGAATTGAAACTAAAGAGGCTGAAAGGGAAGCCGAAAGGGAAGAACATAGGCGTCAAATGGAAGAAATGGAGAAGACAAGGGAGGCTGATAGAGAAGCACTTAAGCAAGAGTTTATGTCGATGATGCAAGCAATACAAGCACAAACATCATTACAACAGGTAATATTAGTGTAAAATCTTAATGTGGCATAATCACATCATGTGATGCTCCTTGCTTAGTTTAAGTTGAATATTTTGCTGAGCTAGTATAAGAGTGGTTGATCTTTGAATATATCCTATGTGTGTGCTCCCATGTTAACTAAATTAGTGAAGAACTCTCCTATGTTTATGCTGAAATGGCTGCATCTACAGCTTTTGTTATGCAATTATTTTGGTGATGTAAATGATGTTTTCAATGATCATGGTAAATACAAAACTTGTAGATAACTTCATCATGTTAATTGTGTTAAAGTTTCATGACCATAGGACTGATGGTTTAGGAGTTGCAGATTTTACGAGTTTGCTATCAGGTTTTGCATGTCCTCTGGACAGACCTGAATAATTATCTTGTTTGAATTATTTAAACATGGAATCATGCTTGGAGATAATATAAGAATTATAGGGTTTTTCTTAAGCTTTCTAAATTGTTTTGGATCACTACTTTTGGTGGTCTAAAACTCTAGTTATAGTTGTTCAAAGTGGGGTGGCAGATTCTCTCCAAATCTGGACAGGGATGCCTTGTTTGTGTTCTTTAATCCCTTTAGCTATGGAATCCAATTTAGATGATAATGATAAAGTTGTAGCTAACTTAAAAATCTTTCGATGATAGCTGGCTACAGACCTTGCTTGTAGTAGTTAAGTTCTTACTAAAGGTGTTGTTTTGGTGTAGGCATTATGCATATTTGCTGAAATTTAAACGTGTAAACATCATTTTTTTACTTCCAAACTCAAACATGATTTTTCTGAGCAAACTTTAAATGCAGGGTAACAAAGATGGGGGACAGATTGCCGAGGTTGGTGCAGAAACAAACATGTTTGAAGGAAATGTAACAACAAGAGAAAATAAAGAAATACCACATCAGCAGGTAGTTTAAGGATAGATGAGTGTTTAATGTTGTATGTTACAGTCCATAGTATGGGCCTAATTTTCCCTCCATCTATTGATTCGTAGGATAACCCACATAGCAGCCCACTGCAAACACAACTTGCAGGTGGGATAAATACTGGTCGTACAAGCAGCATGCTGAAAACACAACTCGCATCTACAACACCTGCAACTACTGCTAATACTCGCATAACTAGGAGTGCTGTGAATAAGTCACAAACAGCCCAAAACAAAGGAGGGAATCTAGCAGTTTCTTATACTACTACAAAAGCACTGAAGGATGATGCGGCTAAGAAACGAGCATTAGGCAAAGGGAAAGAACCAGCAGGCAATGCACAGGTGATTTTTTTGTAACTCCACTACCCTTGGAATATTTTTGAATCAGATTTACGTCACTGAGTATTTTATGTATATACCTTATTGACTTGTAGGTTTGACATATAGCGTTTACATGAAATATTTTACTTTTGAATAATCCTGCAAACCTGGTAATCTTTAGTTTAAGATTATGAATTGCTTTCTTTATCAACTCCAAACTATTTTTGCCAAAATAATATAATTTTAGTTTACCTGATGCATATACTAATTGTTAATGATTCTTTTTAGGAGGAATATGGAGTTTGAATGGAGCACACGGTTGATGGAATGATCAACATCAAGGCAACCATACCATTGTTGTAGTGCTCCATAGCTCATTACAATTTGATGTGATCAAACTAGATAGTGATTTGTGTTGGATACCTTATATGTTTCATTTGTGTGTGTGTTATCAACTAAGGTTGACATTGGATGGTTTTGGTTTCATTTATATTTTGTATGAACAGACCATATATTGGTTTAATGGATGTCTAAATATTTCATATATCTTATATTGTTCTGCGTGCAATTATTTTTTGAATCTACTAAACAAAGTATTGCAATATGGACTATTGGCATAATCATTTGATTATGCAATATATGCTATAGCAACAAACAATTGGTGTGGCAAATACCACATACCAATGAAACAGTGGGTGTGGTAATAGAGTTACATCTATACCAACCAAAGCATTTACCGAGGCAATAGATGGTTCTACATATAGCAACCACAATACTTTGTGTGGCAATAAGGAGACCTGTCTAGCAACCAAAACATTTGTCGTGGCAATAGAGGGCTCCAACTATAGCAACCGCATAGACAAGTGTGGCAATAGAGGAGGCACCTTTAGCAACCAAAATAGTTCTCATGGCAATAGAGGGTTCTACCTATAGCAACCACATATACAAGTGTTGCAATAGGGAGACCACCTGTAGCAACCAAATATCTATTGTGGCAATAGAGAGTATACCTACAGCAACCACAAAGATAGCGTAGCAATAAGACGTCCATTTATCGCAATGCTATTGATGTGTAGCAATAGGGTCTATGGCAACACTCATTTTCGTTGCTAGTGTACCTATTGCTACTCTTTCGGTATGTGGCAACAAATATCTTTGGCAACACCTAGTGTGTTGTAATAGTTACTATTGCAACACCCATGGTGGTTGTTTGTACTATGAATCACAACACTTCATGGTGTTGCAAGAACATTCCATTGTGTTGCAATAGAGAAAAGTCTATGACAACACCAAAATAATGTGTTGCATAATCCTATTGCTACCGTAACAGTGGCAACACCTCCCAACCATTTTTTGTGTTGCAATTTTGTCTATTGCAACACTTTTTGGCCTATTGCAATACTTTTAGGCCGTTGCATCGGGGGGGAAACCTTGTAGTGAAGGTACCGGATTTCACTAAATTTTCTAGGCAGGATGATACATCGACCATGGAGCATGTCAATAGGTTTATCATCCAGTGTGGAGAAGCTACTAATAGAGATGAGTTAAGGGTTCGCTTGTTCTCGTCATCTTTATCTGGATCGGCTTTCACTTGGTTTATTTCGTTACCTCCTAACTCAGTAATCACTTGGGCCGATCTAGAAAAGCAGTTTCACAAGTACTTTTTCTCGGGAGTTCACGAGAAGAAACTCACCGATTTAGTTAGATTGAAGCAACGCAATGATGAATCAATTGAAAGCTTTGTACAGAGGTTGCGGGAAGTCAAGAATAAATGCTATAGTCTGGTTTTAGATGATCGACAGCTAGCCGATTTGGCTTTCCAGGGTTTGTTGCCACACATCAGGGACAAATATGCTTCTCAAGAGTTTGAGAACCTGAGTCACTTGGTCCAGTGGATTTCCGACCAGGATATCAAACCATTTAAACCTAAGAGAGCTTGGAATAAAAAGGTGTCATTTGTCGATGAAGCAGCAAGCTCGAATTCTGATGAAGAGCCGGTCATCGGCTTGGCAGAGTGGGTGAAAAATAAAAAGCTGATGTCTTGCCCTTTTGGACATAAGGAGCCACAGAAGTTCGCATTTGATATCACCAAAGCCGATAGGATATTTGACTTTCTACTTCAGGAAGGCCAGATTAAGCTGTCACCCAATCATGTGATTCCATCGGCTGAAGAATTAAAGAAGATGAAATACTGCAAGTGGCACAATGCAACTTCTCACAGCACCAATGAATGCAAGATTTTTAGGCAACAGCTGCAATCGGCTATAGAATCTGGGAGAATCAAATTTGATTCCAAAGCTCAGAAGCCGATGAAGATCGACCAACATCCTTTTCCAACAAATATGTTGGATGCTAAGGGAAAGACCAAGGTCTTGACGTCGAAAGCAGCTGAAAGGAGTGCATCGGTAGATCCTCAGCATCAGATTACTGCTGCCGATGCCAAAGGAAAAGGCTTGATTCAGGAAGGAAATAGCTCAGGAAGGCCTCCTCGATCTGGTATTGTGATAACTCATAGAAGGCCTCGGGAGACTTGGCAGCAACACGAAGATCGGTATCGGCGCCAGCAAGAAGACTATCGTCGGGAAGAAGAAAGACATCGTCAAGAGTGGAATCGGCACAAGGACCACTGGAACTGCCCATTCTTTATCCATTGCTGGGAGCAGAACATCAAATTGCCCACTGTTAGAGATTGCCCTGAATGCAATGGTTATGATCGGTATGACAGATCCGATCGGCGCTATCACGATGATGATCAGCGATTTAATGGGCCGATTAGGGGGAGAGTGTCAGTTTATGATCGGCTGGGGGCAGGCTCAGTGTACACGATAGGCTTGGTGATCGTGTTGGATATTTTCCCAGGAACCAGGAAGAGCTTGAAGAGATGGCTAATGCACGAGTTCCCTATGAGTTCATATTTTGCAGGGACGCTAATACTCATCGGATGGAGTCAAGGGAACATCGTCGTCCATCGACAAGGCAGTCACCACTTCCCCCATGGTGTCCAGAAGGGTTAACTAAGACACAGAAAAGGAGACTGTAGCGCGAAAGACGAGAAGAGCTAAGCAAGGGCGAGAACTCTGGCCAGTCTGGGGATCAGCAACAACCAGATCCTAAAGGGAAATGGCCATCGGCAGATGTTAACATGGTATATATGTTGCCGATGGAATTCCTTGCGCCAACCAGTGATGATGAGGAGTTGGAGTTTTCCGACCAGATAACTCAGTTGGCTCTGGATCCGATGACAGCTATCTTTGATAAACCTGCCAACAATGAAAGGCAGCATCTTAAAGCTTTGTTTGTTAAAGGAAGGGTTGATGGTCAGCCAATGACAAAGATATAAATTGATGGTGGAGCTGCTATCAACATCATGCCGTACGCAGTATATCGGAAGCTTGGGAAAGGAGATCAAGATTTGACCAAGACTGATATGATGCTGAAGGACTTGAGGGGAATGTGTCTTCAGTTAAAGGGGCAATATGCATCGAGTTGACCATAGGCAGCAAAACCTTGCTGACAACCTTCTTTGTGATCAGTGGAAAAGGTGCCTATAATCTGCTGCTAGGGAGAGATTGGATTCATGCCAATTGTTGCATCCCGTCTACGATGCACCAATGCTTGGTTCAGTGGGTAGGTGACAAGATTGAGATTGTCCCAGGAGATTCTTCTTATATCATTGCATCGGCAGAAGTAGACACCTATGAAAGAACTAGGTGTATCTCGGGAGAGATTTGGGAGAAGGATTTCCTCAAAGTTGCCGATTATGAAATTCCACCGATCCAAGCAGTCGGTTCTAATGAGGAGTTTTAATGGATAGATTCGCCGATGATGGAAAATTAGGCCAGAGATTCACATCGGCCGATGGTTTGGTAGAAGTAGATATAGGTAGTGGTGACAAACCTAGACCTACTTTTATTAGTGCTAAGTTAAATTCTGAGTGTAAGCAGCAGTTAACCGATTTGTTAAGGGAATATAAAGATTGCTTTGCTTGGGATTATACTGAGATGCCTGGTTTGGACCGATCAATTGTTGAAAATCGGTTACCTATCAAGTCTGGATTTCGGCCACATCAACAGCCAGCTCGCCGATGTAATCCAAATATTCTTCCTAATATTAAGGCTGAAATAACCAAACTTATTGAAGCTAAATTTATTCGGTAGTGTCGGTATGCCGAGTGGATTTCCAATGTTGTTCCAGTCTACAAGAAAAATGGGAAGCTTCGGGTTTGCATTGATTTGAGGAATCTCAATAAAGCTACACCGATGGATGGCTACCCAATGCCAGTTGCCGATCTGCTAGTTGATGCTGCGGCTGGGCATCGGATCATCAGCTTTATGGATGGCAATGCGGGGTACAATCAGATATTCATGGCTGAAGAAGATATTTCAAAGACTGCATTTAGATGTCCTGATCATGTTGGGTTGTTTGAATGGGTAGTCATTGTTGGGTATTTTAAACGCAAACAAAAAAATCCGCAAGCGCACGGATACCGATGTAGCCTTCACCCGGGAGTATTCCAGAGTATCGATTTTCCACAGAGAATGTGAGTGTACTAATTAAGATCCAAGATCGTCCAAGGAGAACTATATGAATATTTTTGGTGGGAAGAGAGGAAGTTTCCTGAGAGTTCTCTAGATGATCTAAGAATCAAGAATTACTTCAAGATTATCTATATCGGGACATCAGAGCACTAACCATAGAAAGAGATGAGAAGGGGGCTAGGAAGGTCTGACTACGGTCCAACAAACACCGATCCGAACATGGTGGAATACGTCGACCGTTAGGGCTGTCACTACCCTAAGGCTACCACAACAATCCGTAGGATTGGGTGCAATTCCAGGTAATCGCAAGACTAAACACCACGTCTAATCTATTAATTACTACTCTAGCATTATAAAGACTAGAGCACTTGATGCAAGCGGGAATCCAATAAATAACTTGAATGTAAATAAAATTAATTAAAGAACTCAGGAATTATGAGTTGAAGCACTTGGAGAACGATGAAGAACGAACCAGTTGCTGTAAAAGTACAATGTTGAGGAAGATCCGACAGATCCGGCTCCTCCTCCGCTCTCCTCTTCTCTCTCCCTATTTTCTAGATTACAACTAGAACTAACTAGAACTAGAACTAGAGGAACTAGAACTAGAACTAAATGAACTAGAACTAGATCTAGATGAACTAGAGGTAGAACTAGAAGAACTAGAGGGATCCTCTCTACTTGGATGAAGAATTGAAACCCTAACTTTGATTCTGTAGAAGAGGTATGATCTCCAGGGGCCAGGGGGCCTTGCTTATATAGTCTTTTCAGATGAATCTGGGCCGTCGGATCAAACCAACATTGATTGAATGGTTATCCTTGATCCTTTAGGTCGATGGAGTGTTGTCCCCGAATTGGACTCTGTTTGGTGGAAAAAGGTGGGCGGGCGCCCTCAGGACTAGGGCGGGCGCCCTGTCCCTGAGCCCTCTCGGCCTCCGCTTCCTTCCCGTGGCTTCTGGAGTCTTCTAGATGATAGAAAATTGCGCGGCACGTTAATATCTCTATGTAATCCTGACGTGTGGGCCTTTCTTCCATATTTCCTGATAACCCCCTACAGAAATAGACAAACACCAAAACTCGTGGAATTCTGTCAGATAAAACTCTAAGTCTATGTGTTGATTGCATATAAGTCTTTTTCCATGATTAGTTGATGGTTAAATGTGAGCATTAAGGACTGTCAACAGTCATGACCTTTGGTTTGAAAAATGCTGGTGCTACTTATCAGAGGTCTATGAATTTTATTTTTCATGAGTTCATCGGCAAGCTGGTGGAAATTTATATTGATGATGTGGTGGTTGAATCTGGAGATTTCACAAAGCATCTTGCCGATTTGCGAAAGGTGTTGGAATGCACAAGGAAGCATGATTTAAAGATGAACCCTAACAAGTGTGCATTTGGCGTATCGGCAGGACAATTCCTTGGTTTCATGGTGCATCAGAGGGGGATTAAAATTAGTAGGAGATCCATTGATGCTATCAACAAAATAGTTGCTCCTACCAACAGAACTGAGCTTTAGTCCTTGATTGGCAAGGTAAATTTTATCAGGAGATTTATATCTAACTTGTCTGGTAAAATTCGTACTTTCAGTCCTTTACTTAAGCTGAAAGCCGATCAAGAATTTATATGGGGGAAAGAGCAACAGTTGGCTTTAGATGAAATCAACAATTACTTGGTAAACCCTCCAGTTCTGATCCCACCTCAGTAAGGAAAGCCCTTCAGATTATATTTATCTACCGATGGGATGGTCATGTGTTCAGCTTTGATTCAAGAATTTGAAGGGAACAAGCGTGTGATTTACTATTTAAGCAGAAGGTTGATTGATGCTGAAACTAGGTATTCGGCCATTGAAAAGTTATGTTTGTGTCTATATTTCTCATGTATTAAGTTAAGGCACTATTTGTTATTGGCTGAATGCACTGTTATACGCAAAGATGATGTGTTCCGATATATGCTATCTATGCCGATCATGAGTGGCAGGATCGGTATGTGGATTTTGGCACTGTCGGAATTCGATCTGCATTACGAATCGGCTAAAGCGGTTAAAGGACATATTATGGCCGATTTTGTGACTCAACATTGCGGTGCGCTCGAGACTTTGGAAATTGTACCTTGGACGCTTTTCTTTGATGGATCCACGTGTGACCGGGGGGCAGGAATCGGCATAGTGTTAATTTCCCCTCGGGGAAGGAAGTATGAGTTCTCTTTGCCGATTGTTGCCACGTCAACGAATAATCAAGCCGAGTATCAAGCTTTGATAAAGGGGTTAGAATTGTTAAGGGAAGTCCATGCTGATGCTGTTGAAGTCTTCGGGGACTCTATGCTGGTTATAAATCAATTAGCTGGGAGCTATGAATGCCGAAGCGAAGTCCTGATAGCTTATTATGAAAAAAGTATGCAACTATTAAAGGAATTCAAATATTCCCGATTAGAGCATGTTCCTCAATTACATAATGAGGAGGCTAATCGGTTAGCTCAGCATGCTTCAGGGTATCAACCTATGGTTAACATGTTATCGGCAATCGGTGCCGATGATTGGACAAAAGAAATCATTGATTATTTAAAGGATTCATCCAAGAAAGTTGAGAGGCATGTTCGGTTTCAAGCCACTAAGTATGTGCTCCTTGAAGATGAACTGTATTATCGAACAATTGATGGAGTTCTTCTCAAGTGCTTAGGTGATGATGAGGCTAAAAGTTTGATGGGAGAAATCCATGAAGGAGTGTGTGGAGCACATCAGTCGGCATTTAAGATGAAGTGGATGATCAGGAGAAATGGGTATTATTGGCCGACTATACTTGAGGATTGTTTCAAGTATTTCAAAGGGTGTCAAGGATGTCAGAAATTTGGCAATGTTCAAAGAGCACCTGCATCGGCCATGAATCCCAATATTAAACCTTGGCCGTTCCGGGGGTGGGCTATTGATCTAATCGGTCAGATTTATCCACCATCTAGCAAAGGGCATAAGTTTATCTTGGTTGCCACCGATTATTTTACCAAGTGGGTTGAAGCTATGCCTTTGAAGAAGGTCACATCGGCCAACATGATTGATTTTGTGAAAGAGCATATTATTTACCGATTTGGTATTCCTCAAACAATTACTACCGATCAGGGTACTATGTTTACATCGGGGGAGTTCGATGAGTTTGCAATCGGTATGGGAATTAAGGTGTTGAATTATTCTCCTTATTATGCTCAAGCTAATGGGCAGACCGAGGCGTCTAACAAAGGAATTATCAAACTTATTAAACGGAAGATTGAGGAAAATCCTAGAAGGTGGCATACATTGTTGAATGAAGCTTTATGGTCATATTGGAAGGCTTGTCATGGGTTGACCAAAGTTTCGCCTTATCAGCTGGTGTATGGACATGACGCAGTGCTGCCTTGGGAAATTAAGACTGGATCTAGGCGACTATCTTTTCAAGACCAATTGGCTGCCGATGATTTTGCTACTTTGATGACAGACGAGTTGGATGATTTAGCAGAGCATCGGCTAAGAGCTTTAGTAAGTATAGAGGAGAATAAGAAGAGAGTTGCCAGATGGAATGATAAGAAGGTAAAGGCTAAAGAGTTTGCCGGTGGAGACTTAGTGTTGAAACTAATCTTACCGATCGGGACTAAGAGTTCGAAATTTGGGAAGTGGTCTCCCAATTGGGAGGGTCCTTATCGGATAAGTCGATCTGCTCCTGGCAATGCTTATATTTTAGAAACTCTCGAAGGAGTTGAATTTCCCAGGGCATTGAATGGCAAATATTTAAAGAAGTATTATCTTAGCATATGGGTCGATGCATAAAAGATTAAATGCCGATAACATTCCTATCGGCTGGATCAAAGTGTATCTAGGGCCGGACTTAGTGTTTTAAAAGGTGCCGATAACAGTCCTATCGGCTAGACCAAAATGTCAGGAGTATTTTAAAGAAAAGAGCAGAGTATGCCGCCGATGAAGAGTTCACATGTTTAACAGAGCCTGGATCGTCGATATGGCGCGCAGACGGATCTGATTGGCTTCTTCTATCTCCTTCATGTCATCATCGGCAGAGCCTTCCACTGGCTTTAGTTTCTTCTTCATCTGCAGTGCTTTACGGGCCTGGATGTTTTGCTCTTGTTCAAGGGTCTTGATTGCTTCAGGCAGCTGGCTTTCTTCCTGTTGAGCTTGGGACAAAGCTTCTTCCACTTGTCTGAGTTCAGCCAACAGAGCTTCCCTTCTCGCCGATAGATCAGAGATCTTTTGCTTCAGTACATCTCCTGAGGACTTCAGAATGCCGATGCTCTTATGCTTCTCATCGGCAGGGAGCTTCACTTTCATCATCTCCTCTGAGAGTTGAGCGTGAGTAGCTCTATCGGCAAGACACTGAGCAGCCTTTTGATACTGTAGCTGACGACTCTCTAAGTGTGCAGCCTGAAAAAGTACCTCCTCGGCATAGGCAGGGATTTGACCTCTGAAAGCCTTGAACAGAACTTTGGCTGGATCAGAGTCATCGACCAATTGTGCTGTATCTTGATGGAGAAGGGCTGATAGATCCGCCAGCTTTGCTCTAATCTCTGCTGATGAGATTCCAACTGCTCGAGAAGAACTTGCTTCCTCGCCTTCATCCTCAGAGATCTCGATGGCGAAGGAGAACAGGCTGTCGAGAGAATCCTGTTCCTGAAAAAGAAGACAGAATAAGTTATTTTGTGATCAAGTACTGATAACAATAAAGATAAAGATCGGGTAACTTACTTGCTTCAGAGCTATCTCTCGCCTATAACTAGTTGAAGCCGATGGAACCACAGGCTGATCGGCTGGGATTACCGATGAGACTATGTCAGCTGAAAGATTAACAAAGGTAATTACAAATTGGAAAAAGTGGGTTCATCGGCAATAAATAGAAAGTATGTTACCTTGAGGAGATGCAGTACTAGTCTGAATCGAGGAAACTACCGATGCTATGATTAAGCTTGCTAGATCGGCAGTCTGCTCGTGCACATCAGCCGATGTTTCTTCTGGCTGAGGTTCTTCTGGCTGAGGTTCTTCTGGCTAGAGTTCTTCTGTTTGGGGTTCTTCTTGTGGCTGAGGAGGAGACGGTACTTGTTGTGTCTGGATTTCTGGAGAAGAGGGGGACGATTCTACCGGGATCGGTGATCTTGGAGGAGGAGAAGGTGTTGCTGTTCTCTGACGCTTTGGTTGGGACTTGATACCCTTAGAGCCCTTTCTCTTTGGCTGGCTGGACTGGGGGGCATCGACAGTCATATTTCTGGTCTTTGCCGATGTGCCAGTATGCTGATACAACAATGAGAAGTTTATGAGTACAAGTGTAATAGGTATAAGAATGAAATTGGTATGAGTGAAAGAATTCGAAAATTTACCTTGAAGGCTTGTGCTAGGGTAGAGGCAGCTACCAATGGGGATGTCTTCATCCGCTTGGTGGTAACTTTCTTGAAACGCACACCCCGATGCATTATAGCAGCCAAGGTTGGAGCGTTTATGCCGATCAAAGAGATCGGGCCCGATGGAAGGAGCTCAATCGGCTTACCGCTCCTGCTGACCAATAGTGGTGTGTCGTCGACCTGCGTATGAAAAAGAAAGTGAAATTCCGATTGAAAAAGACAGTAAAGGGATTGAAGCATCGGTATTAAAGTACTGGGGGTCGATCATGCCACAGTACGTGAGAGCCGATCTGCAGAATAGGTGTTCTTTCCATTCTTCCCATCACTGTTTGTATGCCTGAGTGATGAAGAGAGCTGGAATCCAAGCCGATAGATCAACATTTGTATCCGCATTTGGTGGAAGTTGGGCTACTCTGATCCATTCCAGATTGCTGGTGATAATCTCCCTCGGCTTTATCACATCGGCGTAGCAAAGTGCGATCGGCAGTTGGCCGAAAGCCAGTTGGTGAGCTAGTGCTGATGGGTTATAAAATTCATAGGTCAGATTGGAGGTTTTCCCACTACCAAAGAAGTTCACTGGTATGGCTCTTGGGGTGATAATTGCCATCATCATGTCATGATCCTTGTTGAGAGCATCATTGAAGGGGTGGAAGATCAAAGGAAATCTGGTGTGTGGATCTTCATAAGGCATCCATGCTCGCTGTTCTCTGGTCAGGCCCTCATACAGAGTCTAAAAGAATCGGCTAACCTGGTCTGCGTTACCACCTGTGCCAGGCAAAACTATGGCAGCTTCGCCGAAGTTTAGAGGGGGACGAGTTGCTGATTCTTCTTCATCCAGTTCATAATCCTCGGCTATATCCCTAGGGAAGCGTTGTGCGAAGAGGTCGAACTCAAGGTGCTTGTGCATGTGGAGACTAAGCCACATATTGATGAACCACCAGGGACCCCCTAAGTTCCCGATAGGTTGGCCGAGCAGAAGTTTCCTGGCTATTTGGTGGAGGAAGTGATAAGCCGAGACAAGCAAGTATCGGCCAAGGGGAAATCGGCCGCCATTTGCTAATCTTTCTGCTGCTGATACGTAAACAGAAGTTGGTCCTGCTGATCTGCCGCAAAATACAAATTTATCCAGCCACATGTTTAGAAAAGTGGTCAGTTCCTTTGCATTGACGGGACCTGTTCTACGGTACTTCTGAATGTACCCAGACCAACAGCCGATAGCGCGAGTTTCCACCTTAGCGCTAGGTTTGGAGGCAAATATGTGACTATTATCGGCAGTGGATATGTCTAAGCCGGTGAGCATGAGTACATCGGCAAGTGTGGGAGAAGCAGGGCCATGGCCAAACACAAAAGCATTGAGCGTGTCTGACCAGAAATATGATGCAGCAATCAACAGCGATTCATTCCTCTCCATATCGACAAGAGACAACCTAATGCACTGGTCCAATTTTCGCTCGCCCCATTGAACCTCGTTTGAATGACTGGCCCTCAAGAACCAATCCTTCCATCCCTTGGTGGGACTGGGCCAAGAACGGAAGGTATCTTTCCATAGATCTAGAGAAAACTTTTCGGCTCTAAAAGGAATTTTGTTTGTCTCTGCGTTTATCAAATCGGTGGGATCTGGGTTCCCTAGCGGGCCAAGACATTGGAGGTGTGGTTGATCGGTAGGGATAACGATCTCATTGGACAAATCCTAGAAATTTTTGAGGATAAAATGAAGAACAAAAGAAAAACAAGGAGTATTTAGTAAGATGAATTGCGGATGAACAAGGGTACGGTAAAAGTACAGGAGAAAGGGCTGTAAGCTGACCTCAGGAACAATGAAGTTGATGGCCATCTCCTCGCAGGGATGAAGGTTGAAGACTTGGGGAATGGTGAAGGAGACCTTCGATGAAGTTCTTGGAGTTCTCGGGTAGTGCCGCCGCCAAGAAAGTAGATTTTGGGCTAAAGAATAACAAGATGGAGAAGGAGTACCCGAGAAGGAAGTATTTATAGGACAAAACGGGCAGGGGCAAATCTGACTTATCTCTTTGCCGCATCCGTGAAATCCGAGGGGGTTCAGGTGGATATGGTAACTGTTCGCACGATAATCAAGGGATTGCATAGGTGATTTGACAGCAAGCGGTCGTGATTTTGGAGATATTTCACTGTGCGGGATTTCTTGGTCGGTCCATCGGTAGTTCCCTCTAACGGTAATATTGCCGATGGGCGCATAAAGTGGAGAGATCCGGTTTGGAGGGTTGAGGAGTTCGAGGAATCTGCAGGAGAATCGGGCCAAGGTTGTTCAGATTTAAACGGTCAGTTACCAAATTGGGAGAATTAATTGCGGGAAGGCATCGTTACTGCAGAGAATTTTGGAGCATTAATGATTTTATACTCCGAAATTGGGGGCATGTGTTGACGCCGTTTTTGGACACGTACCCGGGGACTAGTAGAGTATAGATCGGCAGGTGGAGCAACAGTAACTAGTCTGCAGAAGAGTTGCCGATGAGGATAGTTGCCGATGAAGAGACGATTGAATGTGGCTAAGTCTAGGGGTGGTGACGTGTTCTTACCGATGATCAATATTGGTGTTTGCCGATGGCCATAACAGGAAAACTGCCGATGACTCTGAAGGAAGGCGTGGAGACTGCCGATTGATCTGTGGCGGTGTCCCAGTTGGTTAAAGGGGGTAGTTTTATGTTTTCCTTAGTTATTTAAATTCGTTTTGTATACGGATTCTGTTTGATTTGGAATTCGAGTCCTAGTCGTGTCTGATTGTAGCTCTTTGAGCAGGGTATAAATGTAGACCCTAGGGCCTTGTAATGAGATATCTATCAATTAATCAAACACAAGTTTTTACTCATATTCCAGTACCTACTTTTCGATGACTTCGTTATACTTTTCCTTTTTATTATGAGTTCTTAGGAATTCGTCGACTTAAGCTCGGCATATTCTCGAGTTCCGCGTGAATACCTCTTGGCCGTGACATCTGGGCGCATCGCTGTTGTCGGGACCAAAGTGTTCGAGTTATCACCTTTGCCGATAGTAAGGTCAAATCGGCTGGCACGCCTTAATGTTTGAATCGGGTATTAGCCCTCTGTGTTTGCAGATCAGTTTTGCATCAACAAAATCATCGATGAACTTTAGGTTTCAGACACGGTCGACGACGACTGAATAGCTCGATTCAGTTTCGTCAGTCGTGGGCCGGCCGACGCGTGGACAACCCGTGGCGGCCGTACGTCGACAGCGACCCCGCCTGTCAGCCCCGATGCCTTCACTTGGATGCCACGACGCCACCCCGAGCCTTGGCCGTCCTCATTTCGCCTCGCCAGCGCTCCTTCTGTCCTCCATTTCGCCTCGGCGAGCTCCGCCGTGAAACAGCAGCCTCGCCCGAGCTTCCCTCGCCGTCTCCGGCCAAGCCAGCTACCCAAACGCTTCGCCAAAGCTTCCTCTACCTCGGCGTCACCTCCTTGGCCACTGTCGAGCACGGGTAAGGCGGCATTGCCAAGCTCCGGGCCGTTCTTCCTTGCCGGAGTTCCGCCCGAGCTCACCGGCGACGTGGCCAGGCCACCCTACTCCACCATTTCTCTCCGTTTTTGTTCCTAGCGCTTCCCCTTGACTCACTGATGCTCGTCCTGAACCTCAACCGAGACGGCATCGGCTGAGCACGCCGGCGTATCGCCCGCAGCACCGCCAAGCCGCCATTCACGCCGGTGAGCCCTCTAGAGTTAGGGTTTTGCACCTCGGCAAGTCCGCCTTGGTGAGAGGGTCACGTTGGTGCCCTCGGTTTCCCCGGAGACCTCCCGACAACGAGCGTCTCCCCTGTCTCTGTCTCTCTGTCACGTGGGTCCCGTGTGTCAGCGGATCCCACCTGTCAGCCACTCACTCTCACATCCCTGCTTCACTGTGTAGCAGATCCTTTGCCTTTTTTTTGAAAAAATCATATCTTGAGTTTTACAGATCCAAATGATGTCGTTCAAATTTTGCTAGGTTCTTATGGTAATCTAGTTTTTATTAAAAATATGAAACATGACATGTTTTTGCAAAAATAAATAGATATAATTTAATCTTGATTTAGTAGGATGTAATTATATCTTGAGATCCGTAGATCTGGTGGCAATGCAAATTTAGGGTGTTGTCACTTATGACATGAATAGGCTCTGATAAATTTGTCATGTTTTTTTGAGGTCTGATTGTGAAGTTATAAATATTTCTTGCTTAAATAGGAGTTTCTTGTGGTATTTTTATTAAATAGATTATAGCTCCTTTTATGGTGAAACTTGTTGAGTGTTGTACTCATATGTAAACAAAGCTAGGAAAAATCTGAAATCTGTTGTTTGACACTTTTTGATAGTGTTTCACATTTATGCCTTGCATGCCCTTGCTAGCTTGTTATTTTTGTAGCTCACAATCAGCATGTACAAGTGCCCTGAAAATTTTACAGTGACCTTACGATAGTATAGATAGCTTTCTATAATTTTCTTAGGATTTTTGAAGCACTTGTGGTGTATGCTCATTAAATCACCTTTATAATTAAATAAATAGAAAAGGTGATAATAGAAATGAGTATAGAACTTGCCATGATGTTTTCTAGTGTTCCTTAGACAAGTTCCATCTACTGGTGCATTTGGTTTGAACTAATGTTACATTCTTAATATGTGTAAAATATTATTTTTGCTATTTATGCCTTTGCTAGAGCAATTCTGTGTGGCTGATAGCAACTGTTTAAGAACTACTTGAAGATGATGTTTCCTGGAAAACTTGTCTATAACAAACTTGTAGCTAACTTACTTATCTACTTCATGTCCAAATTTTATGACATTTGGTTGAGTAGTTTAAAAGTTATGAGTGTTGCTAGTAGCTGCTGCAAAGTGCTTGCTCTCTGGATTTTCCAGGACAGCCAGCCAACGTTGTATGTTTTAGCATATTTCGGTTGGGAATCCTTCTGGGATGTCTAAAAGTGAATTGTAGATAATTTGCTAAGCTTTCGAGAAAGTATCTACTTCCTAGGTTTGGTCACCTGATGCTTATGTTATAACGAAAACATGTGACTGGTAATCTGTATGTGACACCAGTTGCTATCTGGAAGTAGCTCAAGTTGATTGACTTGTCTAGTTAGCCTCTCTACCAGAGAAGAAGTATGCACTTACTGGTTATTCTGTGATTCAAGTAATTTTAGGAGTTTATGCTCATGTTTATACCTTGCCATGTGCTCATTTGCTCAGCATCATGACATGTTGCATCCTATGTGCATTCCCTATGTTCATCACTTGTCATGCATACATAGGTGCACCCATGGGAGTAACGGTCTTGGAGTACGAGCTGCCGGAGCCGGAAGAACAACAAGAGGAGCCACCTCAAGGAGCTGAGGAGGAGGACTTGCCGGAGTGTCCCGACCACCGCCCGTCCACCTACGTTGAAGGCAAGCCCCGGAGCATTATAAGCCTCCTACTATTTTGTTATCATGTCCAGCTATCAATTGATTATGGTTATGTATTGTTGCATTAAGTGTTAGGCGTTGATATGACACCCTTACTGCATAATTAACTACCTTGTCCACCTCCTATCTTACCTAAGTAGGTCCAGGATTGAAATGATGCTTAGCCATGCTTAGCTCGGTAGAAGCCGGGTGATTTTCCTGTCACCTGCGAGAGATAGGTGGATGCTGATCACGGTTGGCTATATTTGCTATCGTGGAAATAACCATGTGCTAATAATGAACTTGAGACCGGGCGGGATGACGATAGTGCAGCAACAAGGCATGGAGGTCTTGGGTGTGAATCTATCCCCGTCCGTGTCGTTTAAGGACCGAATCGCTGTACGTCCCCGTGTCATGTTGAACGCATGCCTATCACTTAGTTGGCCGGATAAGTCGTTCCGACCGCGAAGCCTACGAGTGCATCTCCAGCCGTATACCCCGTTCTGTATGAGTGCGCACCCCGGTTGGTAGCAAGTATGTGCGGGGAGTCAATGGCGTAAGACCGAGGCGTCAGGTTAGAGTCCTGACCCTGGCAGATTGGCGGTCCCTGGGGGTGCGGCGCTGGGTGGACCCGCGAATTGGTCCGGAGTTGTGCTAAAGGTGATCCGAGATGCCGTCATGAAGTATGCTTGGGTGAGTGTTAGGAATACCCCTCCAGCTGGATAGGAATCGATTCGAATCGCCGTCTCTCCCGGATAGTGAGAACATGACTTGGGCAGCGGCAATGTAGAATTCACTAAATAAACTTGATAGTTATGATGAGAATGTTGATAGCTAAGTGATAATCCAGATATGGTTATTATTGTGATGCTTAAGTACTCAAGTGTGTGCTTAGAACAGGTGCTAATCTAGTGAATAGTTGTTAAGTAATGAACCTGCTGCTGAAATGCTATAAATATGTTACTTACAACTAATGCTTTTTATGCAAAAAAATGAGTCCATCCAGTCCACAAATATGAGCCTTACATACTCCTTGGTGTCACTTTATTTTTGGTTTATGATGGGTAAGTCTAGCTGAGTACATTCTCGTACTCAGGGTTTTATTTACCCCTGTTGCAGATGATGTCGTTTATCATGGCTACTGTGCTAACTGTCATCATCCGGCTGCGGACGATGAATAGATCATGGGCATGATCACCTCCTTTATCTTCGGTTGTGCTTTTGTGTGGGTTTGACTATGGAGCTGGCATGTAATTAAACTGGGTGCGTGATGTTTCAAAACTACTTTGCTTCCACTACTAAACTGGGTTGTAATAACTTTGTTTAAACTCCGATGTGTTGTAAAACTATGTTCTGTGATAAATGGATGTAATCTGTGACGGCGATGCTTGGTCATGTACGATCTTGGTTGTATGTTGGTTGAATCGAGGTCTTTTGAAATTTCGTCGGACTACCGGGTTTATATGGGTTCAAGTCCATTGGATTGACTGCCTTGTGGTCACTAATTCACTTGAATTCTTATAAATTGGACGGTTCTGTTACAAAATATGCTTTTCCTGTGTTGACAAATAATTAATTAAAGGTTAAATAGCTGTTCTGGACAGCAATGGAGAAATTTGATTATTTCCTGATGTTAGCTTCGTTTTCTGGAAGACTTGTCTATACCAAAGTTGTCGTAAACTTTGTGTTGTAGCTGTAGTTAAAATTTGGGGTCATTTGGCCCAGTAGTTTAAGAGCTATAGCTTTTCCAAGTGAAGTTCTAGAACTAGGTGCTCTCTGTTTTTCTTGGACAGAACCTGGAACTTTGTTTAATTGGCTTGTTTAACTTATGAATCTTGCTGAGATGTCTAAAGATGAAATGTAAAAAATTTCATAAGATTTCCAGAATTTCTTAATTCATATCTGTGGGATTTATATATCTCCAATTATGATTTGTTCTTTGTACTGTCCTGTTGTGTGTAGTTGCTGACTGTTGGTGTTGATTAGTTGCATCTTTGTTAAGTTTTGGTGGGACTCTTGTGTAAACTTGTCTTAAGTTTACTCTGTAAATGAGTGTCCAGTGAGGTGTGGTGACCTCGATCATGTCAAGCATCCATTACCTCCTCGTATGCAAACATTCCTCACCCATTGCGTGCATGCAATAGGTGCACTGGAGATTGCAGTGTCGTTCGAGCTCGAGAGGGTGAATCCAGAAGGCCCGGAGGTCACTCAGGAGACGGAGGTCCAGGTAGCAGGACCCGAGGAGCCTGAAGAGGAGGTCGAGTGCCCTAGACATGAGCCTACGTCGTTCGTGTAAGGCAAGCCCCGGAGCATCTTAAGTCTCCCACTTTAATTTCAAAGCATGCTTGATTATGTTATATCTATTGTTGTAACAAGTATAGGAGTTGTTATGGAATCCTTGCTGCATTATACCTTTCCTTATCCAGATATCTCACCTTACCCTAGTATAGAGTCAGGATCGAGTAGTAGCTTAGTCATGCTTTAATAGGGTCTGTTGTTGGATCACGGTGAAAGTCTGGTGAAATCCTGTCACCTGCGCGAAATAGGGTCTGTTGTTGGATCAAGGTTGGCTATATTTTGCTATCATGGGAAAGGAACCTGGTTTAAATGATTTTTAGCCGAGCGGAGTTTTGCAAGGTGGTAGTAACTCCATATGTGGCAGCTAAGGACCGATCGTTGTACGTCCTCTTGTCATGTTGAACGCATGTCTGACAGTTAGTTGGCCGGATAACTCGTTCCGACCGCGAAGCCTAGTAGTATGACTCAGGCCGGAAGAACGGCAAGTATAAAGTGCGCACTACCGGATAAAGTGTGGTGTGCGGGGGGCCATTGGCGTAAGACCAAGGGCAGGTGATTTAAAAGTCCTGATCTTCCTGGCAGAGTGGCAGCCCGAAGAGTGCGCGCTGATTGGAGCATACGAAAGGTGACCCACTTGCTGAGTCATACGAAAGGTGACCCACTTGCTCTCCGACAGGGGATGCATGGGTGAGTGCTAGGAATAATCCTCCAGCTGGATAGGAATCGATTCGAATTGTTGTCTCTCCCGGATAGTGAGAACTTGACAGAGCAGCGGCAAACGTAGCATTCACTAAGTACTTAATGGTTCTTTAATGATGTTGGGGATAGTAAGAAAGAACAAATTCTAAAAGTTGATATGGTTATTATTATTTGTTAATAATCAAGTGAAGTGCTTATGCTAGGTGCTAATCTAGTGGTAGGTTAGTGATAATTGAAATGGTGCTAATAAGAACGGTTTACTATCCCACTTAAGTTTTTTCGCAAGTATATGAGTCAAGCCAGCTCCACTTTATACTTAGCCTTGCATGATCCTTGGTGTCTTTTATGTGTGGTTAGATAGGTAAGTCTAGCTGAGTACATCCTTGTACTCAGGGTTTATTCCCGCTTGTTGCAGATGACATCTTTTATGATGGTTTCTACAAGACCTGTCTTCACCCCGCTGGGGATGATGACTAAACCGTTGGGCACAGTTCTCTAATGACTTCGTACCTATGTTGCTTTTGGTGGATGTGATGAAAACTATGTTGCTTCTACTACTTGAACTTGTGTTGTAATAACTTAAGTAAACTCCGATGTGGTGTCGCTTTGTCGACAGTGAATGAACTATGTAACAACCGATGTGTTGTGCTGAACCATTACGATCTTGGTTCGTTGTGAAGTTGGTTTGAAATCCTTCATGGTTTCAGTTGACTACCGGGATTATATGGGCTCAAGTTTGGAAACCTGATTGTCAGCACGATCGTTTCTACGTTTGGACTCTTATAATTTGGTCAGTTCTATGACAATTTCCGCAAGCGCACAAACCATTGTAGCATTTTATCAGGAGTATTCCAGGTATCGGTATTTATATTTTACCACTAGGAAACATTGGATAGAGATATTGATAGTTCACCATCATGTATCTACTAACTAATACACCAATTAGACTAAAGTAGGGGTAAATAATAGATGATATGAATTATGCATAGATGACACACCGGAGAATTCTATGATAAAAGAGTAGATAGCTAAAGTGAGAGGACAACGGGAGAGTTTAAGGTTCCTAAATACTTCTCTATTACTAGGGTTCTATAATAACTAATTCATGGTAGGTAAAGCAATCAGACAATAACACTTCGGGACATCAGAGCACTTAGCCACAGACAGATGAGAAGGGGGCCAGGACGGTCTGACTACGGTCCTACAACACTAATCCAAACATGGTGGAATACGTCGGCCGTCAGGGCTGTCACCACCTGGGGCTACCACAACTATCCGTAGAACTGGGTGCAATCTCAGGTAACCTATAGTCTAGACACCACATGTCTCTACTACAAATTACTACTCTAGTCACAATTAATAACTAGAGCACCCGATGCGGGCGGAGATCCTATGCTAAATTATAACAACTATACCAACCAACAAAATGTAATGCATAAAAGTAAATAGACAAGATAAAATATATTAAAGCATAAGTGTTACAAGAAAAGATATAAAGATATACTAGAACTCTGACGACTCGTCCGAAGACTCCTCTAGAACCCGGGCGTAGCGCCGCTCTTCCTAACTCAACTAGAACTAATATACTACATTGGAATGTCTAGCCCTAATTCTCTAGAGGTAAGAGGTCATCCATTCGAGGGATACCTCTACATCTCTATAATATAAGGTGCCCCTAGGGAGGGGGGTCTGCCTCATTATTTATAGCCTAGAAAAGCCTCCCACATCTTCTGGACAGGCGATGTGGGACTAATTCTTCCACCGTTTGTTCTGTTGGGCTATTATACATCAACTTAGGCCTTCTAATAATCCTCATGTGAGCCCACTCAAGGGAGAAGCTTGGGGCGCCTCTCTTGGGCCTCTATCATGGCATATGAGCCTCTTCTCACGTCATGGGCCTTGCTTGGGCGTGGGTCCCATTAGTGGTAATTATCCTTTATTTGTAAAATTAATATCTTTCCACTCCGGACTCCAAATATAGCAAATGATATATCCGTTTTGATCGTCTCGATGAGCCTGTCACAATGGTGTAGTTCAAATCATCATTTGACATACTTTTATTTGATAGAAAATTGCATATTCCTACAAAACAAGTGTGAACACCAAAACTCGTGGAACTCGTTACAATCAAACCCTACAACTATGCTTTATGGTTGATATCATGTTATATTGAGCAATAGTTGATGGTATAAAATAGGCATTGGGGACCGTCAACACTCCCGCTCAGTCGAGTGAACATAGTGCAACTCCCACGCATGACGCCTATTGTGGGACACACATAGTGCAGTATCCCTCTCACGAGTTACCTGCAATAAGTGCTCTTGCAATGCATCCTTCTCCCTAGACAACTAACTCATCTGAACTTGCTTATGAGCTCTCTCACAAGTGGCCTTCACCAACTGCTACATACGATACTCCGCAATGTCCTCCCAGTCACTGCTGTCCTTTTGGGCTTGCTCCAGGAGTCTAGCTTGCTTGCGAAACATGCAAGCACGCTTTTCAGCCTTCTGTTGCATCTCCTGGGCATGACGAACAATCCTCATCACCTTCACATAGGTGTCCTCTCGCTGACTAAACAGCTTGAGCACTGCCATAATAACACTCATAGCAGGACTGGAGCTCTCAGCTTACTCTTCTCGACCTTGGACCAATGCACAACGTTCAGCTTGCTTCCACTCTGCCGCTGCTGGGTCAGCATGGGGAATGGAGGCCGCAAGCCCTCCTATCAGCTCGTCACCAAACCTCTGACAGATGTTGAGCAGAATAGTGTGGTTTGCAACTAGTGCTGCCTCCCACGGAGTCTGCTCGTCCTCATTGCAGTTCCAACCTATCCATGTGGGTCTACCCCAATGTGGAGGGACAACTCCCTATACGACGAACCACTGCAAGCCTCCTGACATATCCACCTCCCACCAGGAGTACTGAGGTGGCTACATATACCCCACTGACTGCAACACTCTCTACAGCAGGGTAGGAGTACCAAACTCGCTCAGAAAGGTGTCACTAGGGAGAGGTGAAGCGGGCACATCCATCTGTGGAAAGGAATAGCTATGGGTGAGAGAGGGTTATTTAAGAGATGCTAATTAAATAAAAAGAGACAACATTGTAGGGGAAGGAGTAGATAGAATGTAAGTATGAATGCGACATGATGCATGCACGTTCCGTGTGTCCTCACAAACTTAGAAAATCATCATTCTAACGGATATACGGTGGCATACATTCGTTTCTCAATATGCTAACTAACGATTTACGCGTGCGTTATTAGAGTACCTGCACAAAACTTCATTACAGCCGAGACAAGTCTCAATATTTCACTCAAGAAAGCAGTAAACTAAGTGCACATCGCTTGCACATACCTGGACATGCGCAAACAACGACACCACATCTACCTGAGAAATTGACTACTCCCCAATTAAGTTTCTTTCATGGTTACATGGTTAGACACGCAACCACTCTAGAAAACAACCGTGAACACTCCCCTAGACCGCCGATTGGACAATCATGCCCTCATAGCTCACACTTACCTAGGCGTAGGTGCGACATTGTATAATTTAAATATAGCGAAACATGTGGCTAATTCACATTATGCATAGTGCGGTCGTCACACATCCATACCTGAGTACTACTGTAGATGCAAAAAGAAACCCCCCAAGTCAGTACTTACATAGCCACCTAAAGTCCTTATATGGGCAAAGAGGATTTGACCACTAGCACACTTTAGGTGTTGATTTTTCACAATTTTATTTCAAATTTCTTTTATTTTAAATACACAAATGATGTATTTAATGCTGAACTTGCTCCAATGCCAGCTGTCACAGAAATGACCAAATTATAAGAGATCAAGTGTCGAAACGATCGTCGAAGCAATCAAGTTTCCAAACTTGAGCCCATATAATCCCGGTAGTCAACCAAAATCTCAAAGGATTTCAAACCAACTCAGCAACAAACCAAGATCATAATGTGTCCAACACAACACATCGATTGTTACAACAGTTCACACGTGGTCGTCGAAGCGACACACATTGGAGTTTACTTAAGTTATTACAACAAAAGTTCAAGTAGCAGAAGCAACATAGTTTTCACACACACATCACAGGTTCATTGTTACAGCCAGGGTCTCATCACATCCACCAGAAGCAAAAGAGATACGAAGTCTTAGAGAACTGTTGAAAGCCCAAGTTTGGTTTTGGTAATTAATGACACCAAGTTGCTAATGCCTTGTGTTTAAGTGATGTGAGTTAGGCATAGCAACACATGTTATGAAGGTGCATGGTGGCATGGAAAGGTGGCCACATGACTATAATGAGATGAAGCTTGATGTGGAGATCATGATGATAGACGAGGAGCAAAGTTATCAAGGCAAAGGTATAAACATAGGATTTTACTTTTGTCGGTCTAAGATGAGTAGAGAAGTGATTGACCGGGTTTAGAATAGATAGCTGACTATTAAGAGGGGAAATCACGGTCATCTCTTGAATCAAGTGCTACTAGGTCCACTTCTTGAGCATATGCATTAGGATCTAGTAAAGTGCTAACTTAACTCCTTTGGTGAAAATGTTTGTGAAAAGCTAACACACATGCACCTTGGTGGTGGACACTTGTTGGTGTTAGCACATTTGCAAAGGAGGTGGAGTTCCTAGGGTTGAGAGGGGTTTGGGTTCCTCAAGCTCGGCGGGATTCGGTGCTTTTGAGAAAATTAAGTGTATATTTTCTATTGCGCCGGTGGGAAATTTGGAGAAGTCGCGGAAGTGTTTCTCAGTTGGAAACACTCACCGGACGCTCAGTGCGGAGGCACCGGACGCTGGCCCGAGCGTCTGGTGTGCTGTCAGAGCTTGACTCTACTAGGGTTGAGCACCGGACGCACTCTGGTAGCGTCCGGTGGTTAGCGTCCAGTGTGAGGGGTTTTTGCAACCCTCTCTGCGCACGAGTCCGGTGAGCACCGGACCGTCCGTTGCCCAGCGTCCGGTGAGGTCGCGAGTTTGACAAACTCTCTGCGCATGAGTCCGGTGTGGACTTGCAGAGCGTCCGGTGTGTTGCAGGTAGCCGTTAGAAACTAACACGTGAGATTCAAAGAGAACACGTGGCCTATCCCTGAGCACCGGACGCTGGGGGTCGAGCGTCCGGTGCCCCCGTTTTCAGCCCAGTGAAAACAGCCAATGACTAGTTTCTTTGAGGGGCTTATAAATAGTTGGTGGCCGGCTTTGGGAGGTACACTCTTGCACATTTGATTACTTGGGACATATATTGAGCTAGAGAACACTCCCTCCACTCTTCTCCTTGCTTGATTGCTCATCCTAGTGAGATTGAGTGAGATTCAAGTGCATTGCTTTGAGAGTTGCATTTAGTGGCACTTAATTCTTGAGTTTGCTGTGGATTTCTTGTTACTCTTGGGTGTTTCCCGATGCCCTAGACAGCTTGGAGCAGTGGTGGTGTTGAGCTCATGATTGGAGATTGTTTCGAGCCTCACCAAGTGATTTGTGAGGGGTTCTTGAGCCTTCCCCGCGAGAGATCGCAATTGGCTACTCTAGTGGATTACTCGTGGCTTGGAGGATCCCCATCTTGTGAGTGGATGTGCGGCACCCACTGAGGGTTTGGCTTTGGATTGCCAATTAGCTCGTGATCCATCAAGTGGGTGTATCACCACAACGAGGAGTAGCTTGCCGTGAAGCAACTGAACCTCGGTAAAAAATCTTATGTCATCTCTTGCCGAGGATTCTCTTGTGATTGTGAGTGATTGGTTGGTTATATCTCTACTCTACAATGTCGGTATAACAATCACTCTCCACTCCTTTACTTACTTGTATACCTTGCTAGTTGTTTAGCTTGTTTAGTTTAGTCTTCTTGTTTAGGAGTGTAACTAGCCTTCTCTTGTTGTTGTGCTTTAGTGTTTAGCCTTGTACTAGACTTGTATTGGTGGCTTGCATAGCTTAGTTGTGCTAGTGCTAAAATAGCTTCGCCTTTTGTTTTACTAACTCACTTGCTTAGTGAAGTTTGTAGAAATTTTAAATAGGCTATTCACCCCCCCTCTAGCCATTTGGACATTTCAAGTGGTATCGGAGCAAAGGCACCGTTTATTTGAGGCTTAACAACCTACGGTGAAGAAATGGCTCTTAGTTGGCATATCAACAACACTAAGAAGGCACCTTACTTTGATGGCACAGATTATGCGTATTGGAAGGTCAAGATGACCGCCCATCTCAAGTCAATCAATAGAGAAGTTTGGAAGGTGACCGAAACAAAGTTTGAGGTTGCAAATGAGAATGCACCAACACCGGTTGAAGAAAAGAAGCTTCAATGCAATGACATTGCAATTAGTGCACTTCATGAAGCTCTTGATGACAAGACCTTTGAGCAAATCAAGAACATTGAGGTTGCTCATGATGCATGGGCAAAATTAGAAGAAACATTTGAAGGCACCAAAGGTACCAATACCGCCAAGGCACACATCCTCCAAGAAAAGTTCTCAAGCTTCAAGATGCAATAAGATGAAAGTGTGCCGGAGATGTTTCACCAGTTGCAAGTCATTGTGAATGAACTCAAGGCACTTGGGGAAGAAGTAAAAGATAGTCAATTCTCTATGAAGTTCTTGAGAAGCTTGCCCAAGAGATTTGACACGTTGATCACCGTGCTAGTCAAGACAACACTTAGTGAATCAACTCCCCAACAAGTTTTCCAAGAAGTAATGACCGATGATGCTTATAAAGAAGATGATGAGAAGGATGAGTTGATCAAGAAAAAGAAGAAGGATGGTGAGAAGAAGGATGAGGAAAAGAAGAAGAGTGTGGCATTCATGGCCTCCACATCCAAGGGCAAAGCCAAGCAAGAATCATCAAGTGAAGAAGAAGCATGCTCTTGTGATAGTGATGAAGATGAGGAGATGGCTCTTCTTGTCAAAAGATTTGGCAAGTTTATGAAGAAGAAGGGCTATCGGGCAAGAAGAAAGAAGAGCTCCTCCAAGAAGAATGACCATTCCATGAGGTGCTTTAGATGCCATAGCAAGGATCATCTCATCGCCAAGTGTCCTTATGATAGTGATGATGAAGATGCTATCAAGAAGGAAAGAAAAAAGCAAAAGTAGAAGCAAGAAAAGAAGGAAGGCTCAAACAAGAAGATGGGTGATGCCCATGTTGCAACTTGGGATAGTGATGACTCCTCAAGTGATGATGAGAGCACAAAGAAGAAGGCGCATGCTAGCATTGCAATTCAAGGAAAGAGCTCCATCTTCGACACTCCATCATGCTTCATGGCTAAGGCCACTAAGGTATCATCCGATGATGAGAGTGACCATGCTAGTGATAGTGATAGAGATAGTGATGATGATGAACCAACTAAAGATGAACTAATCACTATGCTAGAAGATTGCACTCATCACTATAAAGAAACTAGAAAGGAGTGCAAGGCTTTGCTTAAGGATAAGAAAACCCTTGAGCAAGAACTTGATGAGCTTAGAGCATCTTATGAGAGTCTAAAGGAAGACCATAAGAAGCTTCAAAAGGCTCACACTAAGCTTGAAGAAGCTCATTCCTCTCTAGTTAACAAGTGTGAAAATGAGCCTATTAAAATGGTGAAAGCTAAAACTTGCAACATAGGCCTAACATGTGATATCTTAAGTAAGCCTATTGTTGTTGCTTCTACTAACCCTTCATGTAGCACATCTACATCATCCTCATCTAGTGGTGATGGTTTCACTTGTGACACCACAATAAAAGTTGAGAATGAAATTCTCAAGAAGGAGGTGAAAGAGCTCAATCACACCTTAGCCAAGGCTTATGGTGGTGAGGACCGCTTGCTTATGTGCTTGGGTAGCCAAAGAGCTTATCTCTATAAAGAGGGATTGGGCTATAACCCCAAGAAAGGCAAAGCCACCTTTGCTCCTCACAAGACTAGTTTTGTGAAGAACAATGGTCGGTATTGCAAAGCTTGCAAGCAAGTTGGTCACTTAGAGCAACAATGCATGAACAAGAAACCCAAAGCTAATGTATCCTCAATTAAGCTTAATTCTTTATATGTACTTACCAAGGATACAAAAGGTGTTCATGATAAGTTCATTGGTGCACCATGGATGGGCTCAAAGAAGAAAGCCATTTGGGTACCAAAGAGCTTAGTTGCTAACCTTGGAGGACCCAATCAAGTTTGGGTACCTAAAAAGAATTGATCTTGTCTTGTAGGTCAATTACAAAGCTGGAGGAAGGCATTGGGTGCTTGATAGTGGGTGCACTCAACATATGACTGGGGAGTCTTGTATGTTCAAATCAATTGATACTAGTCAAAATGGTGGCTTTGATTCTACCACTTTCGGCAACAACAAGAAAGGCAAGGTCAAGGGGCTTGGTAAAATTGCTATCTCAAATGACATGAGCATATCAAATGTGTTGCTAGTTGAGAGCCTTGATTTCAATCTCTTGTCAATTGCACAACTTTGTGACCTTGATTTCAAGTGCATCATTGGAAGTGATGATGTTGAGGTGGTTAGTGTTGATGGATTAAACTTGGTATTCAAAGGATTTAGGCATGGTAGCTTATACTTGGTTGATTTCAATGATAGTGACACTCAATTGACATCTTTCCTAATTAGCAAATCAAGTTTGGGTTGGTTGTGGCATAGAAGGCTTGGTCATGTTGGAATGAAACAATTGAACAAACTATTGAGGCATGACTTAGTTAGAGGCTTGAAGGATGTCACCTTTGAGAAGGATAAACCATGTAGTGCTTGTCAAGCCGGAAAGCAAGTTGGAAATGCACATCCCAAGAAAAGTGAAATGAGCACATCAAAGGCATTTCAGCTATTGAACATGGATTTGTTTGGGCCAACAACATACACTAGCAATGGTGGCAACAAGTATGGATTTGTGATAGTAGATGACTACACTAGATACACTTGGGTGTTCTTCCTCTATGACAAGAGTGATGTTTGTGATCTATTCAAGTCTTTTGTCAAGAGGGTGCAAAATGAGTTTGAGACCACTATCAAGAAGATTAGAAGAGACAATGGTAGTGAATTCAAGAACACAAGAATTGAGGAATTGTGTGATGATCTTGGCATTGGACATCAATTCTCTCCAACATACAGTCCTCAATCCAATGGTGTAGTTGAAAGGAAGAATAGAACATTGATTGATATGGCTAGATCAATGCTTAGTGAATACAATGTTAGCCATTCATTTTGGAGTGAAGCTATCAACACGGCTTGCTATTATAGCAATCGTCTCTATTGCCATGGGAAGCTTGGGAAGACACCATATGAACTATTGAATGGAAGAAAGCCCAACATTGCATACTTTAGAGTGTTTGGTTGTAAATGCTACATTCTCAAGAAAGGCACTAGATTGAGCAAGTTTGAGAAGAAATGTGATGAAGGGTTCTTACTTGGTTATTCCACTACAAGCAAGGCATATAGAGTTTGGAACTTGGCAAGTGGCACATTGGAAGAAGTCCATGATGTTGAGTTTGATGAAACCGAGGGATCTCAAAATGAAGCTCAAAATCTTGATGACGTGAGAGGAGATCAATTGGCAAATGCAATGAAGAACATGGATGTTGGTGACATAAGGCCAATGCAAATTGATGATAATGACATTCACATGATAAATCAAGAAGTGCAAATTGACACAAATCAAGCAAGTACTAGTGGCTCTCATGGTGATGATCAAAATCAAAATAAAGCAAGTGGAAGCAATCAACTCCCAATACTCCAATCTACAAGCATAGCAAGGGATCATCCATTGGATCAAGTCATTGGAGGAATTCAAAGTGGTGTACAAACAAGATCAAGGCTAGCATCCTTTTGTGAGCACTATTCATTTGTCTCATTTGAAGAACCAAAGAGAATAGAAGATGCATTGAGAGATTCCGATTGGGTAAATGCCATGCATGAAGAATTGAACAACTTCACAAGAAACCAAGTGTGGGAGCTTGTTGAGAGGCCAAAGAACTACAATGTGATTGGTACCAAGTGGGTCTTTAGAAACAAGCAAGATCAAGATGGTGTAGTTGTGAGAAACAAAGCAAGATTAGTAGCACAAGGCTACACTCAAGTTGAAGGTCTTGACTTTGGAGAAACATATGCACCAGTTGCAAGATTGGAGGCAATTAGAATATTATTAGCCTATGCTTGTGCCCACAACATCAAGCTCTATCAAATGGATGTGAAGAGTGCATTTCTCAATGGATTCATAAATGAGTTGGTTTACGTTGAACAACCTCCCGGTTTTGAAGATGACAAGAAACCCAACCATGTGTACAAGCTCAAGAAGGCATTGTATGGTTTGAAGCAAGCACCTAGAGCATGGTATCAGAGATTGAGAGATTTCCTTCTCTCTAAAGGGTTCAAGATGGGAAAGGTTGACACTACCCTCTTCACCAAGAAGCTAGGCAATGACTTGTTTGTGTTGCAAATCTATGCTGATGATATCATCTTTGGATCAACAAATCAAGATTTTTGTGAAGAGTTTGGAAGAATGATGGCAAATGAGTTTGAGATGTCCATGATTGGAGAGCTTAGTTACTTCCTTGGACTTCAAATCAAGCAAATGAAGGATGGCACTTTTGTAAGTCAAGGAAAGTACATCAAGGACATGATCAAGAAGTTTGGGTTGCAAGAAGCTAAACAAATGAGCACACCTATGGGCACAAATGATCAATTAGGTAGTGATGCAAGTGGCAACATGGTAGATCAAAAGCTATACCGGTCCATGATTGGAAGTTTGCTCTATGTCACCGCATCAAGGCCGGATGTGATGTTTAGTGTGTGCAAGTGTGCAAGATACCAAGCTTCATCTAGGGAAAGCCACTTGAAGGCAGCCAAAAGAATATTGAGGTATCTTAAGGGCACTCATGATGTTGGATTATGGTATCCCAAGGGGTCTAACTTTGAATTGATTGGATATTCGGACTCCGACTATGGTGGATGCAATATTGATAGAATGAGCACAAGTGGCACTTGTCAATTGCTAGGAAGGTCTCTAGTTTCATGGTCATCAAAGAAACAAAATAGTGTTGCACTATCAACCGCCGAGGCTGAATACATTAGTGCCGGTAGTTGTTGTGCACAATTGCTTTGGATGAAAGCTACCTTGAATGACTTTGGAATCAAATTCAAGAATATGCCTTTGCTATGTGACAATGAGAGTGCAATCAAGATGACACAAAATCCGGTTCAACATTCAAGAACCAAGCACATTGACATAAGGCACCATTTCATAACAGACCATCAACAAAAGGGTGATATTAGCATTGAAAGCATTGGCACCAAAGATCAACTAGCCGACATCTTCACAAAGCCACTTGATGAGAAGAGATTTTGCAAGTTGAGAAATGAATTGAACATACTTGACTTCTCCAACTTGAGATGAGTACACCCCTACATCTATATTTGACATGCCTCTCCTCCAACAAAGCAAGGTAAAGTTGGTTGACATAGCATTCATACTTGCTAAGGACATGATTAGAATATATAGACATGTTTGCATGAAAATAGGCTCATTCATGAAAATCAAAAGAATTTGATGTATGTATGGTACCACTATTGTTTCTATGATTGATTGATCTAGTGGTAGCATATGACATGTTGGTGAGCTTGCAAGCCTAGTGTTGAATCTAGAATATGAGCTTATGATATGTAATTCAACATGGTCAAGATAACCCTTATACTTCATGAGGTGTGAAAAAGCTTGTCCTTGGATCAAACCGAATTACATGATCTAGGCAAGTGATCTAGGTTGAACCATATTTTGACCCTCATATTGTGTCGGTGTTTTCCCACGGGGGGTCACACCAACGAGTAAATTTGTATGCGTGCTCCCTTTCCCGAATGGTGATGCAAGAAGACACAGAGATTTATCCTGGTTCGGGCAAGAGAAGGCCCTACGTCCAGCGGGGGGGAGAGAGTTTGTATTATCTCGCACCTAAGTGCTTGTACAGGGGTGAATACAAGCGTGGTATGAAGTGTGGAGCTCTACTACGTATGAGCGTGGTCTTGTGTCGTGATCTCTCCTGTTCTATTCCTGAGTCCCTCCTTTTATAGTTCCAAGGAGGGACCTAGGGTACATGTATAGGTGTAAGAATAGGAGTCGATAGCAGCATGGAGCGCTGACCTACTTGAGGCTTCCGTACCGGCATGACCTCGAGCCGTCCTGTCCTAATAGCCTGGTGATGATCACGCGTGCTCCTGCATTCTGCTCTGCGCGCCGTCTTGGATTGGTTCGACGGATGCACGCTTGTACGATCCGGCAGAGTGGTTGGGATGTAGTCAGTCGACGCCCAACCCGTCCCCTGGAAGGATTTCTGTCTGGTCGAGGGTCAGATGCCGTATATTGTGCTGATATCCGGAGCGCTGACTTTAGACGTCTCGAGGGGGTCCCGATTAGACGTCCCATCCTTATTTCCCGCGCCCTGTCATGCCCTGGGTCGTTCGGCGGGAAGGCTGCAAAAAGATTGATGGGACGGAAGCCTGTTCCCTATCACGCCTCCCGTGACCTATGTGTTAGGTGGGGAAGCATCAGGCGCATTTAATGCTCTGGCCCGCGTGCGCGCGTCAGGCGGTGGACGGCGACCTTGCGCTCGACGCCCCCCGGTTCGCGTGAGCCTGTTCCGTATTCGACGGTAACTGGCGCTCGATGCCTGATCGATTCGCTCGACGCTATTTCCGTCTTCGAGGTTGCGGCCATCGATGGTCGTGCGTGTGTGCGGACGGAGCGTCGAATCGAGGCGCTAGTTTTACGTACGGATGGTTTCGTTATTCGCGTTGGTGTAGGTACCCCTTGTTGATAACCTCGACATATTGATTGACTTAATTCTCACTAAAATTTGAACCTTTGTGGTCATTGATGACAAAGGGGGAGAGAAACAAAGATATAGTCATAAATGGGGAGAAAAGTGCTTAAGGGGGAGAGATAACTTTTGAAAAATTAAAACTTGAGCACACAAATAGGGGGAGCAAGCTCATGAACCATTTGTTGCATTTGAATCTGCATTAACATAATGAGGTGTTGCATTGCAAGTTTAAATTCACTACTCTTGTATGATTGGTGCTTGCTAGAAATAGAACTTGAATGTTGCTTTGAATTCTAGCATAGAGTTTTATTTTGTTGTGGTATCTAGACATATAATACGATCTCATGAGGTATCTTGAGTTTTTGATGTATGTCTAGCTACATTGGTGCTAAGGATGGTATATTGGCAACTCCGATTGGTATCACGCTTCAAAGGTCCATTCTATATACCTTAGCATCATTTTGGTAGTAATAAATCTCCCAAAACTCTAATTCATGCATATGTGCAAACTTGAACAAAACTCTTGGAAGCACATATGTAGGGGGAGCTAGTACTACCAAAACCGAAATTGAAATGTTTGTCCAACCTTGTCTAATGATAAAAATGCTTTGGACAAGCAATTCAAGTTCATTATGATTTCTTTTCATATCTTTGTGATGGTTGTAATCAATTACCAAAAAGGGGGAGATTGAAAGCCCAAGTTTGGTTTTGGTAATTAATGACACCAAGTTGCTAATGCCTTGTGTTTAAGTGATGTGAGTTAGGCATAGCAACACATGTTATGAAGGTGCATGGTGGCATGGAAAGGTGGCCACATGACTATAAAGAGATGAAGCTTGATGTGGAGATCATGATGATAGACGAGGAGCAAAGTTATCAAGGCAAAGGTATAAACATAGGATTTTACTTTTGCCGGTCTAAGATGAGTAGAGAAGTGATTGACCGGGTTTAGGATAGATAGCTGACTATTTGTTGACACTTGCTAACACCACTTGAATACTAGGTTGTCATCCCCAGCATGGCACTAGAGTGTACTATGGTATTTATACGCACACAGATAATCCGCAAGCGCACGGATACCGTTGAAACTTTTACCCGGTTAAAGGTTTTATCGTATCCACAGGGAAACGGGAGAACTAACTACACTCTAACTTAACCAAGATAAATAGATAAGCGTAAATAGGAAAGATGGTAGAATTGAATAAGAACAATATTAAAGGCAAGATAACAATGGGTAATAATAGGGGAATAGAGAGTAGAGCAATCTAATATATGGGCGATGGTAGCAGAATAGAGAGAATAACTATGGTTTCTCTACTTCAAAGGGGTATGTCTATGTCTGGGACGAACCACGTGATAAGATTACACCACAAAGGATGCTTATCCATAGGCCGATAAACACTACCCGTCCTGCTAACGAGAGGTGGACTACAGAGGACCAACGTAACTGTCACCTACGCGGCCTACCACATGATCCAGCTAGACAGGGGATATCCACAAGTAATCTAGGTCTAAGCACCACGCTTACACCTATACTACAACTCTAACCTATAGTGTCCTATAGATTAGAAGTACTCAAAAGAGTTGTGAACCAGAACATACATGATTAGTAATTGCATAATGCATTAGAAGTAGATTACCAGAGTCATCCCATGAGCAAGCTTGATTAGAGCTTGATCATGACGAAGTACAACCGGAGGAAGAACCGACAGGCCGGCCTCTCCTCTAATCCTCCTTTGCTCTCCATCTTGCTACTATCTAGATCTACTCTAGTTTAGAGAAGAGAGGAGAGCTCTCATCTCTAAACCCAAGCTTTTGCTCTGTCTATGAATAATGAATAATGATCAAGGGGTGCCTCCTCCAGGGGCCAGGGGGTCTGGTTATATAGTCTTTTCAGATGAATCTGGGCCGTCGGATCAAACCGACATTGATCGTGTGGTTTTCCTTGAAGTATTAGGTTGGTGGAGCATGATCCGCGAAGTTGAAGCTGATTGGTTACTGTAGCTTGGCGGGCACCCAAGGGACTTGGGCGGGCGCCCTGCCCCCGGGCCCGATCGGCCTCCCGTTCGTTCCCGTGGCTTCTGGAGTCTTCTAGATGGTAGAAAATTGTGCGGCACGTTAATATCTCTATGTAAACCCGACGTGTGGGCCTTTCATTCATATTTCCTGATAACCCCCTGCAGAAATAGACAAACACCAAAACTCGTGGAATTCTGTCAGATAAAACCCTAAGTCTAGATGTTGATTTCATTTAGATCCTTTTCTTTGTTTATTTGATAATTAAATTTGATACTTAAGGACCGTCAACAAACTCCCCCAAGCTTACCTCTTGCTCGTCCCTGAGCAAGGATAGACTCAGCAATGGATCAGAAGTTGTTGCAATCTCTTAAAAATTTGACGGTACACATGCTTTTAAATAAGATCTCATCTCTGAGTTAGAGTAAATTGTCAAGGACTAAAACTTACTTACTTTACCTTTCACCATGGGACTTGTAACCGTCACTTCTGTCTTGAGTAGTTAAAAGATAGAACAGTTTAGCCAAGTGCCATGTCTCTTATTCTTGATCAGCTATAGCTCTGGAGTTTTTGTAGATTTTCAAATAAAACTCAGAGATTCCTTGTATGACTCTCTAAATCTCTCTTTTGTGGTATTTCTGGATCCTTACCAAGGGAGTGATGGTATATGCCTTCTCTCAAGATATGTGGTATTTGTGGTATAAGGCATAGTGACATTGCCTTCTCTCTCACCCTACTCTAATAAGGCTTTAATATCTGGAGCTCAAAGGTGGGAGATAAAGTATACATACTTACAAGACATTTATTGTATAGTCAAACCATGGATCTAGAGAAACAAGTCAATAAGTCAAATCAAGATGTGCATGTGTGGTGAATGAATGGTGTATGGTGATGATGGTGATAACAATGGTGAAAGTCTAATTCTACTTTTGCTCTTTTGAGGGGATACATACCTTCCTTGCTTTTTGAAACTTTATGAGGAGAATGAGATGCTCTTCTTTTTCTTTCCTCTCAGGTGGGTATCTTGTACCCCTAATTCTACTGTCGGACACTTGTCCATTTTTACCTCTCGTCTCACTTTTTCTTTCTTTCGAGGTTCCGGGCACTTGCCCCTTTTTATTTCCTCGTTTTTTTTATTTTTTTTTTCTTCTCTTTTCTCTCTTGTTTTTTAGAGCACTCATCTCTTGAGATAATATAGCAAGTGGTAGTAGCAAGATAACTTGAGAATTTATTTCACAAGGGAAAACAGAAATATTTTTGGCTATTCTCTCCCAGATTAGGAGTAGAATATTTTAGGGTGGTTCTGGAGATGGATGTGGATGGTACTTCCGGAGTAGAAGTAGCATATATGAGTGAACGTGCAAGTGAATCTTGATTTAACCACATGACAAGCTCCTAAGGGTCTACACAGCTTGACCACACTCAATGCTCATAAGCAGTAAATAATAAATGTGTGGCTCAAAGTCTAGCAAGCATGTATATATGGCTGTGGTAGGAATTTAAACTCTCATCATACAGGAACTCATCATGCAATATTTTAAAGATTTTTCAAAGATAAAATTCTCCAGAATTCTAGCATCTCAAGGAACAGATAAACAGCAGCTCAACCTTCCCATATCATATCCGTTAGCAACTTAGATTTCAGATCAAGTTTTCATCCCACAAGTTTAGATCTAGAGCAAGCTTTAAATTATAACAGTTATGTCTAAACTTGAGAGAGAACTTCAAATTTGCAAATTAGGCAGAGCAACTATTAATCATATCCATGCTAGAGTTTTATTATTAAGATTCAGATTAGCATAGCCACTTTATTTATTAAACACACTAAGCAAAAGATATATATATATAAGCACAAAATCTTTATTTGGTTTTTCATAGTTTATGTATTTTAATATTCTAATATAATATAAGTATAAAGATAGGTAGAAATACTTAGCGAGATAAATGGGGGTGCTCTCCCCCAAGCTGAATTTTGACGTAATTTCTCTTGATGTAGCTAGCAGGTGGCAGAGGTGTATTTGAAAGTCAGCAGCATTCTGACAGCGATTAGAATGTCCTCCGTCTGCTAGTCTTCTTGATTCTTAAATTCTGTGGAGCTCAAATAGACAACAAAGCTTGTGGAACTAATTAAGTGTTAGCATAAATATCTAGCCTTCATCATGTTGAGCTTCCTCAATAAATATTACTCCCTGTTTTTATATTTTTATTTTATAAAGCAGAAAAGAAATATTTATTTTATTTTTATGCCACCACAGTGAAGGTACTTATGGGTTTTATGCCACTCGTATACTCACATGGGGCTTAGTATTTTTTAACATTTTTATTTTCTTTTCAAGATAGCATGATTAACTAATAATCTATTTAAGGAAAGTAAATAATTAAAGGGAAACGGGAATGCAGAAAGGATAAATATAGATAACTACTGATCTTACCTTTCAGCGATGGTTCAATGTTTTAAGTCTTCTTAACAAGACTTCTCACCGTGTTCATTTTTCAGGTGCGTCATTTGATTCAGGTGCGGACCTTGACGTCTGCACCTCTTCGTTTGCCTAGCAGTTCGAAGTGCGGCGTTGGCAGTATCCTGCTTAGTGTGTTTGTGCTCGTAGATCCAGGTCCTTTACTTGGTAGAGTCTGAGGGTTATAAAAGTCCTCCGTGTTTTGCTCGAAGTGTACCTGCTCATAGAGACAAGGCAGAGATCAAGTGCATGGGTCCTGTTGGTGGAAAACACCAACAGAACCTAAAGTGTATTTGTTCTTCTCTAACCCTAAGCATAGTGAGCAAGACAAAGTTGATGGATGAAAAGTTCATGTGTGTACCACTTATAACATTTGTCAGATCAGATCGCTCTACCTTATGGAAAGATAATCTATCTATGTATATGTCTTTTTCTTTATATCTCTCAATGATTGAATGTGTAACATTTTAGCTCATATGATTAGGAGTGTGGGATCATGGAGGTAGTACTAAGAACAAAGATTAAAGGACTAAACATGTTGAATCAGTTGAGTTGGTTAATCTAGAGTTGTACATCATACATGTTTGTCTCTTTTATTTATATGAACGCCAGAACCAAGGAGAAGCTTATAAAAGTGATAGTCAAGTACCTTAAGATGTTACCTTGCTTGAAGAGTGATGGTACAGTATCACCTTGTGGAAGTTTTCCTTTCTTAGCGGTTGTGCATCATGTTTGTGGCACCCTCCATGGATCATCTCTCTATGATGAATGAGCTATGTCCTTCTTGTGCAAATTGTTAAACTTCATGTGTCACTCTCTTCGTCTCTTATGTGAGTTTATCTCAGGACTTCCCAAATCGATATTGAAAGTTTTTTTTTTCTGCAGAGGTTAGTCCGACAAAAATATACCAATGTCTACAGAAGCAGTTTTTAGTTCAATAACCGAACTAGACTCCATGTCTAATCAGATTAAGGAAAGCTGTTTAACCTAAGCACCATGCTTAATTTAAAAGCCAATAGAAGTATGTGTTGTACTTCCAAACTAACACTTACTAGTAAATAGTCAAAGGTAGCATGACAGCATTTATAGAGATCTACTCAAGTGGAGATGAAGTAGTGTGATTAGTATTTAACAAATTGACCATGTCTTAAAGGTAGGGACAACCAACATAGCAACATGGCAAAGGATGTTTTTATGTAAAGTAGTCCCCCAAGCTTGAATTTTGCCGAATTCAAGTTTGGATGAATTTAATTCAATGTTGTATGATGATTGGTTGGACATACCTTGTGCTTGTCATTCATCCGATCTTCTTGCTCCAATCCTGTAAAGGTTAGTGACAAGAATACCCAAAGGAATACTTTTACAATTATCCTTATATGCTCAATACACAAGGTAATGTTGCAAATAATTAAAAGCTCATGTTACGATCTTATCAGTGCTTATTTTAGGACACTAAGCTAGTCCTTGGGAAACCATCAATTTATGTCGGCGAAGTGGTTTCCCTTCCAACGCTGACCTAAATCAAGATCAACTCAACAAGATCTGCAATATTTATTATAGACATATGCATCGACAACCGCCCTTTTAAAGTTTTTATAAATAGAAAGGAAGAGGGGGTTGGAGATCTCAAATGTGGTGATGTTGGAGAGACCAATAGATTGGGAAGATGTTGCATATGAGCATGGAGTAAACAAAGTGGCTATGAAATAAATTCCATGCTCATTAATGTTATCTTCGTCTCCAATCTGAATGTTCAGAGTTTCTCTTGGATTGGTCTCACTTATGTCCTCTTCTATAGTTGGATGAATCCCATCTTCAAAGGGAGTCAAGAACTCACCATTTGAAATTGAACCAAAGTCAGAATTCATTAAGGCTTCTTCCTTATCCATCCATTCTACACATTCTAGCCATTTAGAACTTGTGATCAGGAAAGGGGAGGTGTTAGAATTTTCAATATAGCTTAGCTCTCCTTCACTTGATATGTCATCCTCGACTTCTTCATAACAGGAACCAGGACATTCTCTAAGAGAACCATTATTGCGAGGATTTGAATTATCCCTGCTTGAAGGTCTCTTATGGAACCAAAAGTCTAAACCATCAGCATCTGAAAGATTTAAGGTCGGAATTCCTTCCTCCCTTGGAGAATTTTGGGGTATTGATGGTTTAGGATCGATAGCTAAAGTTTGGAATTGAAGTGGTTGTGATCTGGCTATCGAAACTTCTTCTTCTTGTCTAGGAACTGGTTCTGTCCCTTTCTCAGGGATATAAAAGCTAGGAGACTTTCCACTTAATAAATCAATCAAATTCCAAGCTTCACTAGCAGGTAGGTGACAGAAGGATCCTCTAGAGGCTATATTCAAGGTTTGCTTATTTTCCCCACTAAGGCCCTCAAAAAAGTGAATTAGAATAACTTCTTCTGAAATAGAAAGCTTTGGGCCAGTGAGAGTAAGGTTAATAAAGCGGTCCCATGATTTCCTAAGAGATTCTTCTTCCAGTTGTCTAAAAGAAATAATCTCACGCCGAAGTTCCGCCACTTTGGAGATTGGAAAATATTTAGAAAGAAAACTATTATGTAACTCCTTCCAATCTCCATGAACACTCCCTATTTTGAGTTTGTACCAATGTCTAGCTTTTCCCGTTAAAGAGAACGGAAAGAGCTTCCATTTAAGGGTCTCATCGGACATTCCTTCTATGCGAAGGAGGTCACAGACTCGATAAAACTCTCTTAGGTGTGTGTATGGGTTTTCCTCACCTTCTCCTGAGAAAGGTTGTTTTTGAACAAATTCTATGTATTCGGGGTCTATCTCAAAACTAGATGCTATGATAGGCTTTGAAGATTTTGGTGGTTCGAGGTGTGTGCCCGTAGGTCTATGAAATTCATAGATAGACATGTTTGAATTCATGATAGACCAGAGATCAAGGATTAGATAAGAAGAAAGATTAGCAGAGATGAGGCAAAGGATAAAAGGAAAATATTTTTTTTATTTTTTTTAGAAAATGATTAAGCTAGTTCGTACTCAACTCAGCAACCGTTTCCCCGGCAACGGCGCCAAAAATGCTTGTTGACACTTGCTAACACCACTTGAATACTAGGTTGTCATCCCCAACATGGCACTAGAGTGTACTATGGAATTTATACGCACACAGATAATCCGCAAGCGCACGGATACCGTTGAAGCTTTTACCCGGTTAAAGGTTTTATCGTATCCACAGGGAAACGGGAGAACTAACTACACTCTAACTTAACCAAGATAAATAGATAAGCGTAAATAGGAAAGATGGTAGAATTGAATAAGAACAATATTAAAGGCAAGATAACAATGGGTAATAATAGGGGAATAGAGAGTAGAGCAATCTAATATATGGGCGATGGTAGCAGAATAGAGAGAATAACTATGGTTTCTCTACTTCAAAGGGGTATGTCTATTTCTGGGACGAACCACGTGATAAGATTACACCACAAAGGATGCTTATCCATAGGCCGATAAACCCTACCCGTCCTGCTAACGAGAGGTGGACTACAGAGGACCAACGTAACTGTCACCTCCGCGGCCTACCACATGATCCAGCTAGACAGGGGATATCCACAAGTAATCTAGGTCTAAGCACCACGCTTACACCTATACTACAACTCTAACCTATAGCGTCCTATAGATTAGAAGTACTCAAAAGAGTTGTGAACCAGAACATACATGATTAGTAATTGCATAATGAATTAGAAGTAGATTACCAGAGTCATCCCATGAGCAAGCTTGATTAGAGCTTGATCATGACGAAGTACAACCGGAGGAAGAACCGACAGGCCGGCCTCTCCTCTAATCCTCCTTCGCTCTCCATCTTGCTACTATCTAGATCTACTCTAGTTTAGAGAAGAGAGGAGAGCTCTCATCTCTAAACCCTAGCTTTTGCTCTGTCTATGAATAATGAATAATGATCAAGGGGTGCCTCCTCCAGGGGCCAGGGGCTCTGGTTATATAGTCTTTTCAGATGAATCTGGGCCGTCGGATCAAACCGACATTGATCGTGTGGTTTTCCTTGAAGTATTAGGTCGGTGGAGCATGATCCGCGAAGTTGAAGCTGATTGGTTACTGTAGCTAGGCGGGCACCCAAGGGACTTGGGCGGGCGCCCTGCCCCCTGGCCCGATCGGCCTCCCGTTTGTTCCCGTGGCTTCTGGAGTCTTCTAGATGGTAGAAAATTGTGCGGCACGTTAATATCTCTATGTAAACCCGACGTGTGGGTCTTTCATTCATATTTCCTGATAACCCCCTGCAGAAATAGACAAACACCAAAACTCATGGAATTTTGTCAGATAAAACCCTAAGTCTAGATGTTGATTTCATTTAGATCCTTTTCTTTGTTTATTTGATAATTAAATTTGATACTTAAGGACCGTCAACACTATTAAGAGGGGAAATCACGGTCATCTCTCGAATCAAGTGCTACTAGGTCCACTTCTTGAGCATATGCATTAGGATCTAGTAAAGTGCTAACTTAACTCCTTTGGTGAAAATGTTTGTGAAAAGCTAACACACATGCACCTTGGTGGTGGACACTTGTTGGTGTTAGCACATTTGCAAAGGAGGTGGAGTTCCTAGAGTTGAGAGGGGTTTGGGTTCCTCAAGCTCGGCGGGATTCGGCGCTTTCGAGAAAATTAAGTGTATATTTTCTATTGCGCCGGTGGGAAATTTGGAGAAGTCGCGGAAGTGTTTCTCAGTTGGAAACACTCACCGGACGCTCAGTGCGGAGGCACCGGACGCTGGCCCGAGCGTCCGGTGTGCTGTCAGAGCTTGACTCTGCTAGGGTTGAGTTCCGGACGCACTCTGGTAGCGTCCGGTGGTTAGCGTCCGGTGTGAGGGGTTTTTGCAACCCTCTCTGCGCACGAGTCCGGTGAGCACCGGACCGTCCGTTGCCCAGCGTCCGGTGAGGTCGCGAGTTTGACAAACTCTCTGCGCATGAGTCCGGTGTGCACCGAACATGTCCGGTGTGGACTTGCAGAGCGTCCGGTGTGTTGCAGGTAGCCGTTAGAAACTGACACGTGAGATTCAAAGAGAACACGTGGCCTATCCCTGAGCACCGGACGCTGGGGGTCGAGCGTCCGGTGATCAATTAGTAGCGTCCGGTGCCCCCGTTTTCAGCCCAGTGAAAACAGCCAACGGCTAGTTTCTTTGAGGGGCTTATAAATAGTTGGTGGCCGACTTTGGGAGGTTCACTCTTGCACATTTGATTACTTGGGACATACATTGAGCTAGAGAACACTCCCTCCACTCTTCTCCTTGCTTGATTGCTCATCCTAGTGAGATTGAGTGAGATTCAAGTGCATTGCTTTGAGAGTTGCATTTAGTGGCACTAGATTCTTGAGTTTGCTGCGGATTTCTTGTTACTCTTGGGTGTTTCCCGATGCCTTAGACAGCTTGGAGCAGTGGTGGTGTTGAGCTCGTGATTGGAGATTGTTTCGAGCCTCACTAAGTGATTTGTGAGGGGTTCTCTTGTCATCTCTTGCCGAGGATTCTCTTGTGATTGTGAGTGATTGGTTGGTTATATCTCTACTCTACAATGTCGGTATAACAATCACTCTCCACTCCTTTACTTACTTGTATACCTTGCTAGTTGTTTAGCTTGTTTAGTTTAGTCTTCTTGTTTAGGAGTGTAACTAGCCTTCTCTTGTTGTTGTGCTTTAGTGTTTAGCCTTGTACTAGACTTGTATAGGTGGCTTGCATAGCTTAGTTGTGCTAGTGGTAAAATAGCTTCGCCTTTTGTTTTACTAACTCACTTGCTTAGTGAAGTTTGTAGAAATTTTAAATAGGCTATTCACCCCCCCTCTAGCCATTTGGACCTTTCAACTGTGCCCAACAGTTTAGTCCTCATCCCCACTAGGGTGAAGACAGGTCCTATAGAAACCGTCATAGAAGATGTTATCTGCATCAAGCGGGAATAAACCCTGATTACGAGGTTATACTCAGCTAGACTTACCCGTCTAACCAAAGCAAAAGACACCAAGCATCATGCAAGGCTTACTTTTAAAGTGGGGGTTGGCTCGACTCATGTTTTGCAAAAGAACTCAAGTTTGAAGGTAAATCATTCTTATTAACCTGAAGTTAATTATCATTAACTTGCCACCAGATTAGCACCTTTGCTAAGCACTTCACTTGATTAATGTCAAACAATAATAACCATATCAAGTTTCATCATTAATTCATTCCTGCTATCATCAACATCATCATCTTATAACCAATAAGTATTTAGTGAATGCTACGCTTGCCGCTGCTCTGTCAAGTTCTCACTATCCAGGAGAGACGGCAAATCGAATCGAATCCTATCCACCTGGAGGGTTATTCCTAGCACTCACCCATGCATCCCCCATTGGAGAGGAAGCGGGTCACCTTTGGTACAACTCAGGAATCGTGGCTCCAATCAGCACCGCACTCCCAGGACTGCCACTCTGCCAAGAAGATCAGGATTTTTAAATCACCTGCCCTTGGTCTGGTAGTGTGCACTTTATACTTGTTGGTCTTCCAGCCTGAGTCATACTACTAGGCTTCGCGGTTGGAACGAGTTATCCGGCCAACTAAGTGTCAGGCATACGTTCAATATGACAAGAGGACATACAACGATCGATCCTTAGCTGCCACAGACATAGTTACTACCACCTTCCAAAACTCTGCCTGGCTTAAAACATCATAATCAGGTTCTGTTCCACGATAGAAAATATAGCCAACCGTGATCCATCAATAGACCCTATTTCGCGCAGGTGACAGGACATCACCCGACTTCTACTGAGTTAAGCATGGCTAAGCTACTACTCGATCCTGACTCTATACTAGGGTAAGGGGAGATATCTGGACAAGGAAAGGTATAATGCAACAAGGTTTTAATTCAACTCCTAAACGTAATGCAGCAATAGATATAACACATTCAAACATGCTGGGAAAATAAAGTGGGAGACTTAGATGCTCCGGGGCTTGCCTTTCACGAACGACGCAGGATCGTGATTAGGGCACTCGACCTCCTCTTCAGGCTCCTCGGGTCCTGCTGGCTGGGCCTCCGTCTCCTAGGTGACCTCCGGGCCTTCTGGATTCCTCCTCTCGAGTTCGACCGAAGCGTCGATCTCTGGTGCACCTATTTCATGCACGTGTAGGGAGTGAGGGATGTATGCATACAAGGAAATGATGTGCTTGGCATGATCATGTTCACAACATCTCATTGGGCACTCATTTGCGGAGTAAGCTTTCTCAACTAGTTACACAAGAGCTCCACAAGGCTTAGCAAAGATATACACTAACTACACAAACAACCAGCACATTGAACTCAGCAGAGCAGCCCAAAGAACATCTCATAACTGGAGATGCACAAATCCACCAAACGTGAATTAAGACATTCTGGAAATCTTATGAAATTATCTACAACTCATATTTAGACATCTCAGCAAGATTCATAAGTTAAACAGGTCAATTAAACAAAGTTCCATGTTCTGTCCCAGAAAAACAGACCCACCTATTTCTGGAACCTAACTTGGAACAGCTATAACTTTTAAACTACTGGGCCAAATGACCCCAAATTTTAACTACAGCTAGAATACAAAGTTTACAACAACTTTGGTCTATACAAGTTTCCCAGAAAACATAATTAGCATCAAGTAACTACCAGATTTATCCTTTGCTGTCCAGAAAAGTTAATTACCCTAAATTGATTATTTGGTAACATAGCAAAAGCGCATTTAGTGTCAACCAAATGACTCATATAACAAATATGACATAAGATTACCAGAAAACCTTATGTTACTTACCAAACTATTATTTAAATAGAATTTATTAATTTATTTCCATGAAATAGCATAATTAAGAGATAGAAGCATAAGTACTCAGACAAATCTACAAAAATTAAAGGAGCACGTGCATTTCACCTAATCATCACCATAAAAATGTAAGAGCAATTTCACATGCCAAACTTTAGATATCCAATTATCATGTGACAAGATGTTTATTACCATAAATTAGGAAACCTCAATTAAACAGTGCCAAACAACATATTTCAAATTTTTCTTATGATTCTAATGCCATGAATATGATTCTCACCAAAGGAGAGCACCAGCATAAGCATACATTATTTATCATGATTTATACAACGATTAAAGCAATAGAACAAGTATAAATTTCATATCAATGATACAACACTCCAAAAATCATGAAATAATTAACAAAGCCTAGTGTTGCCATACAAAGCATACCAACAATTTTTTATCACATTTGGAGCCACACACAAAAAGATATGATTTTACTTTGAATAAACAAGATTAATTCATAACAATTATTTTTCACATAAAACATGGCACATTTTATATTTTTAATAAAAAGTAGCCATGTCATAGAATGTCGGAGCTCAGAAACAGGAGATATGAATATTACAAGATGGAACAAAATCTAGAAATTGAATAAAAGAGAGGGAGGGAAACGGTGGGTCACTAACAATGAGACCCCCGTGTTAGGTTCTTCTTGCCCCCGACAGAGATGAAGTTCGTCGGCAATTTCTCCTCAATGGCGAGGTCTCTGGCCAAACCAAGGGCACAAGCGTGATCCCCAAACCCTAGCTGATCGATTTACCCCCTTTCCCCATGACGGAGCCACCAGAAGGTGCTTGCCGTCGACCATGGCGGCTCGGCGGAGGTGCTCGGCGGTACGCCGGCGTTCTCAGGCCGGTAGAACGCATGCAGAGGGTCTCTTCAGCTTCAGGGACTCATGCCGGAGTTGCCGAGGTGAAAGGCTTGGCTTGAAATGACGCGGTGAGGTCTGGCCACGAGAGGACCGAGCTCCGGCAGAAACATGCTGGCGATGTGCGTCGTGTCCGACGACGGTGAGCGTGGTAGAGCATCCCTCGGGTGGCGCAAAAGCTAGCTAAGGACCTAAGTTACCTAGAGAAACAAACCAGAGAGGAAGACAGGCTCCGAGGAGCTCAACATTGAGTTCGCCGAAGAAAATGATTCCGGTGAACAGTTTTGGGGAATATGGGAAATGCGGGGTCACCAAGGCTTCTCACGGCGAGCTTGGAGTTGCACAGTGTGGAGGAGAGTTGTGCGGAGCTGTGGATGGAGTTTGGCTGGCAGAGACGTTGTGAGACGCGCAGGCGAGCTCATCGGAGTGAGCTCGGGAATGGCGATGCCACTGCTGCTGCACTTTCAGAGAGAGGAGAAGAAGGGAATGAGCATTGTAGGGGGCTCGAGGACGTCGCCATGGAGGTCATGCATGCACGGCGAGCTGACGAGCGGGGCCAGAGATGGTGTATGAGTGCCAAATGTCGAACGGTTCCTGCCATCGGTCGGCCACCTCACCGGCTGAAGCTTGCCATTCAGGCATCAATGGCCGACGGATAGAGCAACTTCGTCGACGTTTAACTCCCAAACTAGAGCGAACTAGAGGATGGTGTAGTTGACAAAGTTGGAGTACCAACTGAGTTCTACAACTTTGTCAATAGGAGTAATAGCTGAATCTACCTGGATGAAGAGATACGAGGCTTCAAAAATCCTTTGAGCAAACTGAGTTGCCAGAAAGACAGAAAATTTCTAAGTGTTGAAAGAGCCCCCAAATCTACCTCGTGGGCCATTTTTGAGCAAGTTGTGATTATTTTCATGAGATGGCACTAAAACAACTTTTGTTCCTTATAAAATTTGCTACAGCTTTTCTTTAGAATGTTTTGACATGCAAACATTTTATGAAGCACTTTTTAAAAGCCTGAGCAAAAGAGGTTTCTAGGTCCCCTATGTGAAACTATGACTTTGGAACATAATTAGAGAAATTTACCAACATGAACATTGATCCAAAGGAGAAGACAAACATAGATAAACTAATTACCAAGGTTGTAACCACACCCTAGCACAAGTTACACTAAAACATGAGAATAACAAGCATAAATTAGATAGAAAGGCACAAACTTAACACATGAAATGATAGGATCCACATGATATGATGCTCATGGATTGAAATGAGGATGATCATGCTTATGCTATGCAAGAAAGTAATGCAACCATAACACTGGGGTGATACATGCCGAGCCTCTATTGGGCTCAGGCCATAGCCTCTTTGGGGCTTGTTCCCCGGTCATCCCTTGCTCTGTTGTCTTGAGGCGACTGTTGGAACCCATCTTCTGGGTCAATCTCACAATCTCTGCATCGTAAGAGGCCATGACCCAGGGTTTCTTGCCTTGGAAGACGTCCTTTAGGAGCGGAGGGGTCGAGTGCTCATTATCCTGGAAGGAATCGCCCTAGAACAGTCGATGCAGCGCTCCTTTTGATGCGGCTCCCGTTGGGAGTCGAAATGGCCGTGTCGTTTTACCATGCCCGGACGGGACGGTTCACCTATCGAAACTGATGCGCGCGTGCACACAGTTAGCATGGAAATCAGAGGAGTGGGCACCTGGGTTACCGTGCGTGGTCAATGTTGCGGCTGACGGTTTGCTCTTTTCACCTGTCTATTCTGCGGTAGATGAGCTGTGGCCTTTCCCTCTATATAAGCCAGGGAAGGGACGACTTAGTTCTTAACCTTTCACCCCTACCTCCTGTTGATATTTGGTAACGCAATCAGGAATTAATCCGCAAGCGCACGGATATTGATGAGCACTTCACCCGGGATGTTATCCAGAGTATCGTATTTATATTTTTACCACTAGGAGAAAGCGTGCATCTGACTAACCCGGTCTATTACTACTAAACTTTAGGCTACAAACTTTGTGATTCGATGTGAGTGATGTATAGAGAAGACTACAACTGCACTCTCATTCTAACCTTGGTAAGGATGATCTACTGTTCTACTGGGGAGGCTCACGGAATCTAGACACCACAGAGGATGTTCGACCCACACCTATAAACCCTATTGATCCTGCTAACGGGATATGGGCTACAAAGGTAACTCAGAAATGTCACGTTCCTCGCTACTACCATGGTCCAGCTAGTCAGGTGATATCTATGAGTATCCTAGCCCAAACAATACGTTTACGCTAGAGATGATTACTCTAAACTCTATGCGAAGAGATCAAAGTAAACTTATAAACCAAAGAACAATAAAATAAAGAACTTACTAGAATTTAGAAGTCGAAATACTGAAGAATCCTAGGAGCAAGCCTCGGGTTAGGAGACTTGATCCCGTAGGTACAACCTTGGAGTAGACACCGACAGGCCGGGCTTCCTCCGATCTACACCTCCACTCTATCTCTCTCAATCTAGTAGAACTAAGTCTACTCTCACATTGGATGCTACGCCCTATGAGGTGGGAACCCTAAGGAACCTCTCTCTCTGAATCATCTCTGGAAAATATGCTAATGAATAATTGGATTCTCTCCTCCAGGGGCCAGGGGGCCTTGCTTATATAGCCTTTTCAAATGAATTTGGGCCGTCAGATCAAACCGACATTGATTGAACGGTTCTCCTTGATCCTCAAAGGCGGTGGAGCATAATCCGCGTGATTCACCCTGATTGGCCACCAGAGGTGGGCGGGCGCCCAAGGTGGGAGGGCGGGCGCCCTGCCCCCGGGCCCGATCGACCTCCCGTTCGTTCCCGTGGCTTCTGGACTCTTCTAGATGTTGAATAATCGCGGTGCACGTTAATATCTCTATGTAAACCTGACGTGTGGGCCTTTCTCCCATATTTCCTGAACAAAACTCGTGGAATTCTGTCAGATCAAACCCTAATTCTAGGTGTTGTTTGTATATTAGTCCTTTCCATTGTTTATTTCATAATTAAAATTGACACTTAAGAACCGTCAACAAATACCCCGACACTTAGGCTTTTACTCGTCCTCGAGAAAAGGATGGTTAAAAAATATCTGGGGTTAAAACATTGTAAAGCATTCTCTTCATACCTGCAGGGTGTTGTAAAAATCCACATTGTACCGTAGTCAGGGAAATATATGGTCAAGAGTAGAGATCTTTTCTTCTTCTCAATCCTATCATTTGGAGTTTTTGTATATTTTTGAAAAAAAATTAGCATACCTTTATCCTCATAGGTTCTCTCAGATCACTCATTTATCTTTTGTATATCTCACTGAGGCTGTTTTAATTTGCAAAAATTCTCAAGCATACTTACCTTGCATTTATTGTCTGATCAAAACGGGATCCTAGGAGAGGAATGCCATACTCTTAGATCAAAGACTTTGGAAATTAAAAACTTGTCAACTCTTACTGGCATATTGCTTATTAGAGGGACCATGGGCAATCATTTTCTTCTCTCTTCTTTTTTTAAGTGGTTACCGAGGTACCCCTAATTCTACTGCCGGACACTTGTGCATTTTTTTGCGAGGTTGTCGAGCACTTGCTCCTTTTTATTTCCTCGAAATATTCATATTTTTGCATAGCCCATGCCTCTAACGCAATAATACTTCGGAAGAGTGAATCTTTTTGAATAAATGTCTTTATCTTAGGAGCATGATAAATCTCTCAACAAGGGTCTAACTCGTTTTGAACAAACTCAATACAGAGCAGATAGCTTTTATAATTATTATAATTAATATTGTCAGGTTTATCAGACATATAAAACACTGAGGATGGTAGCTAGAATTTTTGAAGATTTTGAAATAAATTCTCTAAGAAACAATGATATCAAGAATAAGATACTCATACTCTACTATCTCACATTCCACAATGATTTAAGTAACACAGGGTTTTTAAATGATTTTTAATAATTGCAAGCTTTTAGGAAATATCACAGAGTGAGATTAATCATGAATAGAAATATTTTAATCTTGTTAATTTATCATGTCAGAGACAAAATTCTGCACAAACCAAGATATATGTGTATGTGTAAAGTGTGCAGAGTATGTACCTGAATCGTGGAGTGGTGTAGTCGAAGTGCATTTGGCATGTCGAGGGACCTCCCCCATACTTGTTTTCTGCTTTCTTGCATAAAAATAAAGTAGAGACACACAAGACATAATAATAATAATAATCTTTATTAATCTTGAGGCATTTATTACAAATGACAAGTAATGAACTGAAGCTAATAATAGATCTAAACCGAATTTAAAGATGAATGACTAAGATGCACTGCCTCAAGATCTAATCTAGCTAACTTAACGGCACTCTAACTCTCTGATCTTCTTATTGGCACTAGCAAGATCATGCTTCAGACCTAGTATAATGGTGTTCTGGTTAGAGAGCTGCCTATTGATAGAGTTAACCAAGGACTGGAGCTCTATGATGACCTTGTCTAGCCTACGAACGTCCTCATCTACATCTGCTATAGTCTTGCGGCACTTAGGTGGTGTCTCAAGAGCGTTGAGAACGTGCTTCGGGGCTGCCTTTGGAGGGATGAAACGGACTTTGACTGCTCTAATCCCCTTGAAGTAAGGCATTTCCTCCTCCGTAGTGTAGCGGATGCCGCTGATCTCGCCGCTCCGGTTGGTATTGACTCCAACGACCCGCTCATTGGGCCTGGATGGCAGGATCCTCGTGCTGGCTGGCACCTTGATAGTGGCTTGCTTCTTGGCTAATGGTCCCTTGAGAAGTAGGGGCTGTGGCGGTGCGGTGAGAACTGGTTGAGCATGGTAGGATTGGGTAGAGCTGCGCTGGCATGATGGCATGGCTGCTAGCTGTCGCTCTATGTTGGCCGGGACAAGAGCGTAGGCGTCGGGGTCTTCCTTGGGCTTCTTGTTGAGGTCGAAGGGGACGACTTCCCAATCATCGTGGAACTCTTTGGCCATTGGAGCAGCGAGGGACTAAGCAAGCTCTAATTGAGGAAGGAGAGAAGGTTTGAATGAATTGGTGTTGAAAGCTGACGTCAGGGGTCTGTTTATATAGGGGTCAAAAAGTGCCTCTAGGGTTTGCTCGGGCTACTCCCGCCACCATGCGTGCGAAACATTCCATCTGCATGATTATTTAGTTTACCATAAATGGGTTTATCACGATGGAGGAAATCGTGAGTGAGAGGAGGAAGGGGCTGGGTGCCCGCCCGCTTCATCAGGGCGCCCACCCTGTGCCTGGCCCCATTGTGGGCCCGCTTCCTCGAGCATGCTTCTAGATGCAGACTTTATTCGAAAAATATATACGTGGCCCAAAAACGTCAGATTAAAAAGGTCGGGCTCTAATTCTCCATGGGAAGGTAGAAATGGATCACGTCTATCTTTTCTAATTCTTTATTTGGCTCAAAAAAATAATTTAAGATGTTGACCATTTACCTTGAATAACGTACCTTCGTCATTTTGAAGTGTGATAGCTCCGTGGGATGACGAATTGATTACCTTGAATGGTCCTTCCCATTTACTCCGGAGTTTTCCATGCCCGAAAAGCTTCACCCTAGAATTAAAAAGTAATACCTTATCTCTGGGTGCGAACTCCTTCTTGATCCTCTTGTCATGCCACCTTTTGACTCTTTCTTTGTAGATCTTCGAGTTGTGATATGCTTTCTCTCGCCATTCTTCCAATTCTGATAGTTGCATTCTTCTATGATCTCAAGCGACATCTAGGTCCATATTCCATCTCCTTATGGCCCAGTGTGCTTTGAATTCTAGTTCAACAGGTAGGTGCCAAGTCTTCCCGTACACCAATTGGTATGGGGACATTACAATTGGGGTCTTGTATGCTGTCCGGTATGCCCAGAGTGCATCAGGTAACTTGTCCTTCCATGCCGTTCCCATCTCATTGACTATTTTCTGAAGAATATTCTTGATTTGCTTGTTGGAAGTCTCTGCTTTGCCACTTGTCTGAGGATGGTAAGGAGTAGCAACGTTGTGACGGATTCCATGTTTCGATAGATAGTGCTTGAAGCGTTTGTCGATGAAGTGTGCTCCTCCATCACTTATCACTACTCTGGGAACTCCAAATCTTGGAAATATAACTTCTTTAGACATCCTCTTTGAACTGATGTTGTCGGCGTGTTTGCAAGTTAGTGCCTCTACCCTCTTGGAGACGTAGTCAACTGCCACCAAGATGAACTCACACTTCTTTGATTGGGGAAATGGACCCATGTAGTCTATTCCCCAGACATCATAGAGCTCAATCTGAAGGTTGTTGGTGAGTGGCATGGCATCTCTTGTGTTTATGTTTCCGTGCCTTTGACATGGCCCACATATTCTGATATATTGCTTCGTGTCTTCATACATTGTAGGCCAGTAGAATCCACACTGCCAGATCTTTGAATGTGTACGGAATGCTCCATAATGACCTCCATATGGTGATGAATGACACCTGTCGATGATCTTCCATCCTTCCTCGGTGGTCACACATCTCGTGAGTAAGCCATCAGAGCATACTCGGAAGAGGTACGGCTCATCCCATATATGTGAACGACTTTCTTGAATAAGCTTCTTCTTGTTCGCTCCTGGTGGTACATACCCTGAAACCATAAAATTAACAATATCTGCATACCAGGGGTCAGACCTGTTAATCCCGTAGAGCATGTCGTCTCGGAGTGAATCATTGATGGGGGTTTCCTGTGGATTTTTAAAATACATTCTAGACAAGTGATCAGCAATAGAATTTTCTACTCCCTTTTTATCTTTTATTTCTGTTGACACCGTTTTTGGGCACGTGTCTAGGATGGCAGGATAGGGTGGCAGTACGATGCGGGTTGCCGATGAGGATGGTTGCCGATGAGGGAGAGGTTGAATGTGACTAAGTCCACAGGCAGTAATATGGTGCCGATGGCTGGATAAAAAGGTCTGCCGATGACTATGGCAAAGGGATTGCCGATGATGCAAAGGAGGAGTCCGGAAGCTGCCAGTTGTCATGTGGAGGAGTTTCGGTTTGTCACGAAGGATAGTTTTGTTATTTCCTTAATTATTTGCATCGTGTTGTATATGGATTCCGTGTAATTTGGAATTCGAATTCTAATCGTGTCTGGTTGTAGCTCTTTGAGCAGGGTATAAATATAAACCCTAGGGCCTTGTAATGATCAATCAAGAAATCAATCAAACACGCGTTTTTACTCATATTCCAGCATCTACTTTTCGACGACTTCGTCATACTTTTTTTCTTTTTATTACGAGTTCTTAGGAATTCGTCGACTTAAGCTCGGCGTGTTCTCGAGTTCCGCATGAGTACCTCTTAGCCGTGACATCCGGGCGCATCGCTGTTGTCAGGACTAAAGTATTCGAGTTATCACCTTTGCCGATAGTAAGGTCAAATCGGCTGGCACGCCTTAACGTTTGAATCGGGTATTAGCCCTTTGTGTTTGCAGATCAGTTTTGCATCAACAATTTCTAAGTCAAATTCTTGAAGTAATAAGATCCATCTAATTAGGCGAGGTTTAGCATCTTTTTTAGTGAGCAGATATTTTAGTGCAGCATAATCAGTGTAAACAATTATTTTAGCTCCAACTAAATAAGATCTAAATTTATCAATGGCAAAGACAACAGCTAGAAGCTCTTTTTCAGTGGTTGCATAATTAAGTTGAGCTCCTATCAAAGTTTTACTGGCATAAGCAATTGCATGATGCTTCTTATTTTTAGTTTGTCCCAAAACTGCCCCCACAACATAATCACTAGCATCACACATAATTTCAAAAGGCAACGACCAATCAGGGGGTTGAATGATTGGTGTAGAGATGAGTGCATTCTTTAATAAATTGAAAGATGTTAGGCATGCATCATCAAATTCGAAAGGAGCATCCTTGGCTAGCAAAAGAGTAAGTGGTCTAGCAATAAATGAAAAATCTTTTATGAATCTGCGATAAAAACTAGCATGGCCAAGAAAGCTTCGAATTCCTTTTATATTCACAGGTGGAGGTAGTTGTTCAATCACTTCAACTTTAGCTTTGTCAATCTCAATACCTCTTTCAGACACTAGGTGTCCCAGCACTATTCCTTCCCTAACCATAAAATGACATTTTTCCCAATTAAGGACTAAGTGCTTTTCTTCACATCTTTGCAAAACCTTGTCTAAGTTTTCAAGACAACTATCAAAAGTTTTCCATATATAGAGAAATCATCCATGAAAACTTCCATAATCTCTTCAATCATATCAGAAAATATAGACATCATGCATCTTTGAAAAGAAGCTGGTGCATTACATAACCCAAAAGACATTCTACGGTAGGCATAAGTTCCATATGGGCATATAAAAGTGGTTTTGCTTTGATCATCAGGATGAATCGGGATCTGGTGATACCCTGAATATCCATCTAAGAAACAAAAGAACGAATGGTTTGCTAATCGCTCTACCATCTCATCTATGAAATGTAAAGGAAAATGATCCTTTTCCGTGGCTTTGTTTAGTTTACTATAGTCTATGCACATCCGCCAGCCTGTGACGGTGCATTGTGGAATTAGCACGTTCTTTTCATACGTAACGACTGTCATGCCTCCCTTTTTAGGCACAACTTGAACTGGGCTCACCCACTCACTGTGCGGCACAAGATATATAATCCCTGCATGCAGCAACTTTATAACTTCCTTTTTAACTACCTCCCTCATCGCGCTACGTTGGGGCTCTCGAGAAGGTGAAACAGAAGGATCTGTCGGAATACGATGGGTACAAATCATAGGACTGATTCCTGTAAGATCTTGGAGTGAGTAGCCAAAAACTGAGTGATGTTTCTCAAGAATGGTCATCAATCGCAGAGTTTGCTCCTGAGTGAGTTTATCACTAATGATCATAGGAAACTCTGGATTATTGTTTAGGAAAGCATAGATAAGACCGGGTGGTAATGTTTTAAGCTCTATTGGAGGTCTAGGTGTTTCTACAAACTCGTCTAAGGGTTCAGGTTCAGAAGGTTCAGCTTCTTCTTCTATGAAGAAAGGAGCTTCTTCTTCTAAGTCTGGTTCATCTAAAAGCTCTAGAGATGCAGCCTTTACCTCTTCTATAGGATCAGGCAAAAGATATGACTCGGTCTTATTATTTAAGGAGTGAGAAATTGTTATTGGAAATTTAAAAATTTTCCAAAAGAAATGTGTAGCTTTCCAGTATGACCTTCATAAAGGAGTCTTCTAAAAGGTTGTCCTATCAACCGGTTGAAGTCCCATGTATCAAAGATATAGAAGTTCAAATGAATCATGGAGCCTTCTACCATAAGGGGTAGGACATTAATAATTCCAAGACTGGGGACTAATCATCCCGAAGATTCCTTTATGACCTTTGTTGTGGGGGTTAAGACCAAATTTTTAAATAATTTAAGTGCAAAAGATTCAAACATGATGTTGATCCCCACAACAGGATCATAGAGAGCATCAAATTGATCAAAATCATAAGCACAACGTATAGTGATAGTAGGTGTGTCCAAAAGGATCACATCAGAGGAAAGCTCTGACTCCTCCAACCATTCGGTACTCATGACTGCGATAAGCTCTCTCAATTGATGTTCAGTTGGCAAACAAATGCTAAAATGGCTGTTTTGGGGTCTGTCAATAGAATGGTAGTTTGAAATGTTTCCAAAATCGGCAAAAAGATCACATTCTATATCCATCATGAAATCCGGTGGTGGAATTTCTTCCTTTTGTGGCTCAGAACTTCGGATAGCTAAAGTAGATGGAGAATTTGGCAGAGTGTCTACTTTGGCTTCATGGGTTTCATCATGAAGGGTATTTGTAACATCCCCGATGTTACAGTTATTAAAACTGGATCATGTCATCATGAACATTGCATCGCATATTGATTAAGCACCACTTGATGCATCAAATTAAAACAAGTTTACTTTGATTGCTTGTGCTTAGGGAATTAAAGTGTGCTTACAAGGAGTATTGAAGCTAGTGTGGTTGTGAAATCCCTAGTGTGGAAGGTTTCCGAGAAAATAGGGGGGAAAACCCTGATTTTAGAACCCTAGATTTGCCCCCTTTTGTACAATTTAAAAACCAAGCAAAATTTGAGGTCGAGTTCAAAAGCATAGTTGTAGATCTTGTCAAGGTGTACAACTTTGGTGTTTTGAGTTTTTGAAGTTTCAATACAAATTTCAAAGTAATTTTGAAAATATAGATTTCCGAAAATTGTCCCCTTTTCCAATTTGAATCCCCAGTTCAAAATCTATTTGGAATCTTGAAATGTGACCAACATAAAAGTTGTAGAGCTCAAAAAGTTGAACAACTTTCATGTTGGAAATTTTTCAAGTTGTTATGGAAAATCAAAAGTAATTTTAGAATTTCTAATCTGCCCCAATTCAAAATTGGTATTTTCACTAATTTGAGATTTGAAATTCAAACTGGTTTACTAAATTCAAGTTTTTCCACTCAGTTTGAGCTTTGGGCACCAAAAGATGTTTTGTACCTTTTGAAATTCTAAATAACTTTTGTTTTGGTAGAAATTTGACTGCAGTTCAAATTTTGGTCGAATTTCGCAAAAAGACAGAAAGGGGGAGGATATGGATGGCTACAGTGACCCGATAGGGATCACGGCGCTCTGTCCAGCGCGGCCGCCGCGCGCGCAGCGCCGCGTGCGTGCGTGAGGGCACGCAGCTGCTTGCCTGCCTGTGTCGCGAGCCGACGTAGAGGCACGGCGTCTCCTCCATTCGCGATAAAACCACTCCACCGGACGACGCGCTCGTTTCTCTCTCTCGCACCGAACGCCGACGACCTTGCTGCGCCCACCAAATTCATCCTCCTCGCTCCCTTCCAAGCTACCAGAGACCCCCCAGCAGCTCTGCCACGAAGCCAGCGACAGTTTGCGCTCCCTAGCTCAAGCTCTAGCCCGTCGTAGCCCTCAACTGAGCCATTCCCCTCCGACTCCGGCCGAAGCACCGCCGCAAGCACTTCACCGTGGCTAGCTCTTCTCCGAGCTCCTCAACCGTCGCTCTCTACTTCGTTGAAGTCGCGGTGAGCCAATGAAGCTTATGCGCTAGTTGGTTTACGTTCTACCCGCTGGGGGAGGCCGGTGCTCGCGCGGTTAGTGTTATCGTCCGCCATGGACGCGAGCAAGGGGGATTGAGGGGGTTAGAGCGTGGTCCGAGCGCCACAAGAGATGTGCAGGGAGCTGAGGGTGCTGGCCCGCCCTACCGTGGAGGCCGGGAGCTCACCGGCGATGAGCTTGAGCTCACTGGAGCCATGGCGGGAGGTAGGAGAAGCATCTGATGGGCGGGGCCCGCCCGTCAGTGGCCGCACGAGAGGGGCAGCGCCCGCGCACGACGCGGGAAGCTCGCGGGCTGACTTGGGCTGTGGCCAAGCGGGCCGGCCGCGTTAGCATAGTACTGCTTTCTCTTTTTCTTTTTGTTTAAAAATGCTTGATATTTGAAATTGTGTAGAAAATTGTATACTGATCCAAAAATGATGAAAATTTTTGTATAAGTTCTATAAGATAAGTAGAATGCAGGAAAACTACTAGGTCCCCTTTTCTAGCTATTTTTTATGTATGTAAAAATTGTATTCTTTAATTAGTAAATAAAACTTCTATGAATTTTAATAAATTAGTGATATGTCCAAAAATCACCAAAATTTATGGGATGCCTCTGAATATTATTCCCTGGCTTCATACAAAATTTGGTGGCATTTGGATAACATTTGAATAAAATATTAATATACCTTTAATTAGTGATTAAATAATAATCCTACAATAATTAAGTGATAATTAGTTTAAATTCTCAAATTAGGATTTGAGTGATTTTGGTATTGTATGATGACCTAAGGTCATTAACCTTAATGACCTTGGGCACTTAATTATTGTTTGATGTTAATACTTAATTACTGTCATTAATACATAAGTAAGAATTAATTAAAGTAAAAAGGAGTAATATTTAGTTAATTAAGAATTATTATGAATTAAATAAGGATAATTATGAGTTAAGAGAAATATTAATTTACTGATGCAACCTCTTGGGTAAAGACCCTAAAACAATAAACAACTGTAATTACTATTTAACCTGTCCTTGCACCGAGAAGGAGAGTTGTACTCAACCCGGTCCTTCTTAAATATTTGTCATACGCATATCATGAGCATCCATCATTTTGCGTATAGTGCACGTGACCGAAGGAGTGGCCGTTGAACCGAACCCCGAGGTCGGTGCTCCGTTCTTGGAAGTAGGATCCGAGACTTGGGAAGTCTCCGAGGGTCCCTCTCAGCTCTGCAACCAAGGCAAGCCCCAAATGCATTAACCCCTCCTTGAATGTTTTAAATCTTTTATCACTTATGAATTGAAAATGCTGCATTAGGTAGTTGAGAATTGGGTTAACCTACTTACTGCATTTACTACCTTGATATTTGTTATCTGGTCCTTGGCACCTGTTTTATTTTAAAATTGCATAGTGATGCTTAGTCCTGCTACTAGATAGGTTTCCAAACAAGAAAGTTTGAAGGGTTGTTGTGGAATACACTTATGTTCAATGATATTTCATCTTGAGACCGGTCGGTGGACTTGATTTAAGAATGGAGTCTTAAAGTAGTGTTCCCAACTGTGTCGATTAAGGACCGTTCCGTTGATAGCCTGTGTTGGGTATTCTTAACATCATTACCAAAAGTAGACTAAGTTTTTTAAATCTAGTAACGGTGCCAAAAATGCCAAACCTATCCCTCACACCACTTAAGCCAAGTTGTCATCCCCAGCTTGACATGAGAGGCGCGGTATTGAAATATGCAATTGCTCTTCTAAATAAATATTGAATGGGATCTGCAAGCGCACAGATTAATACCGATGTAGCATTTTAACCGGGAAGTATTCCAGGTATCGTTATTTATATTTTTACCACTGGGAAGGGATTAGCAATCATCAATAGTGATTACAGAATAGAATATGAGATTGAACATCTATCATTGCATGTATAATTGAGAACATTTATCTAACTCTTCATACAGGGATAAGTGTCACATAAAAGATATATGAAATAATGAATAGTGACAAAGATAATTAATCTGATCAGCCACATATAAATATGATAAGCACCTCAATTAGATACTCTAGAAAGTCATTAGCATTGTATTAGAACGAACTACTAGAATATTCCCTAAGTTATTCTTAACTATATAGTCTAGCATTATCATAGTTAGTGCAAGCATACTTAGCAATCATTGCGAGACAAGACTACGCCCATGCATAGTGATATTAGCAAGGAATATGAGAAACATAGCAATCACTCCCCTGTAATAATGTTGCTCTGCCAGCCCAATACACGAGAGGGGGAGTATATAAGAATCAATGAAGCTGTCACTATCACCAACTACCCCACGATCTGGCATATTGGGTACAATCGCAGATAAATACGGTATAAGCACCACGCCTACACAATATCTATCATTTACCTATGGATCCGATGGATAAACACTATACGATCCTAAGCATGTATATAAATCCAATCTAACTAAGCCAAGTACATAACTATGATAAACTAAGAACAATATAATCTTGAATATAAGCAAGTAGAGCAAAGTCATAAGCAATATATTGAAGTAGAACAAAGTCATATTCATAATATTGAAGAACAAAGATAATTAGAAAGCAAATAGAAGCACAATTAGAGAATTACCAAGAATCATCTTGACAGATCCGGGGACCAATCAAAGATTGACTCCTTCTAGTTCTAATCCTATGTAGCTATGCTAATCTAGATATCTAATTTATGTGGTGGCTCTAATCTTGATCAGAGGCTTCTTCTCCCTTGAGAATAATGAATTAGGGTTGAGAGGCTCTCTTCTCCAGGGGCCAGGGGGTCTGGTTTTATAGTCCCTTCAAGTGAATATGGGCCGTTGGATCAAACCGACATAGATTGTATGGTTTAGATTCATCCTTTAGGTCGGTGGAGATCTCCCATGAAGCAGAGTCCTGATTGGACTCAGGGAGGGGGCGGGCGCCCAGGGCAGGAGGGCGGGCGCCCTACCTCTTGCCCCGTTTCGCCTCCGCTTCGGTCTCGTGGCTTCTGGAGTCTTCTAGACGTAAGATAATTGCGCGGCACGTTAATATCTCTATGTAATCCCGACGTGTGGGCCTTTCTTCCGTATTTCCTGATAACCCCCTGCAGAAATAGACAAACACCAAAACTCGTGGAATTCTGTCAGATAAAACCCTAAGTCTAGATGTTGATTTCATTTGGATCCTTTTCTTTATTTATTTGATAATTAAATTTGATACTTAAGGACCGTCAACAAACTCCCCCAAGCTTGCCTCTTGCTCGTCCCTAAGCAAGGATAGACTCAGCTATGGATCATAAGTTGTTGCAATATCTTTAAAAATTGACGGTACACATGCTTTTAAATAAGATCTCATCTTTCAGTTAGAGTAAACTGTCAAGATTTAAAACTTACTTACTTTACCTTCACCATGGGACTTGTAACCGTCACTTCTGTCTTGAGTAGTTAAAAGATAGAACAGCTAGTCAAGTGCCATGTCTCTTATTCTTGATCAGCTATAGCTCTGGTGCTTTTGCAGATTTTCAAATAAAACTCAGAGATTCCTTGTATGATTCTCTCATATCTCTCTTTTGTGGTATTTCTGGATCATTACCAAGGCAGAGATGGTATATGTCTTCTCTCAAGATATGTAGTATTTGTGGTATAAAGCATAGTGACATTACCTTCTCTCTCACCCTACTCTAATAAGGCTTTAATATCTGGAGCTCATAGGTGAGAGATAAAGTATACATACTTACAAGACATTTATTATATAGTCAAACCATGGATCCAAAGTAACAAGTCAATAAGTTTAATCAAGATGTGCATGTGTGACGAATGAATGGTGTATGGTGATGATGGTGATAACAATGGTGGAAGTCGAATTCTACTTTTGCTCTTTTGAGGGGATACATACCTTTCTTGCTTTTTTAAAATTATGAGGAGAATGAGATGCTCTTCTTTCTTTTTTTTCTTTTCTCTCAGGTGGGTATCTTGTACCCCTAATTCTACTGTCGGACACTTGTCCATTTTTACCTCTCGTCTCACTTTTTTTCTTTTCTTTCGAGGTTCCGAGCACTTGCTCCTTTTTATTTCCTCTTTTTTTTAGAGCTCTCATCTCTTGAGATAATATAGCAAGTGGTAGTAACAAGATAACTTGAGCATTTATTTCACAAGGAAAAACAAAAATATTTTTGGCTATTCTCTCCAGGGTTAGGAGTAGAATATTTTTGGGTGGTTCTGGGGATGGAAATGAGTGGATATATGTGGATGGTACTTCTGGAGTAGAAGTAGCATATATGAGTAAACGTGCAAGTGAAATCTTGATTTAACCACATGACAAGCTCGTAAGGGTCTACACAGCTTGACCACACTCAATACTCATAAGCAGTAAATAGTAAATGTGTGGCTCAAAGTCTAGCAAGCATGTATATCTGGCTGTGGTAGGAATTTAAACTCTCATCATACAGGAACTCATCATGCAATATTTTAAAGATTTTCAAAGATAAAATTCTCCAGAATTCTAGCATCTCTAGGAACAGATAAACAGCAGCTCAACCTTCCCGTATCATATCCGTTAACAACTTAGACTTCAGATCAAGTTTTCATCCCACAAGTTTAGATCTAGAGCAAGTCTTAAATTATAACAGTTATGTCTAAACTTGAGAGAGAACTTAAAATGTGCAAATTAGGCAGAGCAACTATTCATCATATCCATGCTTGAGTTTTATTATTAAGATACAGATTAACATAGCCACTTTATTTTTTTATTAAACACACTAAGCAAAAGATATATATATAAGCACAAAATCTTTATTTGGTTTTCCATAGTTATGTATTTTAATATTCTAATATAATATAAGTATAAAGATAGATAGAAATACTTATCGGGATAAATGGGGGTGCTCTCCCCCAAGCTAAATTTTGACGTAATTTCTCTTGATGTAGCTAGCAGGCGGCAGAGGTGTATTTGAAAGTCAGCAGCATTCTGACAGCGATTAGAATGTCCTCCGTCTGCCAGTCTTCTTAATTCTTAAATTCTGTGGAGCTCAAATAGACAACAAAGCTTGTGGAACTTGATTAAGTGTTAGCATAAATATCTAGCCTTTATCATATTGAGACTCCTTAATAATTATTACTCCCTGTTTTTATATTTTCATTTTTATAGAGCAGAAGGAAATATTTATTTTATTTTTATGCCACCACAGTGAATGTACTTATGGGTTTTATGCCACTCGTCTACTCACATGGGGCTTACTATTTTTCACATTTTTATTTTCTTTTTAGGATAGCACGAACATGATTAACTAAGTAAACTAGTTGAAATAATTGAAAGGGAAAGGATAACTACCAAGTTTACCTCTTGGCAAGGCGTTCGGTGTTTTTAAGTCCTCCGAACGGGACTCTCTATTTTCTCAATTGTCCTGGGATTCGTTGGGTGGCGTAGTCGGTACTTTCGGTAGCGCCTCCTCTTCATGTATAGTTATCTTCTCTTTCCATACCTGACTCGGTGCTACGGTCTCCTTTGGATAATTCTGTTTAAACTCTATGTCTTCTGACCTTATAACTTCTCCTTTGTAGTCTGCCCATCCGTCCTTGATGATCTGCCTCCTCTGGTTGTGGTTGCGTCTCTTTCTAATCTGCTTAGATTCTTCAACGATATAGTCACGGTCAGTAAAATAGCGGCATACCTTTTCTGAGGGGAAGTGCATATGGACTTCTCCGGTTCCAATGTAGATAATTGCTTTAACAGTGCTGAGGAACGGTCTTCCAAGGATGATGGGTGGATCGTATTCGTCTTCTCCCATTTCAATAACTTGAAAGTCTGTGTAGACAAAATGATCATCTATTTTGACTGGGACATCAGTTACTATTCCTTTAACTTCTCGAAATGTCTGATCTGCCATATGGAGCTGAATGTATGTTGGTCTTAGGGGCATGGTTCTGAACAATTGCCGATAGGTGACTGCGGCCATTATGTTGACGCCCGATCTGGTGTCGCAAGTTGCCTTGTAGAAGCTGTATCCATTTATGGAGCAGTAGATGCTTGGCAATCTTGGGTCGTCCTTCTTGGTCAAACACGGTGACTTAAGTTGATGATCTTGGCCTCCATGAACTACAGTGACTGTCTTAGCTGACTCGGTCCACACTTGCTTGTTCCTGTTCCTCCTGTTGGTCCTCTTCGTTGATTCACGTCTGGATTGATCTGGGCTTTGTGTAGTCTTGTTCCTGAAGAAAAATGTTTCCTTCCTCCCTTTGATGTAGAAACTGATCTTGGCAGCACTAGCGTATATGATAGCTCCCGTGGTGTTTAAGAATGGCCTCCCTAAGATGATAGGTGCCCTCTCATCATTTCCGGTCTCTACTACTACGAAGTCTGCTGGGGCATACAAGGTACCAACTCGGACACAAAGGTTCCATAATATTCCTTTTAGAACAGTTATCGTCTGATCTGCAAACTGCAAACACATGGCTGTCTCTAATAAAGGATATGTAAAGAATTTTTCATAGAGTACCCTAGGTATAATGTTGACGCTGGAGCCAAAGTCACAGAGTGCTTCTGGGACGTCCACCATGCCGATGGAGATTGGGATGACGGGGCATCCTGGATCTCCTCTCTTGACCGGCAGAAGGTCAATAGTGAATTCAGTGACGGGGTTACTCCAATTACCAGCATCAAACATGTCTACAAGATTTGCAGATTCTAATCCTTCCGGTTGTGATGGTATACCGGGGTTAGTAGTAGGAACAGCAGCAGCTATTTGATTTAACTGAGATTCAATCATTTTATTAAAGCTAATTTGATTCTTGATGGCAGTAGAGAAATTATCCATTCTATTATTTATATTTTCTAGCATTTTTTCATTAGATGCCAATTTCTTAGATAGGTTATCCATTAGCTTTCCTTGATTAGACACTAACTCTCTCAGAGGTGGAAAACTATTATTATTATTGTAAGAATTGTTACCTTGATAATTACCTGAGTAGTTAGGCCTCTGTTGATTCCAACCTTGATTTTGTTGAGGACGGTTGTAGTAGTTGTTGTTGTTGTTGATGATGTAGTTCACATCCTCAAGTATCTCAGGGCAGTGATTGCCTGAGTGTCCAGTGTCTCCACACTCCTCACAAGTCATGTGAGAGTCGTAGATGTGCATAACTTCCTTCTTATCTCCAGCTTTATCGTCGAGCTTCTTCATGAGCAGGTCTAGCTTTGCAGACAACATGTCTACCTCCTTGAGCTGATGCATACCTCCACCTCTCTTGCGTGTCTGGGTCCTCTCTTCATTCCAGCTTTGGTTGGATGCCATCTTCTCCACAAGAGCTGTGGCTTGTGGTATAGTAACTGATAAGAATGCTCCTCCAGCTGTAGCATCCATGGTTTCTCTGGCACTATTGCCGAGCCCATGATAAAACGTCTGCATCAGTAGCCAACTCTCCATTCCATGATGGGGACATTCTAGGATGTAGTCTTGAAAGCGCTCCCATGCTTCTGGAACAGATTCATCATTTTGTTGCTGAAAACTTGTAATCTTCCCACGGAGAGCATTGGTCTTGCCCATGGGAAAGAACTTAGCCAGGAAGTTTGTTGAGCAGAGTGCCCACGTAGTATTCTTCTCCTTTGTAGCGTAGAACCACTGCTTCGCTCTTCCTAACAGTGAGAATGGGAAGAGGCGAAGTAGTATAGCATCTTTGGAAACTCCTGATATGTTGAATGTGTTGCAAATCTCCAGGAAGTGTTGTAGATGAGCACTAGCATCTTCGTGTGCCTTCCCACAGAACTGGTTGGATTGCACCACGTTGATAAGTCCAGGCTTGAGCTCAAAGTTGCCATCGATCTCTGCAGCAGGTCCAGTGCGGATGTTGTCCGTAGTGGGAGCTGAGAACTCACGGATTGATTTGTTCGCCATGGCCTCGAACTCTGAAGACAAGTTTCGGTGATCTTCTTGATTGGATGAAGCTTCTTGCTGAAGTGTTGATGATCTCTTCTTGAGCTTGGCTCTCGTCTTCTTGAATAATGCTTCGGGATTGTCAACAAAATTTCCTGGAAGATGTCTTCTATTCATACATTCCCCTGCATAAGATAAAATAGAAAAATATCAGGGTAAAACTGTATGAGAGAATAGATAAGCTCAATCATATTAGTGATGCGAATGATGACTCAAAATCTTTTATTCCATTCTTGATTAGTAATCAACCTTCTCCGGCAACGACGCCAAAAATGCTTGTTGGGTATTCTTAACATCATTACCAAAAGTAGACTAAGTTCTTTAAATCTAGTAACGGTGCCAAAAATGCCAAACCTATCCCTCACACCACTTAAGCCAAGTTGTCATCCCCAGCATGACATGAGAGACACGGTATTGAAATATGCAATTGCTCTTCTAAATAAATACTGAATGGGATCTGCAAGCGCACAGATTAATACCGATGTAGCATTTTAACCGGGAAGTATTCCAGGTATCGTTATTTATATTTTTACCACTGGGAAGGGATTAGCAATCATCAATAGTGAATACAGAATAGAATATGAGATTGAGCATCTATCATTGCATGTATAATTGAGAACATTTATCTAACTCTTCATACAGGGATAAGTGTCACATAAAAGATATATGAAATAATGAATAGTGACAAAGATAATTAATCTGATCAGCCACATATAAATATGATAAGCACCTCAATTGGATACTCTAGAAAGTCATTAGCATGGTATTAGAATGAACTACAAGAATATTCCCTAAGTTATTCTTAACTATATAGTCTAGCATTATCATAGTTAGTGCAAGCATACTTAGCAATCATTGCGAGACAAGACTACGCCCATGCATAGTGATATTAGCAAGGAATATGAGAAACATAGCAATCACTCCCCTGTAATAATGTTGCTCTGCCAGCCCAATACACGAGAGGGGGACTATATAAGAATCAATGAAGCTGTCACTATCACGAACTACCCCACGATCTGGCATATTGGGTACAATCGCAGATAAATACGGTATAAGCACCACGTCTACACAATATCTATCATTTACCCATAGATCCGATGGATAAACACTATACGATCCTAAGCATGTATATAAATCCAATCTAACTAAGCTAAGTACATAACTATGATAAACTAAGAACAATATAATCTTGAATATAAGCAAGTAGAGCAAAGTCATAAGCAATATATTGAAGTAGAACAAAGTCATATTCATAATATTGAAGAACAAAGATAATTAGAAAGCAATTAGAAGCATAATTAGAGAATTACCAAGAATCCTCTTGACAGATCCGGGAACCAATCGAAGATTGACTCCTTCTAGTTCTAATCCTATGTAGCTATGCTAATCTAGATATCTAATTGATGTGGTGGCTCTAATCTTGATCAGAGGCTTCTTCTCCCTTGAGAATAATGAATTAGGGTTGAGAGGCTCTCTTCTCCAGGGGCCAGGGGGTCTGGTTTTATAGTCCCTTCAAGTGAATATGGGCCGTTGGATCAAACCGACATAGATTGTATGGTTTAGATTCATCCTTTAGGTCGGTGGAGATCTCCCACGAAGCAGAGTCCTGATTGGACTCAGGGAGGGGGCGGGCGCCCATGGCAGGAGGGCGGGCGCCCTGCCTCTGGCCACGTTTCGCCTCCGCTTCGGTCTCGTGGCTTCTGGAGTCTTCTAGACGTAAGATAATTGCGCGGCACGTTAATATCTCTATGTAATCCCGACGTGTGGGCCTTTCTTCCGTATTTCCTGATAACCCCTTGCAGAAATAGACAAACACCAAAACTCATGGAATTCTGTCAGATAAAACCCTAAGTCTAGATGTTTATTTCATTTGGATCCTTTTCTTTATTTATTTGATAATTAAATTTGATACTTAAGGACCGTCAACAGCCTGCTGGGTTGAGAATTTATAGTATTAGCCACTTGCCCTCGGTAAGCCCGGTCTTGTGATCCCTCAACGCGAACGGCTACACGCGCACTGGGCGTGGAGCGATGGCGAGAGTAGTGTGTACCCTCCTGACAAATGGGCTAGATGATGGGGTACTGTGCTCTCGGGTGCCGCGAACCCGGTCAAATTTGGGCAGAGCTAGATTTGGATTGACATATGCAAGATTCGGTTCTACATATGTTGGGTTGTTAGGAACTCCAGCTGGATTGCTAAGCGATTCGAATCGTCGTTGCTCCCTGATTGGGAGACTCAATTCCTTTGACCCTCATCATAGTTAAAGATGCAACTAAGTGGCAAAATGAGAAAGGGGGAAATGTCTCATGAGGTTCGGATCCCAATTCTCAGACTCAGAGTGACATGAAGCTATGGCCGTTGAATAGATAATATTTTGATTAAGTACTAGGAACTTACAGACTTGTCTGTGAGAAACAACTAGATAGACTGTCCTCGAACTCCTCTGCCTCTTAAGGAGAGGAATTCGTGAGTAAAACTTAAAAGTAAGGCTGCACTATTAGTAAGCTTTTCAGCAAACCAAATTGGCTCCTTGCTCAGCCACTCCTTGTCTTCCCTAAGCCTGCATTCCTATGTTCTCCTCTTTTTATGCCGGGTAATTCTTGTTGAGTACTCCCGTACTCAGGGTTTTATAACCCCTGTTGCAGGTGAAGTTCAGGAGTCGACTTGTTTCGGATCCTGTTGTGTGACCGTCGTCGAAGTTGACGACCAAGAAGAGTGAGTGTGACCCATGGGCAGGGTCTGTAAATTTGTAATCTGTGTACTAAAGTTTAAGTTGCTCCACCAGACCTAGCTTGTAGTAACACTTTACTAGTTGGAAGAACTACTTTTGTAAATTCAGTTATGTAATGCTTCCGCCGTTTTACTCTAAAATGTTATTTTTGTCATATGTCGTCTTTGATACTGCAATGTCTTCGCAACGAATGATCCTGGTGTTAAGGTGGCCACTCGCTATCCTGTAAGGGCGAGACAAAGAAGTTCTCATTCATTGACCATCGAGAGTGGTCAGGACGAGCTTGTTTGATACGCCACAAGTAGCAGTGGAATGGGCGTCCTAGGATGCTCATCGGGCTTCTAAAGTGAAAGGATCCCTGGCATCACCGTCAGAGGTCCTTAGGACAATGATAGGAGACGGTGGACCCAAACACTTAGGAGGTTCTGCCACATCTGGTATCAGAGCATTCGTTGCTAAGATGATTGCTGTATCCTTTGAAAAACTTCAAACTTATTTGGATCCAATAATAAAAATTGCCTATTTTGAGTCCAAGTGCTTTAGTCCTACCTTACCCTTGTCTGTAGGCTTTGCTAGAATTTTTGAGGTCATGTGGAGGAGCAACATAAAGTATCGCCCTATGTTGTAAAAGTTTTAAGTGATATCGTTATGAATTTCTAGTACGAATCGTAAGTACGTGCATGCATCATGATGTGTCACTTGATTAATTACCTTCCTCTGTATTCGGGTTAGGTTGTATAGAATCAATCCCATTCTTGCTAACCTTTAAGGTCTCTCTTACTAATCCAAACTTACCCTCTATAGGATGGGTTGTTGGAAGCAGACTCCTCGCAAGAGAACCAGTCCTAAAGGGGTGCCTCGACACCAGTTGGCCCCGCAAAGTGATTAAGCTAGCAGTAGCTGTTCCCCATCTCAGCAGGAGATGGAAAGGTTGTCAGCGGAGTTGACCGAAGTAACAAGAGAGAGGATGTATAATGTTATAGAGATTGGTGAACTCAAGGCTCAGTTAACCAATCAAAGACAAGCCACCGAGAATTGCGAGGCAATGCTATCCCGCATGGTGGAAGAAATAAATGCACCTATTGCTCGGGAAGAGCAGGCTAAGAGTGCACATATGCACGAGCTGACCAGAATGAAGGCCAAGTTCACCACAAGCAAGTACACAGAAAATCTGTACATGAAGATGGCGGCCACTGTCACTGCACAGAGGGACGTCGCATGGCAGCGGGAGGATCAGCTGCAGCTGGAGAAGCTCGAGTTGGTGCATCATCTGGACACTGTCAACGACATGGCGATGCAGTACTGTGATATTGCATTCGACTTATACCATCAGCTTCACCCACCTCCAGGTGAAGGGGAGATGGACACTGACGGAGAGTTGGCAGATGATGGAGAGCCCGACCAAGAACCCAGCGATGAAGAGGAATCCGACTCCGACGACGATAATCCGAGGGATGACCATGGCGATATTAACAACGACCCGGGTTATGCCTCTGACCACACCGACTAGTTCGGTGAAGTTGCGGGCAACATCGTTATAGGGTTCCTAGTCTACCGTAGTTGGGTCGGGCCTGTAGTAAAGTGTTTTTCTTTTAAGTTTGAAAAGTTGTACTCGTTTGTTTCCAGTGTGTGCTGAATTGATGTATGATAAATAAGTTGAAGTATGTAAAATATGTTTCTAAGTTATGGGTTCCACGTGGTAACGAGTACATATAATTCTTGTAGCAGATGTCGATGGGCACGCGTGGATCTGATGGAGCCGGGTCTTCTCATGGAGGGGAGGACATCCCAAACCCTCCACCTGCTCCGCCTTCCCTAGCAGATGCAATTGCTGTTCTTCTAAGCACTACTACAGACAATGCTCGTATGTTGCGCGAACTAGCGCAACGCCAACCTCAGCCTCTCCCAAACTTCTGAGCACATCGTGATCCAGAGGGAGAAACTTGGTATGTGGATTTTACCGAGACAAGGCCACCAGTGTTTACCAAGGCTGATGAGCCTTTAGAGGCTGACGACTGGCTCCGGACAATGGAGCATTAGTTCAGCCTGATTCGCTGTTCAGAGACTCAAAAGCCCCTGTTCGCAGCCCAACAGCTTCGGGGAGCTGCGGAGGCCTGGTGGGAAAATTTCCTTGCTATCCAAAATCCAGGACACCAGGTCACCTGGGCAGAATTTAAGGACATGTTTCGCGCCCATTATATTCCAGAAGGGCTTATGGTCATGAAAACGGAAGAATTCCTTTCCTTGCTGCAAGGCGACAAAAGTGTGATGGAATACGTGGCCAAATTCAATCACCTTTCTCAGTATGCCACGGAACACGTGAATAATCCTTGCTACAATTGTGGTAAACCTGGGCATTTCTCTAAAGAATGCCCCTACACTCGACAAAATAACCCCACTTTCCAAAGGACACCCATTGGCCAACCCCAGCCGAGCCAGTTCAAAAATGGTGCTCAGAAAGGGCAGAATGCACAAAGGGGTAAGCCTACAAAGAAGGTGGGACAAGTTTTTCATACAGAGGTGGAAACAATACCGAAAGGAGAACCGGTAATGATGGGTACGTTCCCTGTTGCGAAACATCTCGCCTTAATGCTTTTCGATTCTGGTGCATCTCATACATTCATCAACCGCACCTTTGTGATGAAGCATGGCATACCCATTGGGGAAACGAAGGATCATTTTTATATACAGTCGCCAAGAGGGCGACTTAGTTCTAAAGAAATGGTTCACCAGATACCCATCGAATTTGGTTGGCATAGTTTTCCCACTAGTATGATTGTCTTTGAAGATCAAGATATCGATGTCATACTAGGCATGAACTGGATGGCACAACGAGGGGTTGTGCTAGACACCTTACATCGAACCATTAAGATCCCGTTGCCCAATGAAAATTCTTACCTTCTGATCCAATTAGCTACTCCCAAATGGGCAATTGGGCAAGTTCATACCACTAATGTGACTGAAGTTGAAAATATCCCAGTAGTTCGGGATTTTCCGGATGTATTTCCTGAGGACCTACCAGGTCTGCCACCAGACCGGGATGTCCAGTTCAGCATAGAATTGAAACCAGGGATAGCCCCAATATCTCGAAGGGCCTATCGAATGGCACCGAAAGAACTGGCCGAGTTAAAAACCCAATTACAAGAGTTGTTGCAGAAAGGTTTTATTCAGCCTAGTTCATCTCCATGGGGTTGCCCAGCCTTATTTGTAAAAAAGAAAGATCAAACACTAAGGCTATGTGTCGACTATCATCCCTTAAATGAGGTGACGATTAAAAACAAGTACACATTGCCCCGTATTGACTTGCTATTTGACCAGTTAGCCGGGGCAAAAGTATTCTCAAAGATTGATCTGAGATCAAGGTACCACCAAATCAAAATCAAGCCGGAAGATGTACCCAAAAAGGCTTTTACAACCCGTTATGGGATGTATGAATACTTGGTGATGTCCTTTGGGTTAACCAATGCACTAGCCCATTTCATGTATTTGATGAACTCTGTCTTCATGCCAGAGCTAGACAAATTCGTGGTCGTCTTCATTGATGACATTTTGATCTACTCCAAAACCAAGAAAGAACATGCTGAACATCTAAGGATTGTACTGACCCGTCTCAGGGAGCATCAACTATATGCCAAGTTCAGCAAATGTGAGTTCTGGCTAGACAAAGTCCATTTCCTGGGTCATGTATTATTAGTGGATGGAGTCACTGTAGACCCAGGTAAAGTAGAAGATGTTTTGAATTGGATGCCCCCGACTACGGGACATGAGGTCCGTAGTTTTCTAGGTATGGTGGGATATTACCGCAGTTTCATTCCAGACTTTACAAGAGTCGCTAAGCCAATCATGACCTTGCTCAAGAATCAAACAAAATTTGTTTGGTCGTCTGAATGTGAGCAGGCCTTCCAGACTCTGAAAAGGTTGTTAACAACTGCACCTGTGTTAGCTCAATCGGATATTGAGAAACCCTTTGATGCATATTGTGACGCATCAGGAATAGGGATAGGCTATGTGCTAATGCAGGAGGGTCGAGTAATTGCATATGCCTCCAAGCAGCTTAAGCCACATGAAGAGAATTACCCGACCCATGATCTTGAACTAGCCGCTGTAGTGCATGCTTTGAAGATCTGGCGCCACTATCTGTTGGGGAACACTTGTCACCTATACACAAATCACAAGAGCTTGAAGTATATCTTCACTCAAGCTGAACTTAATATGCGCCAGCGAAGGTGGCTAGAATTGATCAAAGATTACGATCTTGAGGTGCATTATCACCCTGGCAAGGCAAATGTAGTAGTTGATGCCCTCGGTCGTAAGGCTCACTGTAATTGTTTAACAGTGATGCCTAAAGATATAACTTTGTGCCAAGAGCTAGAGAACTTGGGGATAGAAATGATTTCCCAAGGAAGCCTTGCCAATCTAAAGATTGATTTCAATCTTGAAGCTCAAATCATAGCGGCACAAAAAGAAGACAAAGGCATGAAATATCTTAAAGAGAAAATTTCTAATACAGCACCCACAGACTTTAAGGTGGATGACGCAGGGGTAGTCTGGTTCAAAAACCGGTTAGTAGTTCCCAAGGTACCTAAGCTACATCAGCAAATCCTGGATGAAGCTCATACCACCAGATATTCTATTCATCTGGGGAGCAATAAAATGTATCAGGACCTGAAGCAAAGGTTTTGGTGGACAAAAATGAAGATAGAAATAGCACGCTATGTGGCCCAATGTGACACTTGCCGAAAGGTCAAAGCTATTCATCTCAAATCTGCTGGAGAGTTGCAACCCTTGCCTATTCCAGCATGGAAATGGGATGATGTTAGCATGGATTTCATAGTGGGATTCCCAAGACGGCCAAAGGCTTTGATTTTATTTGGGTCTTTGTGGATCGTCTCACCAAAACGGTGCACTTCTTGCCTGTGAAGATATTATATCCTGCCTCCACCTAAGCTAAGATTTATTTTGATCGTATCTTGAGTCTGCATGGGGTGCCAAAGACAATAGTGTCATATAGAGGCACACAATTTGTCTCCCAGTTTTGGAAGTGCTTACATAAATCCTTGGGCACTAAACTTTTGTACAGTACAACCTACCACCCTCAGACAGGTGGGCAAACTAAAAGGGTGAATCAAACATTAGAAGATCTGTTAAGGTCATGCGCCCTAAATTTTCCAGACAAATGGGATGACTGCTTGCCTCTAGTAGAATTTTCATACAATAATAGCTACCAAGAAAGTATTAAGATGGCTCCATTCGAGGCATTATATGGCCGTCGATGTCGAACCCCACTACATTGGTCTGAACCCGGAGAAAGATTGTTCTTTGGGGTTGACTTAGTGAAAGAAACTGAGAACAAAGTTAGACAAATTCAAAATAACTTGAAGGTTGCTCAGTCCCGACAGAAAAGCTATGCCGATAAAAGACGTCAACCCTTAAGATTCGCCAAGGGCGACCATGTATATCTGAAAGTATCCCCAATGAAAGGAGTAAATCGTTTTGGCGTTAAAGGCAAACTAGCACCTCGTTACATTGGTCCATTTCCAATCATTGACCGGTGTGGACAGGTAGCTTACCGCCTTAAATTGCCCGAACGATTATCCGTGGTACACAATGTATTTCATGTATCTCAATTGAAAAAGTGTCTTCAAGTACCAGACCAGGTTCAAGACATCGAAGATATGGAACTTGAACCGGATCTGACCTATGTAGAATATCCTATCCGAGTATTAGATCAAAGGGATAAAGTTACTCGAAGGACAACTACCAAATGGTATAAGGTGCAATGGAGCCAGCGCTCTGAAGAGGAAGCCACATGGGAATCTGAGGATTATCTAATGGAGAATTTTCCTGAGTTTCATGCTTCGCTTTCAATTAACATCTAATAAAAAGGAGTGTACTGTAGAGGAAAAAGGGTAGCCGAAGTCATGTACTTAATGTACATATATGTTTATAATGAAGTATTCTTCCCAAACTCCTTGGCTTATGAAAAGGTTAAAGATGAAATAGATTGACAAATTTCCTTTTCCATTATGTACCCTAAGGCTTTAAATCTCAGGGACGAGATTTCTTTAAGGCGGAAGGGGTGTAACATCCCCGATGTTACGGTTATTAAAACTGGATCATGTCATCATGAACATTGCATCGCATATTGATTAAGCACCACTTGATGCATCAAATTAAAACAAGTTTACTTTGATTGCTTGTGCTTAGGGAATTAAAGTGTGCTTACAAGGAGTATTGAAGCTAGTGTGGTTGTGAAATCCCTAGTGTGGAAGGTTTCCGAGAAAATAGGGGGGAAAACCATGATTTTAGAACCCTAGATTTGCCCCCTTTTGTACAATTTAAAAACCAAGCAAAATTTGAGGTCGAGTTCAAAAGCAAAGATGTAGATCTTGTCAAGATGTACAACTTTGCTGTTTTGAGTTTTTGAAGTTTCAATACAAAATTCAAAGTAATTTTGAAAATATAGATTTCCAAAAATTGTCCCCTTTTCCAATTTGAATCCCCAGTTAAAAATCTATTTGGAATCTTGAAAAGTGACCAGCATGAAAGTTGTAAAGCTCAAAAAGTTGAACAACTTTCATGTTGGAAATTTTTCAAGTTCTTATGGAAAATCAAAAGTAATTTTAGAATTTCTAATATGCCCCAATTCAAAATTGGAATTATCCCCAATTTGCTATTTGAAATTCAAACTGTTTTACTAAATTCAAGTTTTTCCACTCGGATTGAGCTTTGGGAACCAAAAGATGTTTTGTAGCTTTTGAAATTCTGAATAACTTTTGTTTTGGTAGAAATTTGACTGCAGTTCAAATTTTGGTTGAATTTCGCAAAAAGACAGAAAGGGGGAGGATATGGATGGCTACAGTGACCCGATAGGGATCACGGCGCCCATGTCCAGCGCGGCCGCCGCACGCGCAGTGCCGCATGCGTGCGTGAGGGCACGCAGCTGCTTGCCTGCCTGGGTCGCCAGCCGACGTGGAGGCACGGCGTCTCCTCCATTCGCGATAAAACCACTCCACCGGACGATGCGCTCGTTTCTTTCTCTCGCACCCGACACCGACGACCTTGCTGCGCCCACCAAATTCGCCCTCCTCGCTCCCTTCCAAGCTACCAGAGACCCCAGTAGCTCCACCACGAACCCAGCGACAGTTTGCGCTCCCTAGCGCAAGCTCTAGCTCGTCGTAGCCCTCAACTGAGCCATTCCTCTCCGACTCCGGCCGAAGCACCGCCGCAAGCGCTTCACCGTGGCCAGCTCTTCTCTGAGCTCCTCAACCGTCGCTCTCTATTTCGTTGAAGTCGCGGTGAGCCACTGAAGCTTATGCGCTAGTTGGTTTACGTTCTACCCGCTGGGGGAGGCCGGTGCTCGCGCGGTTAGTGTTATCGTCTGCCATGGACGCGAGCAAGGGGGATTGAGGGGGGTAGAGCGTGGTCCGAGTGCCGCAAGAGATGTGCAGGGAGCCGAGGGTGCTGGCTCGCCCTACCGCGGAGGCCGGGAGCTCACCGGCGATGAGCTTGAGCTCGCCGGAGCCGTGGCGGGAGGTAGGAAAAGCATCCGATGGGCAGGGCCCGCCTGTTAGTGGCCGCACGAGAGGGGCAGCACCCGCGCGCGACGTGGGAAGCTCGCGGGCCGACTTGGGCCGTGGTCAAGCGGGCCGGCCGCGTTAGCACAATACTGCTTTCTCTTTTTCTTTTTGTTTAAAAATGCTTGATGTTTGAAATTGTGTAGAAAATTGTATCCTAATCCAAAAATGATGAAAATTTTTGTATAGGTTCTATAAGATAAGTAGAATGCAGGAAAAATACTAGGTCCCCTTTTCTAGCAATTTTGTATGTATGTAAAAATTGTAACCTTTAATTAGTAAATAAAACTTCTATGAATTTTAATAAATTAGTGATATGTCCAAAAATCACCAAAATTTATGGGATGCCTCTGAATATTATTCCCTGGCTTCACACAAAATTTGGTGCATTTGGATAATATTTGAATAAAATATTAATATACCTTTAATTAGTGATTAAATAATAATCCTAGAATAATTAAGTGATAATTAGTTTAAATTCTCAAATTAGGATTTGAGTAATTTTGGGATTGTATGATGACCTAAGGTCATTAACCTTAATGACCTTGGGCACTTAGTTATTGTTTGATGTTAATACTTAATTACTGTCATTAATACATAGGTAAGAATTAATTAAAGTAAAAAGGAGTAATAATTAGTTAATTAAGAATTATTATGAATTAATTAAGGATAATTATGAGTTAAGAGAAATATTAATTTCCTGATGCAACCTCTTGGGTAAAGACCCTAAAACAATAAACAACTGTAATTGCTGTTTAACCTGTCCTTGCAGCGAGAAGGAGAGTTGTACTCAACTCGGTCCTTCTTAAATATTTGTCATACGCATAACATGAGCATCCATCATTTTGCGTATAGTGCACGTGACCGAAGGAGCGACCGTTGAACCGTTCCTCAAGGTCGGTGCTCCGTTCGAGGAAGTAGGATCCGAGACTTGGGAAGTCTTCGAGGGTCCCTCTTAGCTCTGCAACCAAGGCAAGCCCCGGATGCATTAACACCTCCTTGAATGTTTTAAATCTTTTATCACTTATGAATTGAAAATGCTGCATTAGGTAGTAGAGAATTGGGTTAACCTACTTACTGCATTTACTACCTTGATATTTGTTATCTTGTCCTTGGCACCTGTTTTATTTTAAAATTGCGTAGCCATGCTTAGTCCTGCTACTAGATAGGTTTTCAAACAAGAAAGTTTGAAGGGTTGTTGTGGAATACACTTATGGTCAATGATGTTTCAACTTGAGACCGGTCGGTGGACTTGCTTTAAGAATGGAGTCTTAAAGTAGTGTCCCCAGCTATGTCGATTAAGCACCGTTCCGTTGATGGCCTGCTGGGTTGAGAATTTATAGTACTAGCCACTTGCCCTCGGTAAGCCCGGTCTTGTGATCCCTCGACGCGAACGGCTACTCGCGCACGGGGCGTGGAGCGATGGCGAGAGTAGCGTGTACCCTCTTGGCAAATGGGCTGGGTGGTTGGGTGCTGTGCTCTCGGGTGCCGCGAACCCAGTCAAATTTGGGGAGAGCTAGATTTGGGTTGACATATTCAAGATTCGGTTCTACATATGTCGTGTGGTTAGGAACTCCAGCTAGATTGCTAAGCGATTCGAATCGTCGTTGCTCCCCGATTGGGAGACTCAATTCCTTCGACCCTCATCATAGTTAAAGATGCAACTAAGTGGTAAAATGAGAAAGGGGGAAATGTCTCATGAGGTTCGGATCCCAATTCCTGGACTCAAAGTGACATGAAGCTATGGCCGTTGGATAGATAATATTTTGATTAAGGACTAGGAACTTACAGACTTGTCTGTGAGAAGCAACTAGATAGACTGTCCTCGAACTCCTCGGCCTCTTGAGGAGAGGAATTCGTGAGTAAAACTTGAAAGTAAGGATGCACTATTAGTAAGCTTTTCAGCAAAACAAGTTGGCTCCTTCAGCCACTCCTTGTCTTCCCTAAGACTGCATTCCTAAGTTCTCAACTTTTTATGCTGGGTAAGTCTTGTTGAGTACTCCCATACTCAGGGTTTTATAACCCCTATTGCAGGTGAAGCTCAGGAGCCGACTTGTTTTGGACCCTATTGTGTGACCGTCGTCGAAGTTGACGACGAGGAAGAGTGACCGTGACCCATGGGTAGGGTTTGTAAATTTGTAATCTGTGTACTAAAGTTTAAGTTGCTCTACTGGACCTAGCTTGTAATAACACTTTACTACTTGGAAGAACTACTTTTGTAAATTCAGTTATGTAATGCTTCCGCCGTTTTACTCTGAAATGTTATTTTGGTCATATGTCGTCTGTGATACTACAATGTCTTCGCAACGAATGATCCTGGTGTTAAGGTGGCCACTCGCTATGCTGTAAGGGCGAGAAGAAGAAGTTCTCGTTCATTGACCATCGAGAGTGGTCAGGACGAGCTTGTTTGATACGCCATGGGTAGCGGTGGAATGGGCGTCCTGGGATGCTCATCGGGCTTCTAAAGTGAAAGGATCCCCGACATCACCGTCAGAGGTCCTTAGGACAATGACAGGTGACGGTGGACCCAAACACTTAGGAGGTTCCGCCACAGTATTATCCATCTCAGCTTCTAATATTCTATCTAGGATCACTCTAGCGTCATCAGTAGGGATGCGAAAGAAAGAACCACTAGACATTGTATGTAGCATTTGTTTATGATCTTTCGGAAGACCTCGAAAAAAGTGAAATAAAAGAACAGGGTCTTCAAGATTATGGTTTGGACCAGATTCTAAAAGATCAGAAAATTCCTGGATTTTCCCAAAGTTTCATTATCTTTTTGTTTAAAAGATAGGACATCGAATCTACGGTTGAGGGAATAAAAATCTAGACAAAAGTTGGCTCGTAAGACTCCCCATTCACCTCGTTGTTGACTTATCTTCTGACTATACCATCATCTAGCTTCTCCCCTTAAAGAAAAAGGAAAAAGCTTCCAACGTAAAGTTTTATCAGAAATGCCTTCAATGCGAAGACAATCACATGTTTGCTCAAAATATCTAATATGAAGGTAAGGGTTTTCGTCTTCCTTTCCTGAAAAAGATAGGTTTTGAATCATGGCAATCAACCTGGAACTTAACCTATACTGGGATGTTTGGATAGGCTGTGATGACTCCCATGGTAAAAGGTCAGTGTCTGAAGGTGTTGCAAATTGATAGATCAATTTAGTATCTTGGTTTTCCGTAAGGTAAGAGTAAAGAAAATAAAGAATATAAAAGGATAACAAAAGATAAAAGTAAAAATACAAGCTAGTAGTAAGACTCAAGGTTATCTCAGCAAACCGTCTTTCTCCCCGGCAACGGTGCCAGAAATGCTTGTTGATATTTGGTAACGCAATTAGGAATTAATCTGCAAGCACACGGATATCGGTGAGCACTTCACCCGGGATGTTATCCAGAGTATCGTATTTATATTTTTACCACTAGGAGAAAGCGTGCATCTGACTAACCCGGTCTATTACTACTAACCTTTAGGCTACAAACTATGTGATTCGATGTGAGTGATGTATAGAGAAGACTACAACTGCACTCTCGTTCTAACCTTGGTAAGGATGATCTACTGTTCTATTGGGGAGGCTCACGGAATCTAGACACCACAGAGGATGTTTGACCCGCACCTATAAACCCTATCGATCCTGCTAACGGGATATGGGCTACAATGGTAACTCGGAAATGTCATGTTCCTCGCTACTACCACGGTCCAGCTAGTCAGGGGATATCTATGAGTATCCTCGCCCAAACACCAAGTTTACGCTAGAGATGATTACTCTAAACTCTACGTGAAGAGATCAAAGTAAACTCATAAACCAAAGAACAATAAAACAAAGAACTTACTAGAATTTAGAAGTCGAAATACTGAAGAATCCTTGGAGCAAGCCTCGGGTTAGGAAACTTGATCTTGCAGGTACAACCTCGGAGTAGACACCGACAGGCCGAGCTTCCTCCGATCTACACCTCCACTCTATCTCTCTCAATCTAGTAGAACTAAGTCTACTCTCACATTGGATGCTATGCCCTATGAGGTGGGAACCCCAAGGAACCTCTCTCTCTGAATCCTCTTTGGAAAATATGCTAATGAATAATTGGATTCTCTGCTCCATGGGCTAGGGGGTCTTGCTTATATAGCCTTTTCAAATGAATCTGGGCTGTTGGATCAAACCGACATTGATTGACCGGTTCTCCTTGATCCTCAAAGGTGGTGGAGCATAATCCGCATGATTCACCCTGATTGGCCACTAGAGGTGGGTGGGCGCCCAAGGGGGGAGGGCGGGCGCCCTGCCCCCGGGCCCGATCGACCTCCCGTTCGTTCCCGTGGCTTCTCGACTCTTCTAGATGTTGAATAATCACGATGCACGTTAATATCTCTATGTAAACCCGACGTGTGAGCCTTTCTCCCATATTTCCTGATAACTCCCTGCAAAAATAGATAAACAACAAAACTCGTGGAATTCTGTCAGATCAAACCCTAATTCTAGGTGTTGTTTGTGTTTTAGTCCTTTCCCTTGTTTATTTCATAATTAAAATTGATACTTAAGAACCGTCAACACCTCCAACTGCCTTTGCCTTCAAGCTCCCTTACCCACCTCCATTGCCGCTCCCAAGCTCCTGCCTACGCCCGAAAGCCTTCGCCTTCACCGGTCTGCAAGGATTTTCCTTCCTTAGCCATGGCCGCTGCTAGTGTGTGGCCCTCGTGCAACATCACCGAGGCTGCCCTCACAGCCCAGGTGACAGGCGGTCTTCCCCATCCTATCTCGGATGAGAAGATGCCGGAATGGATCGTTCCCCTAGTGAACGATAGGGAGCCGAACCAGCCAGCGGGTTATGCAGTTTGCTTCCTTTAAGTTCCTCAATCGGGGGTTCTAGATTCCGGCCAGTCGGTTCATGCGCACTCTAGCACTTTACTATGGGGTGGAGCTACACAACTTTAACCCCAACTCCATCGCATAGGCGGCAGTCTTTGCCTCTTTGTGCGAGGGGTATCTACAGACTCCACCCCATTAGATTCTCTAGATCCACCTGTTCAAGGTGGACATGTCGTCCAAGAATGAGGGCGTGGTTAGGAAGCCCCTAAGCATCGAAGGCTGCACGCTCTAGGTGTGGCAATCGCACTCCCACCTCTACATCAAGAGCTCGATCCCATCATTGAACCGAGGGTGGAAGAACGGATGGTTCTACCTCAGAACGACTACGGCGGCCTCCCGGACTTCACAGGTATGGTGGTGATGGAGTGTCCCAAGAAGTGGTAGTGAGGGGAGTCGACCATAGAGTTGAAGAAGCTAGACCCTCTGCTCGAGGGCCTAGCGGTGCTGAGGAAGGAGCATGTCACCGTGGCCACGGTGGTGGCTGCCATCCACAAGTGTCGCATCCTACCTCTGGCACTATGGGTGCTGTTCCTGTATCAGATGATGCCTGAGGCAACTCTATTTAGAACCCAAATATTGGAGGAGCCGGTACCAGCCTTGGAGAATTCCCACCGGATCTTGCAAATGGTGGCGTCGGAGCTAGAGAAGGACTATCGGTTCATACCGATGTGCCCCGAAGAGAGCTTCCCTAGTAAGTACTCCTTTTCGCTTCCATATTTGTTTCTGAGGCTTCCTCTGCAACCATTTTTGTTTCTTTTTGTGTCTATTGTAGAAGCTCAGCTTCATTAAGAGCTCGCGGCCTCCAGTTCTGGAGGACCGCGAGGAGCGGGCCATGAACCGTCAAAAGAATGAGGAGCAAAAGCGCATGGCTGATGAGGCCAAGGCAAAGAAGGCCAAGAAGGCAAGGGCGACAGAGGACCTGACCTAGCACCGTTGCAAGTCTAGGAAGGTAGGGCTCCCTGAGCCAGAGTCCCCTGAGGCCTCCATCTCGAAGTGGGGGACTCAGAAGACCCCCATTGGCTAAATGAGCTCCTAGAGGAGGAGTCTCCAGTCCGAGGGGTCGGTGGCTCCTAGAGAGGGGCCATAGGCTCGTGGGGGCGTGGAAGGTGCCCCTTATTAAATGCTGAGAGGATCGAGGAGTAGGCTTTCGGGGTGGACCTAGTAGCTCCCGGTCCTCAAGAAGGAGGAAGGCCATCGGGCGAGGCGCCAAGGCTCAGAGGCCCGGGTCCCTGAGCCACGATGGGTTCACGCCTGGCTGCCCCCGGGTCCCAGTGGGCGTTGAGTTCCTAGAAGGGGCCCTACCTCGAGCGAGGTAAGCACTATTTAAGACTTTTTCCTTTTTTTTCTCTTTCTTCTTATTTTGTTTGTTCTTTAGCTTTTGGCCTACCGGAAGTAGAAAGCTCTGTCGATGTTGGCAAATCTTAACGCACACCGGCTAGAGTAAGATGTGTCAAGTATCTAGAAATGGTGGTGCCTAACCAGCACTACTTAAATGCAAGCCTAAGCTGTTACTAGGATAGATTGTCAGGCTACCCTGAGCAACGGCTCTAGGAATGCTAAGGAATGCTAAGCTCTAGTGATGACGCAAGATGTACCAGGGGTAACTCTGCAAGCGCACAGATACCAATGTAGCACTTCGACCATGGTGAGTATCCGTGGTGTCGTGATTTATAGTTTGTCCAAGGGAAAGCATACTAGAGAAGATAGCAACGAGGAGAAATCATATCCCAGCTAGGATCAACTAAGGTAGTGAGGTAACGAAGACGTAGAGGAAGGTTGATGTGGTTTTGGATAACTCTAAGATAACTAGTGTAGTGTAGCTAGGTGGGAGGACAACGAGTGAGAAAAGACTCCTATGACTCTAACTTTATTCCAGTGAACCAATCTAATCTAGTAGCGGACACACACTAACGTCGCTAAACATAACTGGTTGTTTGTTGGAAGTCGACTGCAGTAGGAGGATGAAACTCCTATCCAAGCAGACTCGTTTCTTAAGGGCGCCTATAGACCATACCCGACATGAATAGAACCTACTAGGAAGCAGAGGCTAGTCACACTTTGACGCCGCCCGCTGTCACGTTTGATATGGTGGTATTCAAGGGCAGGATTTAGTCTAAGCACCACGCTTATACTAACTCCTACTACTCAGACTAAGTATACGACCTAGTCCAAGCACCATGTTACCAGCATAGAAAACAACCCAAGCACTTAAGACTAACTTAGCTAGTATATAACTACTACAAGACAGACTAGGACACTACAATAGAATATTGCACTGAGTAAATACTAAAAGTAAATACTTTGGGAAGTAAAGGAAAAGTAAATATATTAAATACTCAAAGTCTTACAAGAGAAAAGGTAAAGAGGAATACCAGACTCTCCAGAAGACCACTCTGGAGACTCCAAGCTTTGCTCGACTCAACTCTAACTCACACACTAGAGTAACACTGACACAACTGGAAAGCTAGAGCTAAATTGGAACACACACACTAGAGAGGGTGGATGCAGCCTCTATTTATAGGGGGAGTAGAGGGGGTGCCACATCAGCGATCCATGTGCTTCCCACTTTTCCACCCTTGGATAAACCATCCTTAGAACCGCCGTAGATGGTCATCCAAGATCATCTGCACGTGCTGGCAAAGTCGGTGGAGTGTAACCGACCTTAAGTTGGTCCACATCATAGATCGGTCGACCGGATATTCTGTTAGGTGGGGCCACCATGAGCCTTCTAGAAGGTCCTAGAGGTCGGTGGAGTGGAGTTGGCAGGTGGGTCCCACCAAGGGCCGGTCGGCCGACTGAGGTTTGGTGTGGTGGGCCCACCAGCATTGCTCCATTGCTGTCCCCATCTATCATGGAGTGCAACATGTGTTTATCTTCGGTCTGATTCTTCTGGTGGGTCCATGGATCCTTGTACCTCCATCTTTCACCCTTGAACAGAAACACAAGTGTGATCTGAGGGTTGAGATGGACTTGAATGTGTTGCCTTCGGATCCTAGAATTGAGCCAGCACCTAGACCATGTAGATCGGCTGACCTAGACTTGGTGAGTCCAAGAGCTCATTTTCCCCCAAATGTAAGTGTACCTACATCCAAATACTTAGAGCACAAGTGGAACCTCTTAGTGATAAAAGATGCCTATGCTATGCCATTCTTCCACTAATTCCGGTCTATTGACGGTGTTTTCATGTGTGGATTTTATAGCTTATCCACCGTCAACAAGATCCCCCAAGCTTAACCTTTGCTCGTCCCGAGCAAATAATTAAACTTAGTCTCGGTGGATCAGGAGTTGCTACAATGTCAGCATTTCAAGAGTACCATGTATTCAACAAATTATTTCTCATAAGTATGGAAAATTCAGGTGTGAAAAGACTCACCCATTTACCTTAGTTCTTCGTGGGGCTTTTGGCTTTTCTTTTGTCTTGGGCAGTTGATAGACAGAACAGTTAGATGTAGAGCACAACTTTCTCATTCTTAGCTAGTTTCATACCGGAGGTTTTGTTTTTTCAAATTTTTCACAAAGAAAACAAGGTTCCTCAATTGATTTCTCTCAATATCTCAAGTGGATAATGTACCTTTCCAAAGGCATTACTTTTCTCACAACTTATAGCCAAGGCTTTATGTGGAGTTTCAGTAGGTGTGGGAGGTGGGCATACTTGCTTCTTGTATGGGGATAAATCAAAAACCAAACTAAGTTAAGATCAAAGGCATATGTTAGACTGAGACGTGCAAGTGTGTGGAATGGATCCTATCACTAAACTATACCCCTTTTATGGCATGATCTTTCTCTCTTAGAATATTTTGAGACATGGCTACCAACTTTTCCTTCTACAAAACATTTGGGGACTTTTGACAAAGGTGCGCCCCCTTTTTTTTGCCATGTCTCTCTAAAAAGGATACTGAGAGAAAGATCAATTTGAAAAAGTGGATGGAGTATTTTCCTAGCATAAATTTTGTTGCTTTCTCCTAGTATAGGAGAAGAGGAATTTGTTTTTTGGTGGATGGAAGGGTGCATGTTGTGCGCAATCCTTAGTGTAAGAATTGGCTTTATTTTGTGGGTGCAAAGTGTGTCTCAGTCTAAACATATGACTCTAATCTAAGTTAAGTTCAATCCTTGACAAAACCCCAACAATAACAAGCAGCTATGGTTAAAGTATGTATATATATATGGAGCATAAATATTTGGCCTTGGTAGGAATTTTATAATCATTGAGGAACCATTGTTTTTAGATATTTTCCAAATAAATTCTCCGATAATCATGCAAGCTTAGAATAAAAATATAGTAGCTCTTGTCTTACTATCTCATATCTCACAACAACTTAGACGTAGTTTTAGCATTTGCATCCCATAGAAAGAAATTAGGTTCATGGTGATCTTATGTGAGCCAAGTAATCCATACTTAGAAAAATACTAAGTTGAGTGCTAGATACTAGAGAAATATTACTAGAGCAACTATTCATCATTTCCATGAGAAAGATGGCATGCATGGCAATTTTGTTTGCATGAAGCATAGAATAAACTGAAATTGCAATTAATTTAAAAGAGCCAGAATACTTACCTTGGTGGGGGAGAGGATCTCCCCCAACGATGTCTCTTCTCATGCCTCTTCACTAATATGTGTTGATATTTGGTAACACAATCAGGAAATGATCCACAAGCGCACGGATATCGGTGAGCATTTCACCCGAGAGGTTTTCCAGAGTATCGTATTTATATTTTTACCACTGGAGAAAGGGTGCATCTGACTAACCAAATCTATCTCTACTATCCCTTTAGGCTACAAAGAATGTTTCTCGGTGTGAGCGATGTATAGAGAAGACTGCAACCGTAGTCTCGTTCTAACCTTAGTAAGGATGATCTACTGTTCTATTGGGGAAGCTTACAGAATCTAGACACGACAGAGGATGTTCGACCCGCACCTATAAACCTACCCATCCTGCTAACGAGATGTGGGCTGCAAAGGTAACTCGGAAATGTCACGTTCCTCGCTACTACCACGGTCCAGCTAGTCAGGGGATATCTATGAGTACCCTAGCCTAAACACCACGTTTACGCTAGCAATGATTACTCTAATACTCAACCGGAAGAGATCAAAGTAAACTCATAAACCAAAGAACAATAAAATAAGAACTTACTAGAATTAGAAGTCGAATTACTAAAGAATCCTAGGAGCAAGCCTCGGGTTAGAAGACTTGATCCCGCAGGTACAACCCCGGAGTAGACACTCACAGGCCGAGCTTCCTCCGATCTACACCTCCACTCTATATCTCTCGATCTAGTAGAAACTAGAAGATCTAATTCTACTCACATTGGATGCTAAGCCTAAAATAAATATTTATTTGGAGGAGAGGTATTCCTTCAAGGGCTCCTCTCAACTCTATGATGAACTTGTCTCCTCCAGGGGCCAGGGGGTCTGGTTTTATAGTCACCTCAAGTGAACGTGAGCCATTGGATCAAACCGACATTGATTGCACGGTTATCCTTGATCCTTTAGGTCGGTGGAGCTTAGTCTGCGAAGAGAGTTCTGAATCGAATCTAGGTCAGGGCAGGCGCCCTGCCCCCGGGCCCGTTCGGCCTCCCGTTCGTTCCCGTGGCTTCTGGAGTCTTCTAGATGACAGAAAATTGCGCGGCACGTTAATATCTCTATGTAAACCCGACGTGTGGGACTTTCTTCCGTATTTCCTGATAACCCCCTACAGAAATAGACAAACACCAAAACTCATGGAATTCTGTCAGATAAAACCCTAAGTCTAGGTGTTGGTTCCATTTGGATCCTTTTCTTTATTTATTTGATGATTATATTTGGTACTTAAGGACCGTCAACAACTCCCCCAAGCTTACCTCTTGCTCGTCCCTGAGCAAGGATGAACTCAAGAGTTTCTGCGGTGGTTTCATGCCTTAAAAGTACACATGCATTCAAGCAAGATCTCATCTATGAGTTAGAGTAACATGTTAAGACTTAAAACTTACTCATTTTACCTTTCACCATGGGGCTTGCAACCGTCACTTGTGTCTTGAGCAGTTAAAAGATAGAACGGTCAAGTCAAGCACCATGTGTCTTATTCTTGATCAGCTATAGCTCTGAAGTTTTTGCAGATTTTCAAATAAAACTCAGAGATTCCTTGTATGACTCTCGCAAATCTCTCTTTTGTGGTATTTCTAGATCCTTTCCAAGGCAGTAATGGTATATGCCTTCTCTCAAAGTATGTGGTATTTTTGGTTTGAGGCATAGTGATATTGCCTTCTCTCTCACCCTAGTCTAATAAGGTTTTGATATCTGGAGCTCATAGGTGGGAGACAACTAATACATACTTACAAGACATTTATTACATAGTCAAACCATGGATCCAGAGAAACAAGTCAATAAGTCAAATCAAGATGTGCATGTGTGGCGAGTGAATGGTGTATGGTGATGATGGTGATAACAATGGTGAAAGTCTAATTCTACTTTTGCTCTTTTTAGGGGATACATACCTTTCTTGCACTTTGAAGCTTTTTGAGGAGAATGAGATGCTCTATATTTTCTTTTTCTTTCCTCTCCGGTGGGTATCTCGTACCCCTAATTCTACTGTCAGACACTTGTCCATTTTTACCTCTCGTCTCACTTTTTCTTTTCTTCGAGGTTCCGGGCACTTACCCCTTTTTATTTCCTCGTATCCTCTTTCTTTTAGAGCACTCATCTCCTTAAATAATATAGCAAGTGGTAGTAACCAAGATAACTCGAGCATTTATTTCACAGAGAATAACAGGGATAGAATAATGTTTTTGGCTATTCTCTCCCGGATTAGGAGTAGAATAATTTTGGGTGAATCTGAAGATGGAAATGAGTGGATATATGTGGATGCGTACTTCCGGAGTAGAAGTAGCATGTGTAAGTGAATGTGCAAGTGAATCTTGATTTTAACCACATGACAAGCTCCTAAGGGTCTACACAGCTTGACCACACTCAATGCTCATAAGCAGTAAAAAGTAAATGTATGGTTCATAGTCTAATAAGAATGTATATATGGCTGTGGTAGGAATTTAAACTCTCATCATATAGGAACACATCATGTGTTATTTTAAAGATTTTCAAAGATAAAATTCTCTAGATTTCTAGCATCTATAGGAATAGATAAACAGCAGCTCAACCTTCCCATATCATATCCGTTAACGACTTAGACTTTAGATCAAGTACTCTTCCCACAAGTTCAGGTTTAGAGCAGGTTTAAATTATAACAGTTATGCCTAAACTTGAGAGAGATTTTAATTTTAAGAACTAGTCATGGCAGAACAACTATTCATCATTTCCATGTGAGAGTTTATCATGAGGGTTCAGTTTGGCCTAGACTCTTTATTTATTTATTTAACAAACTAAGCAAAGATATATAAACACAAAATTTCTATTTGGGTTTTCTATGATTATGCATCTTTTTATTATTTGAGTAAAGTATAAACGCGAGTAGAAACACTTAGCTGGATAAATGGGGGTGCTCTCCCCCAAGCTGGATTTTGACGTAATTTCTTCTGATGTTGTAACAGAACCGCCCAATTTACAAGAGATCAACTATGAAAAACTACCGCCAAAGCAATTGCTTTATCGTAATCGAACTCTCATAAACCAGGTAGTCCGTGAAATCACGAGGGATTTCAAACCAACCATCTTACAAGCCAAGATCGTAGTGATTCAACATAACAAGTCACATGTTACATCCATTTCACATGTAGTTTGATATACATCGGAGTTTAATATAGTTATTACAACTTGAGTTGAAAAGTAGTGGAAGCAAAGTAATTTGAAACTAATATTGCTCTCATTTCAAATACATGCCAGTATCCAGGTCAACTCCAACAAAAGCAACATAGATGAGGTAACTAACAAGGATCATGCCCATGATGCTACTACTCCACTATGATAGGAGTCATCCAACTCTTGCAGTAGCCAAGATACATCACAACCTGCAACAAGTGGGAATAAACCCTGAGTACGAGAAAGTACTCAACTAGACTTACCCGTCATGAACCAGAAATAATATGACACCAAGGAGTATGCAAGGCTTTATTGGTGGGGCTAGCTTGACAACACTTTTTGCATAAAAAGCTTAGGTTACAGGTAAGTAACTTTTCAGTTATTTAGCTCAAGTTAATAATCATTACCTGTCATCTATATTAGCACCTGTACTAGAGCAATCACTTGATTAAGATACAACAGTAGTACCCATATTTGATGTGGCATTTCCAACATCATCATCATACTATAACCATCCAAGTGTTCCATAAACATTACTATGATGACGAAGCTCAAGTCAAGTGCTCACTATCTAGGAGCGATGGCGATTCGAATCGATTTCGAACCAGCTGGCGAGTTTATTCCCCACACAAACCACACTCACCGGCCAAAGTGAGCTACAAGTCACCATATTACACTATCCAGGACCAATTCGCGGGTTCGACAGGCACCGCCCGTACCCGAGGACCGTTCTAGTGACCGAGGTATCCAAGGTATACCAAGGTTGCGCGCCGCGCCCTCGTCGTTCTCCTCAACCATCACCAATACAACGCGTACATCTGGCCGATTCCCGGCCCGGATAGTGTTCAGGCTTCACGGTCGGAACGACTTATCCTTCCAGCTAAGTGTGGGGCATGCATTCAACATGACAAGAGGGCTGTCAACGATCGGTCCTTAATCGACACAGGCGGGGATAGGTAGGCACCCAAGACCTCCATGCCTTGTTGCTTCTCTATTATCATCCCACCCGGTCTCGAGTTATCCATCCTCATCACTTGGTTATTTTTTAGGTATCCACCTATCTCGCTCAGGTGACAGGACATCACCTGGCTTGTACCGGTCTAAGCTTGATTAAGCATTTAGATTCGATCCTGAATCTACATAGGGTTATAGGTAAATTTGCTGGACAAGGAGTGATATATGCAGCAAGGGTTTCACCCAACTCCTATACTTAATGCAACAATACATATATAACATATATTCTCAATTGCATACAAAAGTAGTGGGAGACTTATAATGCTCCGGGGCTTGCCTGGGATCAACACGGAGTCAGATCAGTTAGTTGCTCCGTCTTGGTGACATCTAAGGTCACAACACTTGCTTAGTCCTTCCACCTTCGGGATGAGTCCACCCAACACCATCTTCAGGTTTGTTTCCACACCATGACCTTCACGTGATTCATCTAGCGTACCTAGATGAGATGCAAGATGCAAGTGCATGAATATAAAGAATAATAACACAACATGCATCACAGAAAAGTCTGCAAGACATAGGCATCTAAAGTTATTTAGCTAACATCACACGACCAATTATATAGAGCAAACATATAAATAATGACACAAGTTTTACAAGGTTACAAGTGTATTACTTAATCACCATTAAAGACATGAATCACAGTTTGCACACAACAAGTAAAGCAATCAAGCATTCATGCATTTTCAGCAATTTTGGACAAACATGCAGCAACTCAGTAAACAATTCATAACTAGAGCTACACAGCTCCAAAAACTATGCAATAAGACATTCTGGAAATATTATAAAATTATCTACAATTCATCTTTAATCATATTAGCATGATTAATAAGTTAACCAAGTCAAACATGCATAACCATAGTATCTGGTCCAGGACTTTCCAGAGAACAAGCATTTCAAAGGATGAACTTCATACTACTGTAACTTATAAACCACTTAGCCAAATGATATGCAACTTTACCACAAGATATATTAATAAATTATCTACATCTTTTATATAGACAAGTTGCACAGCAATCATCATTTATATGATGGAATTAGTTGCATAAATAAAACTGCTCATGCTGCCAAACAGTAGAGGTACAATTACACACAGAAAACTGATTGGCACTTCAAAGCAGCTTAACTGGAGTTGTAGACCTCCAGAAAACATGTTTCTTATATTTTTGGAATGATTATAAAGTTACCTACAACTTTATTATTATCATCTAAATATGAATCCACAGTTAACAAGGTCAATTAACCCCATAAAGACATCTCTGTCCAAAACATGGACAGAATCTGTCATGCCACATTAAACAGCTATAACTTGAGGTTCACTTGTCCATAATTTATGGTTGTGTACTTTATAAAAAGCTTACGAAATTATGAACAACTGTGTTATAAACATCTAGAGCTAAATCTACACTAACAAGGTTTTACATTACAAATAATGCAATCCTGTCTGGGTTTAGACAGAAACTGGAACAGTAATTTAAACCACTATAACTAAACATGTGCTTAACCAAAAATTGTGCTATTTATCTTTTTGCAAAGCTTATGAAAAGTACTAAAACTTATATATTTTCTTCCAGGCAAGATTCACAACTTAACTGAGCCAAACAATATAAACATGCAGATCCACTCAGAATAGGAGCAAAGCAACACAGGGCATTTGTTATTTTTATAGCTCTTAATATATCAATTCTAAATTCATGAAACAATTTCCAGACATCAACTATCTCATTAAAAGCATGTCACAATATGTTCACATTTATTGGAGCAATACTACAGCAGTTATGAAAAAGATAAATATAACAAGCAATTAAAACCTAACTGCATAAATCTATTTTTACGACTAAAACTTCAAACAAAACCATGCCATATTATAGATCTACTGCATAGATAATTTCATAAGGATTCCAAAAAGTCCACATTTGTTATTTTTCGACATTTCTATGAATTACTATGTATTTCTAAAGTTCATACAAGAAATCTGCAAAAAGAAAAGATAAAGAAAAACGACTTTGCAATCGGAACCCTAAGTTTTCCACGAATCCACCCGCCGTCTAGAGCACTACTCATATGAGTCTGTGGTTCGCATCTGGAACCCTGAGTTATTTCTTATTCTAAACCGAGATCCTTTTTCTTTCTCCTTACCAACCGAGTAGAGCAGAGACATGGCAAGCAGCTTCGGGATTTGAGGGGGAAGTGGCCGGCGGCAGCAGGGAGGCAGCCGGCGGCCTGGCCTCGGCTAGCTATGGCCATGCCCGGCCCTGGCCTTGGCCAGCTGCATCCAGCAGCAGCAGGAGCTCGAGCTCTGCTCGCTTGCAATGGCCGCCATCTTCTTGAGAGCACTGGGAGAGTGAGGAGATGAGCCAGAGGGAGAAGTGGGAAATGAGAGAGACAGAGGGGGAGTTCGGGCGCTACTCATCCACATCTGAGGAGGCAGGGGCGCGTGGCAGTGGAGCTCAGCTATGGTGGGGGCGCCCAGCTTGCATGGAGGACACGTCGGCATTTCGTCGAGCACGTGGCGGGCATTGAAGTGGCCGGTGTGGGAGGCGATTATGGGCCTTTTCCCGGCTGAATTGGACCTTGCGCCAAAAATGAAGTTTGCTCACCTCGGCCTGCTCTCCAACTTTGGTTAAGAGTCCAAAGCCATTATACCAACAGATTAGGAGATAATTAGATACCAAGTCACGAGTGTCAACGTATTGACGGTGATTAGCAAAACCAAGAATTGATAGTGCAAACCATGTCAAACTTGATGCAACTTTTTGTATGCTCTTCTCCAAATAATTATCCACAACTTTTATTCTTGGACCATCTTAAGTTGCTTTATAAAAATACAAGAACGCGGCATGCCAACGGGTCGACGTCCGTTTGGCGATAAAATAACCATTTGCTGTTTTGGGAGCTACTTTTAGATATCCAAATGAAGTCCACGTTTGATGACACTTGATCCATTGGTTTCATCAAGAAGAGTACTCCAACTCATATTAAAGAATCCAATTGAGTTACCATATGAATTTGGATACTACAATGTCCCAAATGAGCTAACTCACTGCTGTACTTCCAAGGACTTAGAATTATTTCTCAGGGCTAAAAAGCAGCAGCTGATTCAAACTTGGAGCCTCTGTTTGGACTATTTTCATGCTGATTTGGTTCTTGACTCTTGAATAAAGTTTCTTCTACAGAAGCAAAACTACAACTTTTATTTAGGGTCAAACCTCATAACTGCAACAGAAGTCAAACGTTTACTTTGGTCAAAGCAGTAACCTGATACAGCTCCAAATAGGATTTTAGGCCAATTGAAGCATTTTCTTGACATAAGCTCAACATGAACCCTTCATGACTTTTATTGTATAACTCATCTAGAGTCATATGAGCAAGTTTGGAAGGTTTGGTTCATGACCCATGATTCTATTTCCTTAATAGAGCCATTCTAACAAGGATATAACTTATCATTTCATGTGACTTATTGATTCCAAACTTCACCAAACTTTTCCAGAGACCAATATAGATTGGGATGGATATGAGACACATGGAAAATGTTCCACTAGCATCATGCAAGCATACCTTTTAAAAAGGGCCTATATGTAAGTAAAGGTGCATCATCCAAGTCCAAGTTGTGGTTTACTTTCATAGATTGATTTTGACCTTTTTATTACCATTGAACTTGTCATGTTTGAGATCAAACCTAGTACTTGGCAAGTGACAAACATCTACGGTGTTACAGATGTAGCTAGCAGGTGCCGGAGGTGTATTTGAATGTCGGCAGCACCCTGACAGCGATTAGGTTGTCCTTCGTCTGCTAGTCTTCTTTGATCCTTGAATTCTGTGGAGCTCAAATAGACAACAAAGCTTTGTGGAACTAGTTAAGTGTTAGCATAAATATCTAGCCTTTATCATGTTGAGCCTCCTCAATAAATGTTATTTATTTAGCAGGATCATGCACTTATTATTTTTATATTTTTATTGTAAGATGAAAACATATTTATTTTATGCCACCACAGTGAATGTACCTATTAGTTTTATGCCATGAGCATACTCACATGGGGCTTAATATTTTTAACATTTTTATTTTCTTTTTAAGATAGCATGAACCTGATTAACTAAGCAAACTATTTTAAATTGGAAAAAGGATAACTACCAAGTTTACCTCTTGGCAAGGCGTTCGGTGTTTTTGAGTCCTCCGAACGGAACTCTCCGTTTTCTCAGTCGTCCTGGGATTCGTTGGATGGCGTAGTCGGTGATTCCGGTGGCGCCTCCTCTTCGTGTATAACTATCTTCTCCCTCCACCCCTGACTCGGTGCTACGGTCTGCTCAGGACAGTTCTGTTCAAGCTGTATATCTTTAGACCTTACCACTTCTCCTTCGTAGTCTGCCCATCAATCCTTGATGATTTGCCTCCTCTGGTTTCAGTTGCGTCGTCTTCTTCAGAGGAAAGTGTACGAGGACTTCTCCGGTTCCAATATAGATGATGGCTTTGATAGTGTTGAGGAACAGTCGTCCAAGGATGGTGGGTGGATCATACTCATCTTCTCCCATGTTAATGACCTAAAAATCATATGGAGCTGAATGTATATTGGTTGTAGGGGCATGGTTCCATGCAGGAGCTGATAAGTGTCAGCGGCCATTATGTTGACGTCAGGTTCGGTGTCGTAGAGTGTCTTCTGAAAAGAGTATCCGTTGATTGTGCACTTGATGCTTGGAACACCAGGGTCGTCCGTGTTCATCCTTTAGGTGCACATTTGATTAGGTGTGGACCTTGACATCTGCACTTCTTGATACGGTGTCACCCATGTTCTTTGTTTGTCTAGCAGTTCGAAGTGCGGTGTTGGCAATATCCTGCTCAGTGTGTTTGTGCTCGTAGATCCAGGTCCTTCACTTGGTGGAGTCTGGGAGTTGTAAAACTCCTCCATGTTTTGCTTGAAGTGTACCTGTTCATAGAGACAAGGCAGAGATCAAGTGCATGGGCCCTGTTGGTGAAAACCACCAACAGAACCAAAAGTGTATTTGTTCTTTTCTAACCTTAGTGAGCAAGACAATGTTGATGGATAATAAGATCATGAGTATATCATTTGTTAGATAAGATGGCTCAACCTAATGGAAAAATAATCTATCTATATTTATGTTTTGTTTAAATCTTTCAAAGATTGAATGTGCAATACTTTAGCTTATATGATTAGGAGTGTGGGATCATGAAGGTAGTACTAAGAACAAAGATTAAAGGACTAAATATGTTGAATTAGTTGGGTTGGTTAATTTGGAGCTACAAATCATAAATGTTTGTCTCTTTTATTCATGTGAACACCGGAACCAAGGAGAAACTTATAAAAGTGATAGTCAAGTACCTTAAGATGTTACCTTACTTGAAGAGTGATGGTACCATCTCACCTTGTGGAAGCTTTCGTTTCTTAGCGGTTGTGCATCGTGTTTGTGGCACTCTTTGTCTTGTTCCATGGATCATCTCTCTATGATGAATGAGCTATGTCTTCCTTGTGCAAATCATTAAACTTCATGTGTCCCCTTTGTCTCCAATGAGTTTGTATCTCAGGACTTCCTAGGTTGATATTGAAAGTTTTCCTGCAGGGGTTAGTCCGACAAAATATACCAATGTCTACTCAAACAGTTTTTAGTTCAGTAACCAAACTAGACTCCATGTCTAATCAGATTAAGGAAGGCTATTTAACCTAAGCACCACGCTTAATTTAAATGCCAATGGAAGTATGTCGAGTACTTCCAAACTAACACTTACTAGGATAAACAAAGGTAGCATGATGGTTTTTATAGACATCGACTCAAGTGGAGATGAAGTAGTGTGATTAGTATTTAACAAATTAAGCATGTCTCAAAGGTAAGGACAACCAACATAGCAACATGGCAAATGATGTTTTTATGTAAAGTACTCCCCCAAGCTTGAATTTTGCAAAATTCAAGATTGGATGAATTTAATTCAATGTTGCATGATGATTGGTAGGACATACCTTGTGCTTGTCATTCCTCGGATCTTCTTGCTCCAATCCTGGCAAGGTTAGTGACAAGAATACCCGAAGGAATATTTCTACAACTATCTTTATATGCTCAATACACAAGGCAATGTTGCAAATAATTAGAAGTTCATGTTATGATCTGATATGTGCTTGTTTTAGGACACTAAGCTTGTCCTTGGGAAACCATCAATTTATGTCGGCGAAGTGGTTTCCCCTCCGACGCTGACCTATATCAAGATCAACTCAATGAGATCTGCGATATTTATTATAGACATATGCATCAACAACCGCTCTTTTAAAGTTGTTATAAGAAGAGAGGGTTGGAGATCTCAAATGTGGTGATAGCACATGGATTTTTAATGCCCTCTAGCCATTGATGTTGCTCTTCTCGATCCTCCTTGTGGTTTTGGTGACTCTTATGCATGGGATATCTAGAGAGATTCATAGGATTATCGGGTGGTTCAAGAGAAAGAGCATAGTATAAATTATTGAGCTCAAGGATGGGTTGGATAGCCGTATTATGGGATTGAAATGTTTGGAAATCGGCTATTGAAACTTCCTTTCCTTGTCTGGGAGATCATTCCTTCTCTATCTCTAGGAATTTTCTATGAAGACTAGTACAAGAAGGATGTCCACAAATGAAGACGTACCTTCCTTTACTAATAGATAAAGAAAGAAAGACTCTACCAATGGTTATATGATTAAGACCAATGTGAAAATATTGAGAAAAAGCATGATCTTGTAGGGCTAGGTTTTAACCAGAATTTATAGAAAGATTAACAGATTCCCTAGGTGTAGCTAAAAGTGCATTATCTTCTTGATTAAAAGATAGGACCTCAGCTATAGAAAAGGGTTGGTTTTGACCTATTGCAATCAACTCCGGACACAGATCATAATTAGGGGCAGGACTTGTTGACTCCCATGGTCTATGGCTGGTCCCCGAAGGTGTAAAGAATTCAATAATAGGTATGGAATTTAAGTTATCCATAAAGATAAAAGTAAAAAGATAAAAGAATAAAAGTATAATACAAGATAATAGCAAGACTTAAAGTTACATCAGCAAACCATCATTCTCCCCGGCAACGGCGCCAGAAATGCTTGTTGATATTTGGTAACGCAATCAGGAAATGATCCGCAAGCGCACGGATATCGGTGAGCATTTCACCCGGGAGGTTTTCTAGAGTATCGTATTTATATTTTTACCACAGGGAGAAAGGGTGCATCTGACTAACCAAATCTATTGCTACTATCCCTTTAGGCTACAAAGAATGTTTCTCAATGTGAGCGATGTCACAGAACCGACCAAATTATAAGAGTTCAAGTGTAGAAACGATCGACAAGCAATCAAGTTTCCAAACTTGAGCCCATATAATCCTGGTAGTCAATTGAAATCACGAAGGACTTCAAACAACCTCGCAACAAACCAAAATCGTAATAGTTCAACATAAACACAACGAATGTTACATAGTCATTCATTGCCGTCGAAGCGGCACCACATCGGAGTTATTAAGTTATTACAACACAAGTTCGAAGTAGCGGAAGCAAAATAATTACACACACTTGTTCAAAGCTCAGTTCACAAGTTTTTGGTTATTGCCATAGTCTACACCATCCTTCCAAAAGCAACAGGTACGAGGTTGTTAGAGAACCGTGCCCAACGGTTAGTCCTCATCCCCAGCGGGATGGAGACAGGTCTTGCAGAAACCGTCATAAAAGATGTCATCTGCAACAAGTGGGAATAAACCCTGAGTACGAGAATGTACTCAGCTAGACTTACCCGTCCAGAAAAACATAAAAGACACCAAGGATCATGCAAGGCTAAGATATAAAAGTAGAGCTGGTTGACTCGACATTTTGCCAAAAGCCTTTATTAAGACTACTCAATGTAAGAGCATCATATTTAATTATCATCAGCCTACCACTAGATTAGCACCTGTACTACAACACATCACTTGATTATTACAAGCAATAATAACCATATCAAGTTCATCATATGTTCTTCTTACTATCATCATTATCATGAACCAAGTTCATTAGTGGATGCTACGTTTGCCGCTGCTCTGTCAAGTTCTCACCGATCGGGAGAGACGGCGATTCGAATCGAATTCCTATCCAGCTGGAGGGTTATTCTTAGCACTCACCCAAGCATCCCCCGTCGGAGAGCCAACGGGTCACCTTTGGTACATCTCAGGAATCGCGGCTCCGATCAGCGCCGCACTCCTAGGGCTACCACTCTGTCAGGGAGGTCAGGAATTTTAACTCAGCTGCCTTTGGGCTTACGCCAATGGTCCCCCGCACACCGCACTTCCTCCGGTAGTGCTCACTTTATACTTGCCGGTCTTCCGGCCTGAGTCATACTACTCGGCTTCGCGGTCGGAACGAGTTATCCGGCCAACTAAGTGTTAGGCATGCGTTCAACATGACAAGAGGACGTACAACGATCGGTCCTTAGCTGCCACAGACGGAGTTACTACAACCTTGCAAAACTCCGCCCGGCTTAAGTCAAATTAATCAGGTTCCATCCACGATAGCACATATAGACCATCGTGATCCGACACAACCCTATATCGCGCAGGTGACAGGAAATCACCCGACTTCTACCGATTAAGCATGGCTAAGCTGTTACTCGATCCTAACTCTACAACCAGGGTGTGGTGAGTTATCTGGACAAGGATGGAGAGAAATGCAGCAAAGGTTTGATCACAACTCCTATACTTATTGCACCAATAGATATAACATATTAAGTAAACTTTCAAAAGTAAAGGGAGGCTTAGAATGCTCCGGGGCTTGCCTTTCACGAACGAGGATGGCTCGTGACTTGGGCACTCAACCTCTTCTTCTGGCTCCTCGGGTCCAACTTGCTGGACCTCCACCTCCTGGCTGCCCTCCTGGCCTTCGGGATTCGCTTGTAGATCGAAGGAAACTGCCACGTCCGGTGCACCTATTACATGCTCGGTGAATAAGAAGGTGTGCATACAAAAGAATGAATGCTTGACAACATAAGTAACTCACTGGACACTCATTTACGGAGTACCCCGCTATAACAAGTTCTCACAAGTTAATAAGTTACCCTAACCAAAACCATCCATGCTACTAAAACAGCAAGCAACATAAAGCAGAAGTAGCTCAGTAAACAGATCATAACTAGTGCTAGGCAGATCCAACACACACGAGTGAGGACATTCTGGAAAGCTTATGAAATTGTCTACAAATCATCTTTGAACATCACAGCAAGATTCATATATTAAACCAGTCATTTAAACAAAGTTCCAGGTTCTGTCCCAGAAAAACAGAGAGCACCTATTTTTAAACTACTAGGCCAAATGATCCCAAATTTAAACTACAGCTAGCTCAATAAGTCTACAACAACTTTGATTTAGACAAGTTGCCCAGAAAACCAAATTATCATTAAGCAAAAGTTAAATTGCTCCCTTGCTGTCCAGAACAGCCTTTAACCTTATAATTAATTATTTGATGGCATAACCAAAACATAAACCATGCTAACCACATGGCTTATGAGCATAAGCAAATCACCAGGTTACCAGAACACTAGATGATAACCTTCAAACATTTACTTAACAAGGTATTTAATAATTAATTCTAGAAAAGAGCATAATTACAAAATACTAGCCAAGGTGCTCCGAAAAATCTACAAAAATTACAGAAACACAAGGATAGCATCAAAGCATCACCATAAAAATTTCAGAGCAATTGCACATACCAAATTAAAGATTTGCATTTAACTTGTAACTAGGTGCTTATTTCATAAATTGGAAAACATGACTTATATGGTGCCAAACAACAGATTTCAGATTATTTACACATGAGGAATGCCATAAACAGGTGTACTACCAAAGTAGAGCACCAGGATAAGTACCAATTATTTTATATAATTTAATCAAGGAAACAAGCCACATTTCAATCATAAATTACATAGCAAAGTTGCATTACTCCAAAAATCATGAAATATTTATCATAGCATTCTAGTATCACACAGAGGCTACCACAAAGTTTTCATGGCAAACTAAGCAATATAACCAGAGATGTGAATTTATTCATGAACAACAAGATTAAATCCTTAATAAATATTTTCCCGAATAACATGGTTCATTTTATATTTTTATTAAAAACTAGCCATCTCAAGGAATACCACAAAATTGGTTTCACAATTTTTGGATCTCAGAAACAGAAGATATGATTTTTGCAAGAAAGCCAAAAATCAGGATTTTGAATAAAAGAAAAGGAGGGAAAGAGGTGACACTGACAGTGGACCCCAGCTGTCAGGTTCTTCTTCCTCATGGCCGAGGCGACTTTCGCCAGCGATTTCTCCGCGACGGCGAGGTCTCCGGCTAAACCAAGGGCACCAACGTGATCCCCAGACTCTAGCGACTCGATTGACCCCCTTTTCCCCACGGCGGAGCCACCGGAAGGGGCTCACCGTCGACGATGGCGGCTCGGCGGAGGTGCTCGGCGTTACGCCGGAGCCCTCAGGCCAGTAGAGCGTGACCTAAGACCTTCTACAGCACCAGCGAACTACGGTGAAGCTTCCTAGGTACGCGGCTTGGCTTGAAACCTCGTGGAACACGCTGGCCACGAGAGCACCCATCTCCGGCGGAAACACGGCGGCGCTGCGCATCGTGTCCGGCGACGGAGAGCTCGGTAGAGCGTCCACGAAGTGGCGCAAATGCAAGATAGGAACCTAAGCAACCTCTAGGACCTAACCAGAGACGACGAGAGGCTTCACAGGGCTCGGCATTGGGCTCGCCGGAAAAGATGGTCACGGCGACCCGATTTGGGGAAAGAAAGGAATGGCGGCTCACCGGTGGATTTCTCGGCGAGATGATGGGTGGATATTAGAGAGCGGTTCATGGCGAAGCTTTGGGTGAAGTTTGGTGAGCAATGGCGTAGCAAGGAACACGCGCGAGCTCGCCGGAGTACGCTCGCGACGGAGAGCTCACGGCGGCCGCGTTTCTGGCGAGAGGAGCGAGGCAGAGCGGAAGTGGACGCGTCCACTCTGCTCGGGGCGTCACCGTGGACGTCATGCGTGCGCTAGGAGCTGTCGAGCAGGGCCATCGCCGGCGTACGGGCGACATCTGGCGGACAAGTGTCGATCGGGATATCCACGCCGGCGAGCTCAGCTCTGAATCAAAACGCGCGATCACCGACTGACATTGCAACTTCGTCGACGATTAGCTCCCAAACCAGAGCGAGCTAGGAGATGGCGTAGTTGACAAAGTTGGAGTACTAGCCGAGATCTACAACTTTGTCAACTGGAGCAAGAGCTAGATCGGCTTGGATTGAGAGTTATAAAGTTTTCAAAATCGATCGAGCAAACTGGTTTCGTTCCAAGACTTAGAAAATTTTCCAAGTGTTGGAAACAGCCCCAAATTTGCCTTGTGGGTCACTTTTGAGCTATCTGTTGTCATTTTCATGAGATGGCCATAAAACAACTTTTGTTCCTTATAAAATTTGCTACAACTTTTCTGTAGAAAGTTTTGACATGCAAACATTTTATGAAACACTTTTTAAAAGTCTAAAGAAAAGAGGTTTCTAGGGCCTATTTACACAAGTATGACTTAAAGGCATATTTTGGAGAAGTGATCAACATGAACATTGTTACCAAGGTTAAGTTAAGCATAGATAAACTAATTACCAAGGCATAGAGCACAAACACAAGCATGGTTCACTCAACCATAAGCATAGGAAGCCTATTTAAGCAATTTAAAACACAATTTTGCATAGAATGACATGGCTCAAGATAGATGATGATCATGATATGCTTTGAGTGGATGATGATGCTCATGCTATGCACATGATCAATGCAACCATAACACTGGGGTGTTACAGCCCTCCCCCCTTACAAAAATCTCGTCCCGAGATTTGAAAGCTTACTAATTTTCGAAGAATGTTTTGTAAACTTCTTTTAAATAATCCTCCGTCTTCCAAGTGGCATATTCCTCCCCGTGGTTACTCCACAACACCTTGTAGAACTTAACCACACAATTACGAGTCTCCCATTCCTTGCGATCAAGAATCGCTACGAGTTTCTCCTCATACACCAGGTCTGACTTCAGCTGGATATCTCGAACTTCCACTCGTTCCTCCGATACACGAAGGCACTTCTTTAATTGTGATACGTGGAAGACAGGGAAAATAGCTCGAAGCGCAACTGGAAGTTGAACTTTGTACGCCACATTCCCATTCTTTTCGAGAACCCGATAAGGTCCCACATAACGAGGTGCAAGCTTTCGCTTGACTCCGAACCTTTGTACACCCTTCATCGGAGACACCTTGATATACACATGGTCGCCAACTGAAAACTCAATCGGCTTCCTTCTTTTGTCGGCATAACTTTTTTGACGAGCTTGAGCAGCTTCGAGATGTTGCTGGATGGTACAGACTTTCTGCTCTGCTTCGTTCATGAAATCGATGCCATAATACCTTCGTTCTCCGGCTTCTACCCAATTCAACGGGGTTCGACACTTCCGAACGTACAGGGCTTCAAATGGAGCCATCTTGATACTCTCCTGATAACTATTGTTGTAGGAGAACTCAGCTAATGGCAACCACTTAACCCAAGAACATTTTGAAGAGAGAGCACATGCCCTCAACATGTCCTCAAGGGTTTGGTTAACCCGTTCAGTTTGACCAGCCGTTTGGGGATGATAAGCAGAGCTACGGACCAAATGAGTACCAATCTGCTCATGTAGACACTCCCAAAAACGAGCAGTGAACTGCGGTCCACGATCTGATACAATAGTTCGAGGCACACCATACTGATGAACAATGTGCTCGAAATACAATTCCGCATATTGATGTGGACGATAGTCAGTTCGGACTGGAATAAATCGAGCAACCTTGGTCAAACAATCTACAATCACCCAGATGGAGTCGTAACCCTTAATAGAAATTGGGAGTCCACTGACGAAATCCATGCTGACTTCTTCCCATTTCCAACCAGGAATTGACAAGGGTTGAAGCAAACCAGCTTTCATGTGAACAGCCTTCACACGACAACAATTGTCACAACGAGCGACAAAAGCAGTGATCTCCTTTTTCATCTTTCTCCACCAAAACAAAGGTTTCAGATCCGGATACATCTTGCTACTACCAGGATGGATAGACAATTTGGATGAATGAGCTTCAGATAATATCTGATTTCGCAGTTCGCGGTCTTTTGGGACCACTAGCCGATCTTTGAACCAAAGGATTCCGTTCTCATCGACCCGGAAATGCTTGGTTTCTTCTTCCTTCATTTTCCTCTTTATATGGTGGATGCCTATATCTGATTGCTGCAATTCGATGACTCGATTGCGAAGAGTACTCTCCAGAGAAATCTGGTGGAGCACAAGTGGATGCATAAGATGTGACAACAACGGATCTTCCACTTGGATTGAGTGACAGTGCGCTTTCCGACTCAAAGCATCCGCAACCACGTTTGTCTTGCCCGGATGATAGTGCACTTGTAGATTATAATCTTTAATCAACTCAAGCCACCTTCGCTGCCGCATGTTCAGTTCAGGTTGGGTGAAGATATACTTGAGGCTCTTATGATCGGTGTAGATATTACACAGATTACCCAGCAAATAATGCCTCCAGATTTTCAAAGCATGAACAACTGCTACCAATTCTAAATCATGAGTAGGGTAATTGACCTCATGTTTTCGAAGTTGGCGTGAGGCATACGCGATTATGCGACCTTCCTGCATCAACACGCAGCCTAGACCAATGCCTGACGCGTCACAAAAGACATCGAAGGGCTTCTCGATATCAGGTTGAGCTAGGACAGGAGCTGATGTCAGCAATGTCCTCAATTTGTGGAATGCCTCTTCACATTCAGGCGTCCACACAAACTTCTCATCTTTCTGAAGTAGACGAGTCATAGGCTTGGATATTTTCGAGAATTCGGGAATGAATCGACGATAATATCCAGCCAGACCAAGAAAACTCCGAACCTCGTGTACCGAAGTTGGAACTTTCCAATCCAGCACTTCTTGCACCTTGGCTGGATCCACCGATATGCCTTCTTCAGATAAGACATGGCCCAAGAAAGGTACTTTCTTCAGCCAAAACTCGCATTTGCTAAACTTGGCATAAAGCTGATGTTCGCACAAACGCGACAACAATATACGCAGATGCTCTGCATTCTCCTCTTCATTGCAGGAATATACCAAGATATCATCAATGAAGACCACCACAAACATGTCCAATTCGGGTATGAACACCGAATTCATGAGATACATGAAGTGAGCAGGTGCATTTGTAAGACCGAAGGACATGACGAGATACTCATACAACCCATACCTCGTCGAGAAAGCTGTCTTAGGTACATCTTCAGGACGGATCTTGATCTGATGGTACCCAGATCGCAAGTCAATCTTGTAGAATACCTTGGCTTTAGACAACTGATCAAACAAGATATCAATGCGAGGAAGAGGGTATTTATTCTTGATGGTCACCGCATTTAGGGGACGATAGTCCACACACATGCGCAACGATTTATCCTTCTTCTTCACAAAGATAGCCGGACAACCCCACGGAGACGAACTAGGATGGATAAGACCCTTCTTCAACAACTCATTCAGTTGGGTCTTAAGCTTAGCTAATTCATTGGGTGGCATTCTATAAGGTCTTCTAGAGATAGGAGCGGTACCGGGAATCAATTCAATTTTGAACTCCACATCCCGATCTGGAGGAAGCCCGGGTAAATCATCAGGAAACACGTCCGGAAACTCACACACCACCGGAATGTCCTGAATAGCCTTAGATGTAACTGCATTCACAGTGTTACGGATTTGAATATCCCGAGGGAGTTGCACTAGAAATGCCTCCTTGGTGTTTGGGTTTTTCAACATCACTACACGAGTGGTGGTGTCGATAAGAACTCCATTGCCACTCATCCACTTCATCCCCAGAATTACATCTATGCCCACACCGGGTAAAACAACCAAATCAGCAAGAAACTGACGGCCTCCTATTTCCAGAGTTGCCCCCAAAACCACTTGATTGGTGGAAATATCATTTCCCGCAGCACTAATACAATAACTGCCCTTATCAAGTGTAATTGCCTTGATGCTATGCTTAGACACAAATTCAGAACTCACAAAGGAATGCGATGCTCCAGAATCAAAAAGCACAAGTGCATCATGTTGATTAACCAGAAACTTACCAGCTGTGACTACCTCACCAACAGGAATTGCTTCCACAGTGGTGTAGTGAACACGCCCCTGGCGGACGTTCCCCTGGTTGACTTTCTTCAGCGGGTAAGGACAGTTACTTTGCCAATGCCCGGTCTGATTGCAGTTCCAGCACGGACGGTTGGCAGGTGGAGTCTTGGCATAGTTGGGACCCGTGTTGCCCCTAGGAAGAGCAATAGAGTACCGCTTGCGGAAACCCGTCTTCGCCTGATTCTTCTTCACCGGAGGGCGGTACCGCTGGTTAGGCGTTGGAGCACGGAACGGTGGCCTAACTGCCACTAGAGCCTTGGACCGAGATGACATTGCCCCAGCCTCAAAAGCCCTCTTGTGAGTCTTGGTCGCAGTGTACATAGTGTTATAGTTCTCTTGGGTGAGAGCATCACTGACAAACTCATTGAAAGTAGCACACTTAGTGCGGCCCATAGTCTTCAGCAAATTGGGACCCAAACCTCGCTTGAAACTAGCAATCTTTTTCGTCTCAGTGTTCACAAACTCAGGAGCATACCTAGACAAATGATTGAAAGCATGCAAATACTCCTTCAAAGTTTTGTTACCTTGAGTCAACTGCATAAACTCAGTATGCTTCATCTCCATGACACCAGGAGGAATGAAATGCCCTTTAAAAGCATCACGGAAAAGATTTCAGTCAAGCACCGTGTCGGCTGGAAGAGCTTCCCAATACTGATTCCACCAGATGCCTGCTGGGCCCTGCAGTTGATGAGCTACATACTCTGCCTTCAAACCTTCAGTCAACCGAAGCAAGCGGAACTTTTGTTCCACCGTGTTCAGCCATTCTTCGGCTTGAAGGGGTTCTTCAGCTTCTCTGAAAGGTGGGGGCTTGGTATCCATGAAGTCCTTGAAGCTACTGTACTGGTTAGGAGCTGGCCCTTCATGTGCATTACGACCACCCTGATTCACCATCCGATTGATGGTCTCAGTGAGCATCCTCTGATTGTCCACCATCATTTGCATTAACTCAGCAGGAATGGGTGGTGGAGGAGGAGGTGGGTTCATGTTTGCACGCTGTTCCGCACCTCGGGTGCCACGAGACATCTGAAAAGACATAGTCAGTGAGCATTGATGATGACAAGATTTGCCGCAGAAGAACTTATATTTATGCCTGAAAGTATTCGAGAGAATAGCTTTACACAAAAGGCACAATAATTGAATTCCACAAAACAACATCACCAATCCAACACATGACAGAGATATCCGCAATATGCACCACAACGGAAACATCGTCATAACATAACAAACATGTTAAGATTGCACATTGGGTCCATAAAGTTATTACACCATCACAGCACATGCCATGAGTCAAGGTCAAAGTTCTGGATTACAACATGGTTACAAAAGCACCACTATTGACTGGCATACTACAAAAGATCCTCACAAAACACTACTCCCTACACTCTAGGCTCATCGTCCGAGTCAGCATCGAAGATCGCCTCTCCATCCTCGTCGCTAACCGGCTCAAGCTCCTCGTCCTCCACGTCCTCGTGCAAAGGTGGTGCAGCCGCCACTGGTCCATCGACCTCCATACCATCATCATCGGCCACAATCACCTGAGGTCCCACCACTGGATACACGGGTATAGGGCGAGGAATAGGATGTAGCAAGTTGTTGAGACGGTGAATCTCCACAAGACCAGCCTCAATCTGATCCTGCAGATAGTTCTCCCGCTCAAGAGACTGAACTCGGTGCATCTCCCATGCCCGGCGCCTATTCTCCGACACGCGGAGTGCAGTGTCCCTCTCACGAGTAATCTGCACCAAGCGCTCCTGCACTGTCTCCTTCTCTCTAGCTAACTGACTCACCTGATCCTGCTTATGATCTCTCTCTAATGGCCTTCACCCACTGCTGCCTACGGTACTCCGCAATGTCTTCCCAGTCATTGCGGTCCTTCTGAGCTTGCTCCAGGAGTCTAGCTTGCTTGCGAAACTTGCGGGCATGCTTTTCGGCCTTCCGTTGCATCTCCTGAGCCTGGCGAACGGCCACCATCACCTATGCATAGGTGTTCTCTCACTGACTGATCAGCTTGAGCACAGCCATCATAGCACTCATAGCTGGACTAGAACTCTCAGCCCTCTCTCCCCTGCCTCGAACCAAAGCATAACCATCAGCCTGTTTCCACTCCGCTGCTGTTGGGTCAGCACGGGGAATGGAGGCCGCTGGTCCTCCTGTCAGCTCATCACCACACCTCTGACAAATATCGAGTAGGATAGTCTGCGCTGCAACCTGAGTTGCCTCCCTGTGAGTCTGCCCATCTGAACTACAAGTCCAGCCTGTCCATGTAGGCTTGTCCCCATATGGAGGGACAACTCCCTGCACAGCAAACCACTGTATCCCTCCTGTGCTCTCCAACTCCCACCAAGAATACTGAGGTGGCTCAGTATACCCGACAAACTGAAGCACCCTCCAGAGCAAAGTAGGAGTGCCAAACTCGCTCGAGAAAGTGTCACTGGGACGGGGTGAAGCGGGTGCGTCCATATGTGGAAAGGAATAGGAATACCATGGGTAAAAGAGGATTAGTTTAAGCAACATTTATTTAATTAAAAGGGACGACATTGTAAGGGAAGGAGTAGACAGAATGTATGTATGAATGCGACATGATGCATGCACGAACCGTACGTCCTCACAAACTTAGAAAATTAATATTCTAACGGATATACGGTGGCATACATTCGTCTCTCGATACGATAACTATCGATTTACACGTGCGCTGTTAGAGTACCTGCAGAAAACATCATTTCAGCCCAACAATTCCCAATATATCACTCAAGAAAGCAGTAAACTAAGTGCACATTGCTTGGACATGCCCAACAAGCACAAACAATGACACCACAGCTACCCGAGAAATTAAATGCTCCCCAATTAAGTTTCTTACGCGGTTCCATGGTTTTGACATGTAACCACTCCAGAAAACCACCGCGAACACTCCCCTAGACTGTCGTTTGGACGATCATGCTCTCACAGCTCACACTTACCAGAGCGTAGGTGCGACGTTGCATAATTTAAATCTAGCGACAAATGTGGCTAATTCACATATGAAGGCTACCTCCACCATTAGACCACAGGGTAGCATAGTGCGGTCATCACACATCCATACCTGAGTACTGCCGGAGATGCATAAATAAAAACCCCCCAAGTCAGTACTTAAATAGCCACCTATAGTCCTTATGTGGGCAAGGAGGATTCGACCACTGGCATAACTTAAATATTGATTTACACCATTTCATTTTAAAAACTGTTTTGTTTTTAAATACACAAACGCTGCATTTATAATGCTGAACCTGCTCCGATGCCAGCTGTCACAGAACCGACCAAATTATAAGAGTTCAAGTGTAGAAACGATCGACAAGCAATCAAGTTTCCAAACTTGAGCCCATATAATCCCGGTAGACAATTGAAATGACGAAGGACTTCAAACCAACTCGCAACAAACCAAGATCGTAATAGTTCAACATAAATACAACGAATGTTACATAGTCATTCATTGCCGTCGAAGCGGCACCACATCGGAGTTATTAAGTTATTACAACACAAGTTCGAAGTAGCGGAAGCAAAATAATTACACACACTTGTTCAAAGCTCAGTTCACAAGTTTTTGGTTATTGCCAGAGTCTACACCATCCTTCCAAAAGCAACAGGTACGAGGTTATTAGAGAACCGTGCCCAACGGTTAGTCCTCATCCCCAGCGGGATGGAGACAGGTCTTGCAGAAACCGTCATAAAAGATGTCATCTACAACAAGTGGGAATAAACCCTGAGTACGAGAATGTACTTAGCTAGACTTACCCGTCTAGAAAAACATAAAAGACACCAAGGATCATGCAAGGCTAAGATATAAAAGTAGAGCTGGTTGACTCGACATTTTGCCAAAAGCCTTTATTAAGACTACTCAATTTAAGAGCATCATATTTAATTATCATCAGCCTACCACTAGATTAGCACCTGTACTACAACACATCACTTGATTATTACAACCAATAATAACCATATCAAGTTCATCATATGTTCTTCTTGCTATCATCATTATCATGAACCAAGTTCATTAGTGGATGCTACGTTTGTCGCTGCTCTGTCAAGTTCTCACTGACCGGGAGAGACGGCGATTCGAATCGAATTCCTATCCAGCTGGAGGGTTATTCCTAGCACTCACCCAAGCATCCCCCGTCGGAGAGCCAACGGGTCACCTTTGGTACAACTCAGGAATCGCGGCTCCGATCAGCGCCGCACTCCCAGGGCTACCACTCTGCCAGGGAGGTCAGAAATTTTAACTCACCTGCCTTTGGGCATACGCCAATGGTCCCCCGCACACCGCACTTCCTCCGGTAGTGCGCACTTTATACTTGCCGGTCTTCCGGCCTGAGTCATACTACTCGGCTTCGCGGTCGGAACGAGTTATCCGGCCAACTAAGTGTCAGGCATGCATTCAACATGACAAGAGGACGTACAACGATCGGTCCTTAGCTGCCACAGACGGAGTTACTACAATCTTGCAAAACTCCGCCCAGCTTAAGTCAAATTAATCAGGTTCCAGCCACGATAGCACATATAGACCATCGCGATCCGACATAACCCTATATCGCGCAGGTGACAGGAAATCACCCGACTTCTACCGTTTAAGCATGGCTAAGCTGCTACTCCATCCTAACTCTACAACCAGGGTGTGGTGAGTTATCTGGACAAGGATGGAGTAAAATGCAGCAAAGGTTTCATCACAACTCCTATACTTAATGCACCAATAGATATAACATATTAAGTAAACTTTCAAAAGTAAAGGGAGGCTTAGAATGCTCCGGGGCTTGCCTTTCACGAACGAGGCTGGCTCGTGACTTGGGCACTCAACCTCTTCTTCTGGCTCCTCGGGTCCGACTTGCTGGACCTCCACCTCCTGGCTGCCCTCCTGGCCTTCGGGATTCGCTTGTAGATCGAAGGAAACTGCCACTTCCGGTGCACCTATTGCATGTTCGGTGAATAAGAAGGTGTGCATACAAAAGAATGAATGCTTGACAACATAAGTAAGTCACCAGACACTCATTTACGGAGTACCCCGCTATAACAAGTTCTCACAAGTTAATAATTTACCCTAACCAAAACCTTCCATGCTACTAAAACAGCAAGCAACATAAAGCAGAAGTAGCTCAGTAAACAGATCATAACTAGTGCTAGGCAGATCCAACACACACGAGTGAGGACATTCTGGAAAGCTTATGAAATTGTCTACAGATCATCTTTGAACATCACAGCAAGATTCATACATTAAACCAGTCATTTAAACAAAGGTCCTGGTTCTGTCCCAGAAAAACAGAGAGCACCTATTTCTGGAACCCAACTTGGAACAGCTATAACTTTTAAACTACTAGGCCAAATGATCCCAAATTTAAACCACAGCTAGCTCAATAAGTCTACAACAACTTTGATTTAGACAAGTTGCCCAGAAAACCAAATTATCATTAAGAAAAAGTTAAATTGCTCCCTTGCTGTCCAGAACAGCCTTTAACCCTATAATTAATTATTTGATGGCATAACCAAAACATAAACTATGCCAACCACATGGCTTATGAGCATAAGCAAATCACCAGGTTACCAGAACACTAGATGATAACCTTCAAACATTTACTTAACAAGGCATTTATTAATTAATTCTAGAAAAGAGCATAATTACAAAATACTAGCCAAGGTGCTCAGAAAAATCTACAAACATTACAGAAACACAAGGATAGCATCAAAGCATCACCATAAAAATTTCAAAGCAATTGCACATACCAAATTAAAGATATGCATTTAACATGTAACTAGGTGCTTATTTCATAAATTGGAAAACATGACTTATATGGTGCCAAACAACAGATTTCAGATTATTTACACATGAGGAATGCCATAAACAGGTTTACTACCAAAGTAGAGCACCAGCATAAGTACCAATTATTTTATATAATTTAATCAAGGAAACAAGCCACATTTCAATCATAAATTACATATCAAAGTTGCATTACTCCAAAAATCATGAAATATTTATCATAGCATTATAGTATCACACAGAGGCTACCACAAAATTTTCATGGCAAACTAAGCAGTATAACCAGAGATGTGAATTTATTCATGAACAACAAGATTCAATCCTTAATAAATATTTTCCCAGAAAACATGGTTCATTTTATATTTTTATTAAAAACTAGCCATCTCAAGGAATACCACAAAATTGGTTTCACAATTTTTGGATCTCAGAAACAGGAGATATGATTTTTGCAAGAAAGCCAAAAATCAGGATTTTGAATAAAAGGGAAAGAGGTGACACTGACAGTGGACCCCAGCTGTCAGGTTCTTTTTCCTCACGGCCGAGGCGACTTTCGCCGGCGATTTCTCCACGATGGCGAGGTCTCCGGCCAAACCAAGGGCACCAACGTGATCCCCAGACTCTAGCGACTCGATTGACCCCCTTTTCCCCACGGCGGAGCCACCGGAAGGGGCTCACCGTCGACGATGGCGGCTCAGCGGAGGTGCTCGGCGTTACGCCGGAGCCCTCAGGCCGGTAGAGCGTGACCTAAGACCTTCTACAGCACCAGCGAACTACGGCGAAGCTTCCTAGGTACGCGGCTTGGCTTGAAACCTCGTGGAACACGCTGGCCACGAGAGCACCCATCTCCGACGGAAACACGGCGGCGCTGCGCATCGTGTCCGGCGACGGAGTGCTCGGTAGAGCGTCCACAAAGTGGCGCAAACGCAAGCTAGGAACCTAAGCAACCTCTAGGACCTAACCAGAGATGACGAGAGGCTTCACAGGGCTCGGCATTGGGCTCGCCGGAAAAGATGGTCACGGCGACCCGATTTGGGGAAAGAAAGGAATGGCGGCTCACCGGTAGATTTCTCGGCGAGATGATGGGTGGATATTGGAGAGCGGTTCACGACGAAGCTTTGGATGAAGTTTGGTGAGCAATGGCGCAGCAAGGAACGCGCGCGAGCTCGCCGGAGTACGCTCGCGACGGAGAGCTCACGGCGGCCGCGTTTCTGGCGAGAGGAGCGAGGCAGAGCGGAAGTGGACGCGTCCACTCTGCTCGGGGCGTCGCCGTGGACGTCATGCGCGCGCTGGGAGCTGACGAGCGGGGCCATCGCCGGCGTACGGGCGACATCTGGCGGACAGGTGTCGATCGAGATATCCACGCCGGCGAGCTCAGCTCTGAATCGAAACGCGCGATCACCGAGTGACAGAGCAACTTCGTCGATGATTAGCTCCCAAACCAGTGCGAGTTAGGAGATGGCATAGTTGACAAAGTTGGAGTACTAGCCGAGATCTACAACTTTGTCAACTGGAGCAAGAGCTAGATCGGCCTGGATTGAGAGTTATAAAGTTTTCAAAATCGATCGAGCAAACTAGTTTCGTTCGAAGACATAGAAAATTTTCCAAGTGTTGGAAACAGCCCCAAATTTGCCTTGTGTGTCACTTTTGAGCTATCTGTGTTCATTTTCATGAGATGGCCATAAAACAACTTTTGTTCCTTATAAAATTTGCTACAACTTTGCTGTAGAAAGTTTTGACATGCAAACAATTTATGAAACATTTGTTAAAAGTATAAGGAAAAGAGGTTTCTAGGGCCTATTTACACAAGTATGACTTAAAGGCATATTTTGGAGAAGTGATCAACATGAACATTGTTCCCAAGGTTAAGTTAAGCATAGATAAACTAATTACCAAGGCATAGAGCACAAACACAAGCATGGTTCACTCAACCATAAGCATAGGAAGCCTATTTAAGCAATTTAAAACACAATTTTGCATAGAATGACATGGCTCAAGATAGATGATGATCATGATATGCTTTGAGTGGATGATGATGCTCATGCTATGCACATGATCAATGCAACCATAACACTGGGGTGTTACAAGCGATGTATAGAGAAGACTACAACCGTAGTCTTGTTCTAACCTTAGTAAGGATGATCTACTGTTCTATTGGGGAAGCTTACAAAATCTAGACACCACAGAGGATGTTCGACCCGCACCTATAAACCTACCCGTCCTCCTAATGAGATGTGGGCTGCAAAGGTAACTCGGAAATGTCACGTTCCTCGCTACTACCATGGAACAGCTAGTCAGGGGATATCTATGAGTACCCTAGCCTAAACACCACGTTTACGCTAGCAATGATTACTCTAATACTCAACCGGAAGAGATTAAAGTTGTCGGTGTTTTCCCCACGGGGGGTCACACCAACGAGTGAATTTGTATGCGTGCTTCCCTTTCCCAGATGGTGATGCAAAAAGACACAACGATTTATCCTGGTTCAGGCAAGAGAAGGCCCTACGTCCAGCGGGGGGAGAGAGTTTGTATTATTTTGCACCTAAGTGCTTGTACAGGGGTGAATACAAGCGTGGTATGGAGTATGGAAGTTCTACTCGTATGGGTGTGGTGTTGTGTGTGTCGTATATCTGATGTCCCCCTGAGTCCGCTCCTAGGCTTCCCCTTTTATAGTTCCAAGGAGAAGCCCAAGGTACAAGTATAGGTGTCAGAGTAGGGGTCGATAGAGGCATGGCGCGCGGACCTACTCGAGGCCTCCGTCCCGGCGTGGTCTCGAGCCGTCCCGTCCTGGTAGCTTGATGATGATTACGCGTGCCTTGGAATCCTGCTCTGCGCACCGTCTTGGACTGGTTCATTGGTGGCATGCCGGTACGATACAGCGGCGGATCCGTCGGAGTGGTTGCTTTATTGCCGTTCGACACCCAACCCTTTCCCTGGAAGGAAATGGGTCTGGTCGAGGGTCGGCCGCCGTGTAGCGCTTCGCTGACCAGAGCGTTGACCCTGGATGTCTCGATGGGGTCCTGATTAGACGTTCCATCCCTGCTTCCCGTGTCCTGACACGCTCTGGGTCGTTTGGTGGGGAAGGCTGCAAAAAGAATGACGGGACGAATGCCTCTTCCCTATCACGCTTCCCGTGACTGGCGTGTTAGGTGAGAATGCGACAGGCACATTAAATGCCCTGGTTCCCGTGCGCGCGTCAGGCGGCGGGCGGCGTCCTTGCGCTCGACGCCTCCTAGTTCGCTCGAGCCTATTTCCGTATTCGACGGTAGCGGCGCTCGAGCCCTGATCGATTCGCTCGACACCTTTTCCATCTTCGAGGCTGCGGTTGTCGATGACTGTACGTATGACTGGCTAGAGCGTCGAGTTGAGGGTCTCGACCTGCGTACGGGTAACCTCATTATGGGCATCAGTTGGGATACCCCTTACTGATACCCTCGACAGTAGCCCCCGAGTATCTATTTGAGCGCTGGCGCTCGAGTGGAGGCTTTATTTCGCGGTCGAATTTTCGTGGGGGCGCGCGAGCGACCCCACGGGGGTAGCCCCCGAGCCCTTGGAGGAGTTTTTGACTCCTTCGAGGGTTGTGTCGCTGTGGGGGTATAAACCCCTATACCCTTACGGCTATACTTGGGCCAGGAGGCTTGGCCCATTACGAGACAAGTTCAAGGCTTGTTCCGACAGCTCGGAGTTTCGTGCAAGGAAACGAGACATGGAAATCAAGCAGGATTCTAGTCGGTTAGAATAGGGATTGATATCGAACTATCTATGACAATTGTAACTGACTAGGATTAGTTTCCAGATCTGTAACCCTGCCCTCTGGACTATATAAGGGGAGGCAAGGGGGCCCCCTAGGACATCATTATTCTCTCAACACAAATCAATACACCAGACACAGGACGTAGGTATTACGCCAACTCGGCGGCCGAACCTGGATAAAAAGCTTGTCCGTGTCTTGCGTCACCATCGAGTTCATAGTTTGCACACCGTCTACCGATAAACTACTACCATGGGTATACCCCAAGGTAGACTGCCGACTAGCTTTCATCGACACCCCAGGTAGGGGGTGTGTGTACAACTCCTCTGACGAACAAGATGGTCATCGTCCCAGCTTCCGCGGCCGTGCCCAAAGGCCTCACGTTCACCGTCGGCCAGATCACGTGGACGACGCACGGTGGCGGTCTCACGACCACGGTTTCGGAAGGAACCCAAATCCAATCTGGGATGATGGCGGCATCGGCTCCGACCACACGGATGCTGGTACCGAGCACCCGACCACCACTCCCACGCTACAAGGGAAAGAAGATTTATGGCTCGGATCTTCTCCGAGCACTTGATCGTGCTGATTCCAAGCTTCTCAAGGCTTCCCAACTAGTAGATGGGATCTTACGTCAACCTGATCAAGCCGCACCAGCGGATTTTTTCAAATCCTACCGGCCAACTCGTGTCGTCACACACGAACAGCTGGGGGCGACTCTGACGATAAGCTCCACCCCCTCGGGACGGTCCGTCAAGACCAAGGCTGATCCGGAGGAAGGGTATCCTTGCGGTCTGAACAACTCGGCCTCTCTCTACTCACGACACGTCCAATCCCTTTTCAACGAGGCGGGTTGGCTGCCAAAGTGGAATGGTCGACCAGCTCGTCACCACGTCAACATGGTGACGGTCCAAGAACTACCGGACGGCCAGGCTTCCAGCACAAATTCGAGCACTGGTTCCGTCCCCACTGAAGTCATAAACTCCGAGGACGAGGACTATGATCTGGATTTGCCTCCATATCCTCCGGGTTTCTCTCGTTTCCCGGTCTTCCCACCTCGGCGAGGAGATATCGTTTTCAACGTCAGCGCCGACGAGCCGGCTATTGATGAAGAAATAGACGAGCAGAGGCAGCTCCGCGAGCAGCGCAACGCTGACCGTGCCCGACGACGCGCAGACCAGGAACTCCAACTCCCGCCGCATAATCTCAGCGACGCTTTCGACATGGTCGGGGATCAGCCAGTCTACAAAACGCCAAGCGCCAATGTGGCTGTCGCCATGGCCAATTTAGATCGACTCCCTGATACTCCCGAGTGCCAGGGCGTCTGATCCAGCGTTCGGGCACATCTGATCGCTGCTTTGGGGCAAACAGCCACTCTGCTCAAAAGAGTCCAAGCCTCCCAAAGACGCCCGAGACCGCATCAACAGGCACGCCACGGAGAGAGCAGTCCACGAAAACCTACGTCGTATCGAATATGATGCGACACACGGCCCCCCGGGCCTGAGGCAGTTCTCCTCACACCTCCGCCAGGTCGTGTGGCCCTGCAATTTCAAGCTCGAGAAACTCAAAAAATACAACGGTAAGGAAAATCCAGAAAACTGGATCACTCTTTACGAGATCGCCGTCCGATCAGCAGCAGGAAACGAGCACGTCATGGCCAACTACTTCCCGGTAGTCCTCGACCAGGCTGGTCACCAGTGGCTCCTTGGCCTGCCCGAGGACTCCTTCGACTCTTGGGAAGAGCTACACCAGGCTTTCATCGACAATTTTATCGCCACATGCGAGGAGCCTGGAAACAAGTACGACCTCGAAAGGAAAAGACATAGGAAAAACGAGCCTCTGCGCGATTACATCCGACGATTCTCGGATATGCTCCTTAAGATCCCGAAGATTTCCCACGACGAGGCCATATCAGCTTTCATCAAGGGGCTGCGCTTCCATGAAGCACTGAGGAACAAACTGTTGCGTAAAAGACCAACAACGATGGCCGAGCTGCTTGCCACGGCTAAAAAACTATGCCGACGCCGACGACGCAGAAAAACTCATCCGGGACGATGCGAGGGGTCCCGACTAGCCTCCCCGGCGAGATGATAGTCGCGGTCGTTTCGACAACAGGAACCACTGCCGCCCCGACAACCGTGATCACAGGGAAGGTTGGGACAGGCGACGCGACAATCACGACGATTTCAGAGGAAAGCGCCCCCGCGACCATGAGCACGAAGTGAACACAGTCAAACGCCCCAGCGGGCGGCAGGACTACCAAGAAGACTACAACAAAACGTTGAAGGGACTGTGCCAACTGCATCCAAAGTCCAACCATACCATGGAAGAGTGCCGCGTCCTCAAAAACATCTATACGCGGCAGGCCGCCCAAGACGACTCCGCCAAGAAAAATGGAAAACAAGACGGGCGCGACCACGAAGACGAGGACGAGGACCAAGATAGGGACCCACGACATCAATACGTCAGTCCTACTGATGTGGTCCACTCCATCTTCGGGGGCAAGGTCTCCATCGAATCTAAGCGAGAAAGAAAGCTATTAAAGAGAGCTTGCCTCAACATAGACAGCACGGATGGCCTGATCGCAGACCCAAAATTCCCCCCGTGGTCACACAGAGAGATCTCCTTCAGCAGGAAGGACCAGTGGGCCGCTATCCCAGAGCCAGGTCGTTTCCCTCTAATCTTGGACCCTTGCATCAACAGCATTAGATTCGAGTGGGTGCTCGTGGACGGAGGAAGCTCCATCGACATCCTTTTCCGTAATAGCCTGCCCGCTCTCAAGTTGTCTCCGGCACAGCTAAAACCCTATGATGCTTAATTCTGGGGAGTCCTGCCCGTCCAGAGTTCAGTGCCCCTCGGACAGATAACATTGCCTGTCCAATTCGGCACGTCCGACCACTTCCGAACAGAGTTCATCAACTTTGTGGTCGCCGAATTTGATGGGACTTACCACGCTATACTGGGCCGACCATCGCTGACAAAATTCATGGCAGTCCCGCATTACTCGTACCTGGTCCTTAAAATGCCTACGGAGAAGGGCGTCCTGACCATCAGAGGCAATGTCTACACTGCATATACTTGCGAGGAGGAGAGCTTCAAGATCACCGAAGCAATTGATCTCTCAATCCGCATGGCAGAAACAGCAACCCAAGCTGCACAGTTATCTCCCGACCAGCTCTGACTACCCGAGCAGGAGACCGCCAGGAAGAATTCAAAGTCCAAGGAATACAAGGAAGTGAAGCTAGTTGAAGGCAGCCCCGAGAAGACGGCCCTCATCGGGGCCCACCTGGACCCTAAATAGGAAGACGCGCTCGTCAGGTTTCTAAGGGACAACGTAAGCGTTTTCGCATGGAAACCCGCAGACATGCCCCGCGTCCCACGAAACCTGATCGAGCACTCCTTAAATGTCTCCAAGACCGCAAGGCCCATCAAGCAAAAGCTGCGACGGTTCGCTCGTGACAAAAAGGAGGATATTAGGACAGAAATAACACGGCTTCTAGCAGCCGGATTCATAAAAGAAGTGTATCACCCTGATTGGCTTGCCAATCCGGTTCTTGTACGAAAAAAGAATAATGAATGGAGAATGTGCGTTGATTACACTGATCTCAAAAAACATTGTCCTAAAGATCCTTTTGGTCTCCCTCGCATCGACGAGGTGGTCGACTCAACGGCCGGATGCGAACTCCTCTCTTTTCTAGACTGCTACTCTGGTTATCACCAGATCTCGCTAAGGGAAGACGATCAGATCAAAACGTCTTTCATTACTCCTTTCGGCGCATACTGCTACACGACCATGTCTTTCAGACTCAAAAATGCCTGCGCCACCTATCAAAGGGCCATCCAGCAATGCCTCCGCGACGAGATTCGTGACGACCTCGTCGAGGCTTATGTAGACGATGTCGTCGTCAAAACAAGGGACGCCAGCACCCTAATCGACAATTTAGACCGAACCTTCAAAGCTCTAAACAAATATAAGTGGAAGCTCAATCCCAAAAAGTGCATCTTTGGGGTCCCCTCCGGTCTACTACTCGGCAACGTCGTCAGCCGCGACGGCATACGGCCGAATCCCTCAAAAGTTAAAGCAGTGCTCGATATGCGACCACCCAAGAATGTCAAAGACATTCAAAAGCTTACCGGATGTATGGCCGCCCTCAGCCGCTTCATCTCCCGACTAGGAGAAAAAGGCCTACCCTTCTTCAAACTCTTAAAGGCATCGAAAAAATTTTCCTGGACAGAGGAAGCTGACGCTGCGTTCACCCAGCTCAAGACTTTCCTCACCTCGCCGCCCGTTCTCACAGTGCATCAGCCCTATGCAGACCTACTTCTCTACATCGCAGCAACCGACAGAGTTGTCTCCACGGCAATAGTGGTCGAGCGAGACGAGCCGGGCCACGTATACAAGGTCCAGAGACCCATCTATTTCATAAGCGAAGTCTTAAACGAGTCCAAGGCCAGATACCCACAAATACAGAAGCTCATATACGCCATCCTAATAACATCGCGGAAGCTAAAGCACTACTTCGACGGCCATCGGGTCTTGGTAACCACTAGTTTTCCCCTTGAGGATATCCTGCGCAATAAGGACGCCAATGGCAGAATCGTAAAATGGGCAATGGAATTATGCCCATTTTCCCTAGAATTTCAAACCCGCACCAGAGTCAAGGCTCAAGCCCTCGTCGATTTCATCGCAGAGTGGACGGATCTCAACGAGCCTCCCATTACAGACGTCTCCGACCAGTGGTCAATGTTCTTTGACGGGTCCTTGAGCATCAACGGCGCCGGCGCTGGAATACTTTTCGTGTCACCTAACAAGGACAAACTGCGCTACGTCCTTAGGATCCTGTTTCCGGCATCAAACAACGTCGCTGAGTACGATGCATGCCTGCACGGCATACGACTCACTGTTGAGCTAAGAGTTAAGCGCCTCTACGTCTATGGCGACTCCGCTTTATTCATCAACCAGCTCAATAAGGAATGGGACGCAACCCACGAGAAGATGGACCTCTATTGCAAAGAAATTTGCAAATGGGAAGCCAACTTCTATGGCATAGAATACATCCACGTGGTCCGGGATAAGAATCAAGCAGCGGATGCGTTGTCAAAGTTGGGGTCATCTCGGGCCCAGATTCCGCGAGGTGTTTTCGTCTAGGACATCCATGAGCCATGTGTGGGCTCCGGCCTGGTCGAAAAGCAACCTACTGAGGCAATGCTTGTAGACGACGCTACTCCAACAACCAGTAGTCGTGATTGGCGTACCCCATTCATCAGATATATATCGAACGGGTCAGGCCTTCAGGATAAAACAGAGAATGAGCGCCTCATTCGACGATCAAAGAATTACATACTGGTGGACGGCAAACTTATGTGAAAAAATGCAAGTTCTGAAGTGCTGCTCAAGTGCATATCACAAGACGACGGCATCAAACTCCTCGACGACATACATGCCGGGTCCTGCGGCAACCACGCTGCCTCCAGAACGCTGGTCGGAAAGGCTTTCCGAGCAGGTTTTTACTGGCCAACCGCGGTCACCGATGCAGAAAAACTGGTCCGACACTGTGAGGGATGTCAGTTCTTCGCTAAAAGGACCCACATACCTGCTCATGAGATTCAAACTATCCCGTCGTCCTGGCCTTTCGCCTGCTGGGGGCTCGACATGATCGGGCCATTTAAACCGGCTCCTGGAAACTTCAAGTTCGTTTTTGTATTAATCGACAAGTTCTCAAAGTGGATTGAATACATGCCACTGGTCAAAGCAACCTCTAAGAAGGCTATGGAATTCCTCAATCAAATAATACATAGATTCGGGATCCCAAATAGTATAATCACCGACCTGGCTACTCAGTTCACTGGCACCACATTTTGGGACTTCTGCGATGACAGAGGCATAGTCATAAAATACGTGTCAGTAGCTCACCCACGAGCAAATGGTCAAGTCGAGCGTGCAAACGGGATGATCATCGACGCCCTAAAGAAAAGGTTGTACACCGAGAACGACAAAGCACCTGGTCGATGGATGAAAGAGTTGCCGGCCGTGGTCTGGGGTCTCCGAACACAGGCTAGTCGGAACACCGGGGTGTCACCATACTTCATGGTTTACGGCACCGAGGCAGTGCTTCCGTCTGATATAACCTTCGGGTCTCCAAGGGTTGAAAACTTCGACCAGTCAATGGCTGACAACACCAGGGAACTCGAAATCAATTGCATGGAAGAAAAGCGTCTAAGTTCATGCTTTCGAACAGCAAGGTATCACGCAGCCATCAGACGATACCACAACAGGAACGTCAAGGACCGCTCTTTCGTGGTCGGTGATCTGGTACTCAGGTGGAAAACGAACCAAGAAGGAATGCACAAGCTGTCCACTCCCTGGGAAGGACCATTTGTGGTCGCTGAAGTCACACGTCCTACATCCTACAGACTGGCGTATCTAGACGGGACCCGCGTACCTAACTCTTGGCACATAGACAAACTGTGCCGTTTTTATCCATAAGTTCCAGTAACTTTTTCTTGTAAGTTTCTAGTATTTGGCAATAATAAAGGTTTTCCTTTTTGGCTATACTTTGTTTACAGCAGAGTTTGCGACGAGAACAACAAGGTCCTCTGCGATGGAAATTCTTAACGACTACCAATCAAACACAGTGATACGTCACTCAGATAACTTTACAACGCTCAAAATCATGGACATGACAAAATCAAACTTTATTACAAACTTTACATACAAAGTTTATAATAAAACACCCTGACGGGTGGTCACTAGTCTACTCCTACAGACTATCCTACTAGGCCTACTGCTCGGGCTGATCACCCGCCTGGCCTTGCTGCCCGGACGAAGGGGTCGGGGCCACTGGCGCCTGGCTGGTCGAGACCACAGGCGTCGACCGCCCATCTCCGGCAAGGGACGCCCCCGACAACTCCCTGGCTGACCTGTCCGAACCCGGCTGGTCGGGGGCAGTGGCCGTCCCGCATAGATTGATGTCGCCGATCACCGTCGACGACAAGTCTAGCAGACCAGCCCGATGCTCGTCCGCCTCTTGCGGGCCGACTTCCTTGGGGTACCCCTTCTCCAGCCTGTACAAGTCGACCAGGGGGTAGTGGGCGCGCACCATGCTGAGGATATGCGCGCCAGCAAACTCCTCGGCGTCCTTCACGAACTGCTGGAGCCAGTCCCACGCCCGTTGCGCCTTTTCAACTGGCGTCAGTCTCGGCGCGTGGGGCTGGCTCTCTGGAAGCTCCGGGCTGATCAAGTCCAGGACCGCGGCTACTCCTTTCCAAATCCTGCAATAATTGACCTTCCAGGAGTCCTGATCCTTGACCAGCTCGTCCAAGTGCTTCTTGGTATTCACCTTGAGCACTGCAAATCAAGCCAGATGTTAGTCTCAGCATACCAAAAAGAGCGATAAGCGGCAAACAACGGTGGCGGCGCGTATTACCTGACAACTCCCGGTCCCTTTGGCTTAGCTCCTCCCCTGCTCGGCGCCCGGCCTCCAGCGCCCTGGCAAGCTCTTGGCTGAGCTACTCTTTCTCCTGCCGAAGGCGCGCGACCTCCTCCTCCAAGTCTACACGAATAATCAACAGGTCAGCAAAGTCAACCACGCGGCTACGTACAGCTGCCTCGGAGTGTAAGACTGACCTGTCCGCTGCCGATACTGGTCGGCTAAGCGTCGGGTAAGCTCGAGACGGCGCTCTTCCTGAGCACTCATCTCGGCCACCTTTTCTCCAACTTCGGATCGGAGCCGGTCTACTTCCATGGACAAGGCCTTGTTCTCGGCCACAATGCCCTCGATCTGATCGAAGCACCGTTTCCGGTACTTCGCCGTCTTCATCGCGCCCTACAAGAAAGAGTATATGTCGAACACAGGAACACAACACATAGTTGTCGAGCAGCACACATGACCTCTTACCTTAACCTCGTCCACGAGACGTTTAGCCACGCGTTCCACCCTCGCGGCCTCCTCCGTCTCCGCAAGTTCTTCATGTCCAATGAAGTGGTCCCCGCATTGGCGCCACACGTAGACGTGCTATCGGCCATCGCGGGGACGACCCTGGACCTCCTCCACGTCGTCGTTAGAGGCTTCCTGGGGCTCCTCATTTGCCGCACGGCCTCCGGCTGCGGTCGAGGGCATCACTGGCCCCTAGTCTAGGCCAGGGGAGCCCACGGGCGGTGTCGGGACCCTCCCTTCTTCGGCTGGAGGCGTCGGGACTTTGCCCTCCTCCTCTGCAACTGTACTTGTGGGAGGGGTCCTTGCTGCCTCCCCATCCCTCGGCGGAGTGCTCGCGGCGGCACTCGCCGGGGCAGATTGTCCCTCGGCGCCTGTAGCAGCGGCCGTCGCCGCAGGCTGGTCTGTGGCCTGTGGCGCAGCGTCCTCAGCAACGGCAGCAGGCTCGGACGTCCTCTGCTCTGTGACTTGGTCGGGGTTGACGTCCGACGCCGCGCTGAACAAAAAAGGAGCATTTTCAGCAACAGCAAAAAAAATCGCCAAAGTACGTAAGTTGAACACTTACAGGTCCGATGGACGGTGGGTCGCGGTGAACCTCCTCCTAGCCCTGCCGGTCGGCGCCTGTGCCCCCGTTTCTGCGATGCGCGGCGCATGAGGGTCGCTGGCCACCTGATCAGTAGTGGCCGACGCATTGTCCGGACGGCTACAAGGCCTTCGGACCAGCGACGGTGCGGCATCCTCCTCCTCGTCGTCGTCGTCGTGATCTGGACGAGCCGACGGCGCTTTGGCGCCTGGCTACTCTCTGCCGGCAGCGTCGGCGCAGGTGAAGGATCTGCCGCCAATGGCCTTTTCCCCGCCACTCTCTCCTCGGTGGTTGGGACGGGGCGGGCCTGCTCCTCCTCACTGCTGGTGTACCGAGCACATCGAGCAGCATCATCCTCCGGCGGGTCCTTCCCCGCGGGATTCTCCATCCCAGGTGCCAGTGATACATACACCGTGCACCTGTCAACGTCTCCAATCTACAACAGTAATAAAGACAAGTCAGCAGCGGGAAAGAACAAAAATCAAGGAGGCATAACCAGAAATTAACATTACCTTAGGGGCTGGTCGCCCCAGCTTGAAAGCTTGCATCCGCTCACTACCGCGGATGAAGCTCCCGTCAGCAAAGTTGTACAGCTCGTTCAACAACTGCTGCACCTCCGCCTTCTCCAGTATCTCAGGCGTCATCCTGGTCGGGTCTTGGCTTCCAGCGTACTCGTACGCCGAGTGCACCCTCTTCTGGCAGGGCATCACCCGACGACAAATGAAGTTGCCGACCACACCCAGCCCGTCCAAGCGCGACCAGTCGATCAGCTTCATGAGGTCCGCTACCTGGCCGGTGAACTCTGGGCGGTCGGTCCAACAGACCCTCTTCTCAGGGATGTACCCCACGTCGCAAAACGTGGAGCTGCCCGGCTCTTCCCTAACGTAGAACCACTTCCTGTACCATTCGGTCAGGGAAGTGTTCCACGGGCAGTTTAGGTAACGGTTCTTCATTCCGTCACGAAGATTGAGGTATACTCCACCTGCAATCTTGGAGCCTCCAACCGCTCCCTTCTTCCTTAAGCAAAAAAGATAACGAAAGAGATCGAAGTGCGGCTCTATGCCAACATAGGCCTCGCACAGATGGATAAAGGTGGAGATGAGAAGGATTGAGTTCGGGTGCAGATTGCAAATCCCGATCTCATAGTACAAAATAAGCCCCTGAAGAAAAGGATGAACAGGAACCCCAAAACCCCTCTTAAGGAAATCCTCGAACACTACGATCTCACCGGCGCGGGGGTCGGGGTAGCTCTCCCCCTCCGGCGCCCTCCAGCCGCCGAGCTCGGGGCTGTGCAGTAGCCCCATAGTGACGAGGTCACCGAGGGACTTTGCAGTGCTGCGGGATTTCTTCCATTCCTTGGCCATCAGCTCGGCCCTCTTCTTGGAGTCGCTCTTTGCCATTGGAGATGCGGGAGTGGTTTCGAGCTAGGAGTGTGCAGGTGATTGAAGAAGGCAAGAGTGGAATGCTTGAAGGCAATGGCAGGGTAAGCAATGCGGGGATAACTGTTGGGATTTTATAAACCACAACTCCATCCCTCCCACTTCCCGCATTCTTGGGAAGTGGGCGGGCCCAACGGCGGACGCGGCGCTTCGGTTTTCAACAATTATCGGCAGTTAATGCGGTGGTGTTTTCGTACAAATTTATGGTTTCTTTTTCTCAAAGTGCGCAACGGGCGGCTGCACAGTTACCAGGCGCAACTTTTCACGCAACCATTTGACAATATGATAGGAGGTCTCATCACGTCAATCATTTGTCTGGTAAGATTTTTTTTTCAAAATAAACAGACAAAAATTGGTAGAGGGTTAGCAATCCGGGGACTGCACCGACCACCGAGCAATGTATGCTCGGAGACTGGTCGCCCAGTTTGTCAACTCAACAGTCCGGGGACTGCACCGACCACCGAGCACTGTATGCTCGGGGACTGGTCGTCTAGTCTATCAACTTGGAAATTCAGGGACTGCACCGACCACTGAGCTCTTGATGCTCGGGGACTGGTCGCCCAGTTTGTTAGCTCGGGAATTCAGGGACTGTACCGACCACCGAGCTCTCGATGCCCGGGGACTGGTCGCCCAGTCTGCTAGTTCGGGAATCTACGGGTTGTACCGATCTCCGAGTGTTGTACACCCGGGGACTGGTTGAGTAGCTCGCCAAATTGATAAGTCTATACGGTACTAAACGAGTATGAGATGCTCGAGGACTGGATAATTTTAATTTTTTAGACCTTGCTACAAGGTTCATACTTCGCCTTTCAGCAAGCTCGGGGACTACATCGGTACGATGCATCTGGCGATGCATCTCACATTCAAAGTTACTTTGAGGATTTTTCTTTTGACCCTGGCACCACGTGACTACGTCACCTGCTACCAGGCTCGGGGACTAAGTGGGCACACTTCACCTTGCGGTGAACTTGCTTGCCTTTTTTAAGGTATGTACTTTTTAGGAAAGTAAAGTGGGCACACTTCACCGAAAAAGAAATATTTTTTCTTAAGAGCACCATGCATTCTTCGAACAATTGGCTTCTTTGATGGTGGTGTTGATCGAATATCTTTAGGTTTGATCAAAATACTGTTGCAATTATTTGGGCAATTTTCATGATGATTGAAGACGTCAAGTTTCATTGGTCGAAGAAGCTCAAGACGGCGTGTTACTTCACAATACATGGTGCTCGGGTACTAGCTGTGGGGGTATAAACCCCCATACCCTTACGGCTAGACTTGGGCCAGGAGGCTTGGCCCATTACGAGACAAGTTCAAGGCTTGGTCTGACAGCTCGGAGTTTCGCGCAAGGAAACGAGACGTGGAAATCAAGCAGGATTCTAGTCGGTTAGAATAGGGATTGATATCGAACTATCTATGACAATTGTAACCGACTAGGATTAGTTTCCAGATCTGTAACCTTGCCCTCTAGACTATATAAGGAGAGGCAAGGGACCCCCCTAGGACATCATTATTCTCTCAACACAAATCAATACACCAGACGCAGGACGTAGGTATTACGCCAACTCGGCGGCCGAACCTAGATAAAAAGCTTGTCCGTGTCTTGCGTCACCACCGAGTTCGTAGTTTGCACACCGTCTACCAATAAACTACTACCGTGGGTATACCCCAAGGTAGACTGTCGACTAGCTTTCGTCGACAGTCGCCTAACTCGCAGAAACGCTGTCGACACCACTGGTGGAAGGTTCTGATTGGCTTGTTTCGCGTGGGGGTTTTGACGTACTCTCGATAGAGTGAGCGTCATCCACCCCAAATTTAGCTCCTAACGGGCAGTCCAAGTGAGAACCTGTGCCCCTTTCGAGGGGGTCAGCTATAGCCCGGAGGCGTTCTCATAAAGCGGGGTCGACGTGGTCGGGGATGCTGGTCTCGTTCGATAAAGTCTAGTGGCTCGATGCCTCCCATCGGGGGGATTCCTCTCGACTGTCTCGACCCTACCTTGGACATCTCCAGCGAGTCTTCGAGGCGGGCTGTTGACGGTCCTTAAGTATCAAATTTAATTATCAAATAAATAAAGAAAAGGATCCAAATGAAATCAAGATCTAGACTTAGGGTTTTATCTGATAGAATTCCACGAGTTTTGGTGTTTGTCTATTTTTGCAGGGGGTTATCAGGAAATATGGAAGAAAGGCCCACATGTCGGGATTACGTAAAGATATTAACGTGCCGCGCAATTATCTTACATCTAGAAGACTCCAGAAGCCACAAGACCGAAGCGGAGGCGAAACGGGGCCAGAGGCAGGGCGCCCGCCCTGTCCTACTGGGCGCCCGCTCCCTCCCTGAGTCCAATCAGGACTCTGCTTTGTGGGAGATCTCCACCGACCTAAAGGATGAATCTAAACCATACAATCTATGTCGGTTTGATCCAATGGCCCATATTCACTTGGAGGGACTATAAAACCAGACCCCCTAGCCCCTGGAGGAGAGAGCCTCTCAACCCTAATTCATTGTTCCATCAAGGGAGAAGAAGCCTCTGATCAAAGATTAGAGCCACCACATCAATTAGACATCTAGATTAGCAGAGCTACATAGGATTAGAACTAGAAGGAGTCAATCTTCGATTGGTTTCCGGATCTGTCAAGAGGATTCTTGGTAATTCTCTAATTGTGCTTCTAATTCGTTTCTAATTTTCTTTGCTCTTCAATATTATGAATATGACTTTGTTCTACTTCAATATATTGCTTATGACTTTGCTCTACTTGCTTATATTCAAGATTATATTGTTCTTAGTTTATCATAGTTATGTACTTGGCTTAGTTAGATTCGATCTATATACATGCTTAGGATCGTATAGCGTTTATCCATTGGATCCATGGGTAAATGATAGATATTTTGTAGGCGTGGTGCTTATACCGTATTTATCTGCGATTGTACCCAATATGCCAGATCGTGGGGTGGTTCGTGATAGTGACAGCTTCATTGATTCTTATATAGTCCCCCTCTCGTGTATTGGGCTGGCAGAGCAACATTATTACAGGGGAGTGATTGCTATGTTTCTCATATTCCTTGCTAATATCACTATGCATGGGCGTAGTCTTGTCTCGCAATGATTGCTAAGTATGCTTGCACTAACTATGATAATGCTAGACTATATAGTTAAGAAAAACTTAGGGAATATTCTTGTAGTTCGTTCTAATACCATGCTAATGACTTTCTAGAGTATCTAATTGAGGTGCTTATCATATTTATTATGTGGCTAGATCAGATTAGTTATCCTTGTCACTATTATTATTCCATATATCTTTTATGTGACACTTATCCCTGTATGAAGAGTTAGATATAATGTTCTCAATTATACATGCAATGATAGATGCTCAATCTCATATTCTATTCTGTAATCAATAGTGATGATTGCTAATCCCTTCCCAGTGGTAAAAATATAAATAACGATACCTGGAATACTTCTCGGTTAAAATGCTGCATCGGTATTAATCTGTGCGCTTGCAGATCCCATTCATTATTTATTTAGAAGAGCAATTGCATATTTCAATACCGTGTCTCTTATATCATGCTGGGGATGACAACTTGGCTTAAGTGGTGTGAGGGATAGGTTTGGCATTTTTGGCACCGTTACTAGATTTAGAGAACTTAGTCTACTTTTGGTAATGATGTTAAGAATACCCAACAAGCATTTTTGGCGCCGTTGCCGGAGAAGGTTGATTACTAATTAGGAATGGAATAAAAGATTTTGAGTCATCATTCGCATCACTAATATGATTGAGCTTATCTATTCTCTCATACAGTTTTACCCCGATATTTTTCTATTTTATCTTATGCATCACTAATATGATTGAGCTTGTGATTGTCAGCTAGGAGGCGCTCGAGGGGACGATCGAGCCATCATCAGACAGCTGCCGCTCTTCCTCTCTGACACCGCCCGCGGATGGCTCGAGGAGCTCCCGACCAACCAGATCCGCGATTGGGTCGATTTGGTCAGGGTGTTTGAGGGTAACTTCAAGGGGACCTACATACGACCGGGCAACTCGTGGGACCTCAGCAAATGCAAGCTGAAGTCGGGAGAAACCCTCCGAGAGTACGCTCGACGCTTCTCGAAGCAACGCACCGAGCTGCCGCACATCCCCGACCACGACGTCATCCTGGCCTTCGTCTCTGGTACCACCAGTCGAGACTTGGTGCGGGAATTGGGACGGAATCATCCCCAGACCGTCGACGAGTTGATGGATGTAGTGGCAAACTACGTGGCAGGGGAAGAAGCGGTCGGCGCCTTCTTCAGCTATGAAGGAAGGAAAGGCAAGTCGCCCACCGATGAGGATGAGGGTCCCAGTTGAGGGCCCCAGAAGAACAAGAAGAAGAAGAAAACATGGCCGTTCTAGCAGGAAGACCTTGACGACGATCTCGTCGCCGCCATGGAACGCAAAAAGCCCGGAGGTCCTCCAGAGGTGGGCATCTTCGATAAGATGCTAAAGGAGCCGTGCCCTTACCATAAGGGAGGAGCCAACCACAAGCTCGAGGACTGTCGTATGCTGAAAAAGCATTTCGAAGGTCTAGGGTTCAAGAAGGACGCCCGTGGTGACCAAAAGAAGGAAAAGAGCGGCGACAAAGGGGATGGCAAAGACGACGACGGCTTCCCCGCCGTCCATGACTGCTACATGATCTATGGTGGACCCTCGACGCAGTTGACCGCAAGGCAACGCAAGAGGGAACGCCGTGAGGTTTTTATGACAAGGATGGCGGTGCCCCAGTACCTCAGCTGGTCGTGCACCGCCATCACCTTCGACCGAGACGACCACCCTGACAGGGTAGTCGCCCCTGGCGTCTACCCGCTCGTCGGTGACCCCATCATCGTCAACGCTAGGCTCTCAAACGTGTTGATGGACGGCGGCAGCAGCCTCAACATCATCTACCTCGAGACCCTCGACCTCCTCGGAATCAACAGAACGTAGCTCCAGCCAAGCGCCGGCGGATTCCACGGCGTCGTACCAGGGAAGAAGGCATTGCCGGTAGGTCGAATCGACCTACCGGTCTGCTTTGGCACGGCGGCCAATTACAGAAAGGAGACCCTCGCCTTTGAGGTGGTGGGATTCTGAGGCACGTACCACGCCATCATCGGATGCCCAGGCTACGCCAAATTCATGGCAATTCCCAACTACACGTACTTGAAGCTGAAGATGCCTGGGCCCAAGGGCGTCATCACTGTCAGCTCCTCCTAGGACCATGCGTACGAGTGCGACGTCGAGTGCGTCGAGTATGGGGAAGCAGTCGAGAGTTCCACCGAGCTCGCCTCGAAGCTCGAGGCCCTGGCTGCGCAGGCTCCAGAGCCCAAGCGCCACGCGGGCAGCTTCGAGCCGGCGGAGGGGACCAAGAAGATCCCGCTCGACCCCAACAACTCCGATGGCAAGGTGCTGACAATCAGCACCGACCTCGATCCCAAATAGGAAGCCGTGCTCATCGACTTTCTCCGTGCGAACGCCGACATGTTTGCATGGAGTCCCTTGGACATGCCAGGCATACCGAGGGAAGTCGCCGAGCACTCCTTGGAGATTCGAGCCGGTTCCAAGCCAGTGAAGCAGCGGTTGCGCCGCTTCGACGAAGAAAAGCGCAAGATCATTGGCGAGGAAATCCACAAGCTTTTGACGGCCGGATTCATCAAGGAGGTTCACCATCCCGACTGGTTAGCAAATCCTGTACTAGTTAAGAAAAAGAATGGGGAAATGAGGATGTGTGTCGATTATACAAGTTTAAATAAAGCATGTCCGAAAGTTCCTTTTCCATTACCACGTATCGATCAAATTGTTGATTCAACTGCGGGATGTGAAACCCTTTCTTTTCTTGATGCATATTTTGGTTACCATCAAATAAAAATGAAAGAGTCCGACCAGCTCACGACATCTTTCATCACACCTTTTGGAATGTTTTGTTATGCAACTATGCCATTTGGGCTTCGAAATGCGGGAGCAACATATCAGCGCTGCATGCTCCACGTATTCGGCAAGCACATAGGGTCGACGGTCGAGGCCTATGTCGACGACATCGTCGTCTAGTCAAAGCGACGCGGAGACTTGATCCAGGACCTCAAAATTGCTTTCAGCTGCTTACGCGCCAACCAAATCAAGCTCAACCCCGAGAAGTGCGTTTTTGGCGTACCTCGAGGCATGCTCCTGGGTTACATCGTTTCCCAGCACGGTATCGAGGCCAACCCCGAGAAAGTCTCGGCCATCACGAGGATGGGGCCAATCAGAGACGTCAAGGGCGTGCAGAGAGTCACGAGATGCTTACGGCGCTGAGTCGTTTCATCTCGAGGTTGGGAGAAAAGGCGTTGCCACTGTGCCGACTCTTGAAGAAAGTCGAGCGTTTCTCTTGGACCCCAGAGGCCGAGGAAGCCCTCGATAATTTAAAGAAAATGCTAACCTCTGCACCAGTCCTAGTCCCGCCTCAACCTGCAGAACCTCTGCTTCTATATGTTGCCTCGACGACCCAGGTCGTCAGTGCAGCAGTAGTGGTTGAGAGGCAGGAGGAGGGGCACGTGCTGCCAGTCTAGAGGCCAGTTTATTTCATCAGCGAGGTGCTCTCGGAGACCAAGGCGTGTTACCCGCAAATCTAGAAGCTAATCTACGCCGTAATCCTCGCCTGACGCAATCTACGACATTACTTCCTTGGCCACCCTATCACAGTGGTCTCGTCCTTCCCCCTGGGCGAGATCATCCAAAGTCGAGAGGCCACGGGAAGAATCGCTAAGTGGGCGGTCGAGCTCATGAGTGAGACCCTCACTTATGCACCCCGCAAAGCTATGAAGTCACAGGCCTTGGTGGATTTCATCGCGGAATGGACTGACTCCCAACTCCCCCCGGCTCGTGTTCAGGCTGAGCTGTGGACGATGTATTTCGACGGATCTCTCATGAAAACAGGAGCTGGGGCGGGCCTGCTATTCATCTTGCCTCTAGGCGTTCATATGAGGTATGTCATCAGGATTCATTTTGCCGCATCCAACAATGTTGCATAGTACGAGGCCCTTGTCAACGGTTTGAAGATCACCATCGAACTTAGAGTTCGACGCCTCGACATTCGAGGTGACTCCCAGCTCGTCATCGACCAAGTGATGAAAGCCTCAAACTGCCACGACACGAAAATGGAGGCGTACTGCAAAGAAGTCCATCGACTTGAGGACAAGTTTCATGGCCTCGAGCTCGTCCATATCGCCCGACGCTACAACGAGGCGGCCGACGAACTCGCTAAGATCGCGTCGACTCGAGGCACGGTCCCACCTGACGCGTTCTCGAAAGATCTGCATGAGCCTTCCGTTGTCTCGGGCTCAGGGGCTGGTGTCGAAACCGCTCCTGCCCAGCAAATCGATGCCGTCGAAGCGCTACTAATGGCAGCTGAGGTAATGGAGGTGGAACAGCGGCCCGGTCAACCGTTCGACTGGTGCACACCATTCCTCGACTGCCTAATCCGCTGTGAACTACTAGAAGATCGATCTGAGGCCCGCCGTATTGCTCGACGGGCCAAGTCATATGTAATTTATGGCGAAGACAATGAGCTATATCGACGAAGCCCGACGGGGATCTTGCAGCGTTGCATCACTATAGAAGAAGGCCGAAAACTCCTCGAGGATCTACACTCGGGGAATTGTGGCCACCACGTTGCTTCGCGGACCCTCATAGGGAACACTTTTCGACAAGGCTTCTACTGGCCAACGGCCATAGCTGATGCCATCGAGCTCGTGTGCTCATGCCATGGGTGCCAATTCAACGCCAAGCAGACACACCTGCCCGCCCACGCTCTTTAGATGATCCCCATCACATGGCCGTTTGCGGTATGGGGGCTCGACTTAGTAGGGCCCCTACAAAAGGCAAAAGGGGGGTACACCCACTTGCTGGTGGCCGTCGACAAATTCTCCAAATGGATGCAGGCTCGACCCATCACCAACATCCGCTCCGAACAAGCCGTCCTTTTCTTCACCGACATCATTCACCGGTTTGGGATTCCCAATGTCATCATCACCGACAATGGCACTCAGTTCACCGGCAAAAAGTTCTTGGACTTCTGCGATCAGCATCACAACCGTGTGAACTGGTCTGCAGTGGCCCACCCTCGAACTAACGGCCAGGTCGAGCGTGCCAACGGCATGATCTTGCAAGGGCTCAAACCAAGGATCTACAATCACTTGAAGAAGTTCGGCAAGAAATGGGTCGAGGAGCTTTCCTCGGTCCTATAGAGCTTAAGGACGACGCCAAGCAGGGCCACAAAATACACCCCATTCTTCATGGTCTACGGCTCTGAGGTTGTGCTCCCAACGGACCTCGAGTATGGGTCCCCTCGACTCAAAGCATACAACGAGCAATCAAATAAAGAGACTCAAGAGAACGCGGTCGACCAACTCGAAGAAGCTCGAGACATGGCCCTCCTCAACTCCGCCAGATACCAGCAGAAGCTTCGACGCTACCACAACAAGCACGTGCGCAAGAGGGACTTGAACGTGGGCGACCTCGTCCTACGGCGGCGGCAAAGCAATTAAGGACGCCACAAGCTGACTCAACCTTGGGAGGGCCCGTACGTAGTGGCCGAGGTCTTGAAGCCGGGGACATACAAGCTCGCGGACGAAAAGGGGGCGATCTTCACCAACGCGTGGAACATCGAACAGCTATGTCGATTCTACCCCTAGTATTCCAAAGCTTTATGTTCCCATGTACATTCTGTACCAAGGCCTTACGAGTGAATGCATGAATAAATAAGATCTTTCCCTCGAAGCAATTTACTTTTTCACGAATTGAAATCTCGACGCTAGAAGGGCGTACCAACTATGACCCATCATAGTCGATACCCCCTCGGAGGCTAGCAGGGGGGTGCCCCCCCAATTATCGAAAAAACAAAGTAATCCTTTCGCTCCTATCAGTAAACCTCATGCGATCGAGTAGTAGAGGCGCCTCGAGCCCCTTAAGGGCCGAGAGATGACGAGCCTGAGAACTCCTACGCCCCCGGGCTATGGAAACTCTACTCGCCTCCTCACCCTCGAGGCAATCAAGATCGCCTTAAACAAAAGATCAAACGAGGAATACAAACATAGGCGTAGGAGGAAACAAAGGAGTCTCGAGCGGAAAAATGGGCAAACATTCACGAACGTTATAAGTCACTTAAAAACATAATATTACACAAGATAGAGTGGCAAAATACTATACAAAGGGCCTCGGCACCCAGAATAGGCTCGCAGGCCTCAATCCGCGTCTCGACCCTCACTATCCTCGCCCGCGCCTGAGCTAGTCTCAGGAGGAAGTACTTCTGGCTCAAACAGCTTAGACAACCTTTCCCTAGGAACCTCTTTGTCGTCGATCAAGGCATGGAGCCTCTCCTCATTCTCCGCACCAGTCTTGGAGATTTCGGTGACGAAGCCGTGGGATACCACCTCCATGTCGTAAGAGAAGCCCGAGCAGACTACCGCCATCGCCCGCTTCACTCCGACGTGAAGAGCGTCCCGCACCCGGTCCCTCAGCGTAGCTCCAAGGTAGCATAGCTAGTCGACGAGTGCGTTGCCTCGATCCTCCTCCTTCGACTCGTCAATAGGCTCAACCTCCCAGGAGGCCAAAAGGTCGCTTATCACAGTCTGTAGACGACCATTCAAGGCGACCTCCCCCTCGAACTGAGTCTTGATGGAACGGGCCTCGACTTGGGCGGCCAGCAGCTCATCTTTGAGCCCTGCGAGGACCAGCATGAAGGGATTAGATAACACCAGGGGCACCTCAGAAAGGAAACTCGATAGTAGAAACGTACCGTGGATGCTCTCCTCCAGAGCCGTGTTCTCGCCAACCAAGTTGGTGTTGGCCCTCTCGACCTCCCTGTTGGAGCGCTCCAGCTCGGTGTTGGCGACACGCAGATCTTCGATCACCTTGCCAGCTTGCGTAATGGCCCCATCTTTTTCCAGCAGCGCTCTCTTTAGACGATCAACGTCGTTAGAAAGGCTGCGGGATCGAGCCCGCTCCTCCTCGAGATCTTCGAGGGCCTTCTTCTTGGCCTCCTCTGCAGCGCTCCTGGCGATCTCGCCGTTCACGCACTCCACCTTCATCCTTTGAAAGGTTGCTCAGGCAGAGGCAAGTTCAGTCTGGACGAGGCCCTTCTCCTTAGCTAAGTCAGCAGCCGCGCTCTTATAGGTCAGGGCCTCGTCTTGGGCCTCGGACGCAGCTTCCTCGACCGTCATAGCCTGCTCCCTCAGCAGTGTCGCTTCTTCCACCGCCTTCCTTGAGGCCTCTCGAGCCTCGACCAGAGCAGCCTCCCTCTCCTTCTTCTCCTCTTCGAGTGCCAAGAGCTCCTTGTAGGCCTTGAGGAGCTTCTCCTGCGACTCCAGGAGTTGATCCTTGAGGATGGGGAGCTGCTCCCAGCCGCCTCTCGTGGCATGGATGAAGCTCGACTTAATGCGGGAGGTCTCTTTCAGGTCCTGTGAGCCGGTGGTCGAGCAGTTAGAACACGAAACCAAATGTTCTATACAGATTAAGGACTGAAAAGTACTTACAGAGTAGGCCGGTCCGAGCCCGTTGTTAACAACGTCCGACAGGAGCCCCACCGTGTGCTTCATCCACAGGCGGAGCTCCTCGATGTGCTCCCACTTCTCGGCCTCCTTCCGGTCGTCCAAAAAAATATTGGGTTCGGACGGGTCTGTGGAAGCCCAGATGCGGATGAGCTCCTCGATGGTCTCGAGTGACCCCCCGTGGCGCAGGAACAAGTCGACGAGGGAATGGAACCGCCCATCATCGTCCACCGTCTTCCAGGTCCCGGTTTCGCCGCCTCCACTACCGCCCGACGTTCCAGCCTCGTCCTCCTCGGTGGGAATACGGTCCTCCCATGACCGATGCTCCCGGAGGAATCCCGAGGCGATTCCGTCCATGCCGTAGATCGTCCTCCTGATCTCGGACTCGGGGTCGACGGGGGTGCGCATCATGCAAGCGAGCGCCACCACGCCGTCCGCCCGCCCCGACTCTGCTGGGATCGCGGCAGGCGCCCTTGGACGGAGCCACGCCGGGGTCGGAGGGCCGAACACTGGCAGACCCTCCTCCTGGTTCCCGGGCTCTTGCGGCGTCGGTAATACCGGTTGGGGCGGACTGTGAGGGGGAGGCTCGAGCGGTTCCTCCAACTGCTGGCCCCTCTGCTGCCACTGCCCCTGGGGCTCCTGCGGCTCCTGGCGACGGTCCTGCTCCAGCAGCTCCTCGAGCTGGGGACTACTGACGGCTGCCCCACCTCTCCCTCCATCGGCAGCAGCTGCTCTTCCTCCTGCTGCTGATGCCGCGTTTTCTGCTCATGCTCTCTCTCCTCTTTCCTCCTCTGCTCTTCGACAGAGTGGAGCCCGATGGGCTAAGGAGTCTGTCTCGCGGTAGGAGAGGCCTCGACCTCCTCGTCCATAGGGCGGGCGTCCCTCGAAGACCCGTTGCCACCAGACCCGTCACTTATAGTGATCGGATCCGCCTCAACCCCCGATCGGGGAGGCTCGGGGGCTCCCTCTCGCCCTTGGGGCTGAGGCGCCTCGGCCCGTTTTGGCGATGACGAGGCGGACTCATCCGCCAGGGGACGGGGTGGGGCACTCTCAGCGCCGGTCGGCGGTCGAGGGTCGGAGGAGCCTATAAAACGCAAAACAAAGGTCAGTCATTATGGTGGTCGACGTAAGAACAACACAAATCCCATAGCAACGGGAATAAGTTACTAACCTGAATCCTTGGAGGCCGCCCCCACCTTGAGCCTTTTCGCCATTGAAGGCTGGGCCTGCTCAAGCGTCCGCTTCAACCTGAGGAAGGAGAAATGGACATAAGGGAGACCGCTATATGAGAAAATACAAAGAGACGGGAGGATGAGAATCACAGCGTCAAAAAACTTACCCACAGGGAGAACGGCTCGCCTGCCGGTACCTCGACCGGTGGGCCTCGAACCACCCCGCATCGAGGCTCCAGGCCCCTCACGGGCAGGCACAGGCCTTGGTCCAGCATCTCCCACCTGGCGAGCGCCGGGGCTAGCGCTCCTGCGGCTAGTGTCTCCCTTTTTGGAGGCCGCGGCGCGGCCACGGGTCAACGGCCCCATCGCCTGGGGCTTAGCCCGGCCACCCGTCTTCGGTGCAGGGGGAGGTTGGGGGTGCAGGGCGGCCTGACTTGGCGCAGGCGCGGGAGGGGTGTCGGCGCGGGGGCGGTGAGATCTGCTTTGCCCCTCCTTTGGTGCTCCCATTCACGGGGCGTCGACATCGCCTCGAGGCGGACCCTCGAGGATCCGGTCGAGACGAGACGCCATCCCCTCGGAGTCGTCGCTGTCATCATCGCCGTCTCCACCGTCGTCCTCACTGTGGGATTCTTCCTCAGGCTCCCCCCTTTGCCTGGACTTGGATCGACGCGCCTCTAATGATTGGTGGTCGAGATTCTTCTTCTTCTTCTCTTTCTTCTCTGAGTCCTTGGCGGACTTCTGTTTCTCAGCGGACTGGCGCCGCTTGTCACGGTCAACCTCGTCCTCCTTTATTGGAGGCCTCGAGGACCGGACATAGATCGGTCCCTACGAGAACAAAGACAAGCTTAAAAAAAGGGGGAAGCAAAGGAAATCTAGAATCAAAGCCATATACAAGAAAAGAACATACCAGGTTGATCGAGCCCGCATCAGGCCTCATGGGGAAACCATTGACGTGCTCCGGCTAGAAGTCACCGGCGACGGCCGCCCCGACCCGGGCCGCGACTTCATCGTCCGCCGGAGCCTCCTTGGACATCCGGCACGCCTCGAGGTCCCGGGACGAAATGCCGGGACCCATCTCATCCATCCCCAGCGGCCGAGACATCAACGGGAGAATCCTCCGATGATGGACGGCCGAGAGGACGAGAGCGGCGGACAGACCCTCCACTCGTAGTTTCTTCAAGGCGTTGAGGAGGGGGTCGAGCTGTGACTGATGAGCTTGGACGACGCCGTACGTCCAGTTCTCCGGGCGCTCCGTGATCAGGCGGCCGGTGTAGGCTAGAAGGAGACCATCGTCGTTCCTCAAGTAGAACCACTGGGAGTCCCATCTGGCGTGGTTCGACGTCAACCCCACTGGGATGTACTCGCGTGGCCTCTCCGTCTTGCCAGTCTTCAACACCAGGTTGAGGCACCCGGCCCGTACGGGTTTCCTCACTCCAGCGGCCCCGGCTGGGGCGTGGAAGAGCTCGCCCCTGTAGAGGTGGAGCCACAGGTCCCAGTGGGGCATCATCCCCAAATAGCCTTCACACACCGCGGCAAAGACCGCCGCGACGGTGATGGCATTGGGGGAGAAGTGCTGAAGCTCCACCCTGTAATGGTGACAGAGCGCCCGCATGAAGCGACTCGGAGGAGCACCCAGGCCGTGGCGGTGGAACTTGGCGAACGAAACCACATAGCCCTTGGGCGGCCTGGGCTCCTAGTGGTCCACCAGCGGCGCGATCCACTCCGACGACGACAACGATGTGCGGTGGCGTAGGAGTCCCTCCCTCTCGAGCTCCAGCAACCGACGCTCCGTCATCGACGACAGGCGCCAGTCGTCGACGGCGATGAGTCTCACAGGCATCCTTGGGTGGAAGGAAGGCGGATCCGCTACTGTTCAAGGGTGCGCGCATGCGTGAGATGGCAAAGAAGCAAAGGCAGGAATGAGGGTGGAAGGCAGAAGGGAGAACGGCAACCGGGCCACGGGATATTTATAGACGACAGCCACCAACGGGCACAGGTAACTCCTCCCATTAATGCGCCGCCTAACGGTCTTTTTTCCTCTCACAGTCGAGACGCTACGAATTCTGCGTTGGTACAGTGTCGCAACGGCTCCCGCCTGAAAAGACGCGCCCAACGGGCAAAAAGGTGAACCGCCGCGGCCTCTTCCTTCCTTTGTAAGCCAAGGTATGCACCTACTAGAGTCTCGAGAGGTCGCAAGCTGACCCGCCAAAAGGGTTCGACAGCCGATCTCGAGCACCAGAGTCGGGGAAGCCCGGCGAGTGGTCGAAAGTCGAGGCCCGCCTCGAGAACTCGCTGGGGATGTCCAAGGTAGGGTCAAGACAGTCGAGAGGAATCCCCCCGACGGGAGGCATCGAGCCACTGGACTCTATCAAATGAGACCAGCATCCCCGACCACGTCGACCTCGCTTTATGAGAACGCCTCCGGGCTATAGCTAACCCCCTCGAAAGGGGCACAGGTTCTCACTTGGATTATCCGTTAGGAGCTCAATCTGGGGCGGATGACGCTCGCTCTATCGAGAGTACGTCGAAACCTCTGCGCAAAACGAGCCAAACAGAACCTTCCACCACTGGTGTCGACAGCGTTTCTGTGAATTAGGCAATATAACCCTCGAAGGAGTCAAAAACTCCTCCAAGGGCTCGGGGGCTACCCCCGCGGGTCGCTCGCGCGCCCCCACGGAAACTCGACCACGAAAAAATAGCCTCCACTCGAGCGCCAGCGCTCAAATGGAGACTCGGGGGCTACTGTCGAGGATATTAGTAAGGGGTACCCAAACTGATGTCCATGTCGGGATTATCCGTACACAATTCGAGGCCTCCAACTCGACGCTCTGCCCAGTCACGCGTACGGTCAATCGATGACCGCAGCCTCAAAGACTGAAAGGGTGTCGAGCGAATCAATCAGGACTCGAACGCCGGCCACCGTCGAATATGGAAGTAGGCTCGAGCGAATCGGAAGGTGTCGAGCGCAAGGACGTCGCCCGCCGCCTGACGCGGGCATGGGGACCATGGCATTTAATGCGCCTGTCGCGTTCTCACCTAACACGCAGGTCACGGGAAGCGTGATAGGGAACAGGCACTCATCCCATCATTCTTTTTGCAGCCTTCCCCACCAAAAAACCCAGGACGTGTCAGGACGCAGGAAGCACGGTCGGAACGTCTAATCAGGACCCCCTCGAGACGTCCAAGGTCAGCGCTCTGGCTGGCGAGGCGTTACACAGCAACCGACCCTCAACCAGACACGTTTCGTTCCTGGGGAAGGCTTGGGCGTCGAATGACGACACTGCAACCACTCCGACGTATCTGCCACCATAACGTATACGCGTGCATCTGATAAACTAGTCCAAGACGGCGCACAGAGCGGGATACGGGGGCACGCGTAATCATCATCAGACTACCAAGACGGGACGGCTCGAGACCACGCCGGTACGGAGGCCTCGAGTAGGTCAGCGCGCCATACCTCTATCGACCCCTACTTTGACGCCTATACTTGTACCCTGGGCTCCTCCTTGGAACTATAAAAGGGGAGGCGCGGGAAGAGATGGAAAAGGGGGACAACACCGCAACGATACACACAAGAGACAACAACACGACACCCAAGCCATACGCAGCAGTGCAAGCTCACTCCATCTTACTTCATACCACGCTTGTATTCACCCCTGTACAAGCACTTAGGTGCAGAATAATACAAACTCTCCTCCCCCGCTGGACGTAGGGCCTTCTCTTGCCCGAACGAGGATAAATCTTTGTGTCTTTTTGCATCACCATCTGGAAAGGGCAGCACGCATACAAATTCACTCGTTGGTGTGACCCCCCGTGGGGAAAACGCCGACACCTATCCACTAGTGCAAGGAAAGCAAGGTAGAATTGCATATGTGACTAGTACGTGGTTGCCATCCCTCATAATTTTCCCTAGTGATATCATACCAAAATTCTTTCTTGTTCATGTGCTTACTGGCATGCTCAATTTTAATGTTGGGATTATCAAAACCAAGACATGTAGAGAAAACATCCCATGGATGGTCAAACTCACTATTAAGCACTCTAAAATAAATTTTCTCTGTTGTTATTCTTAGGGTGCTTTGAAATTCTAGGGTGAGAATTTTACTTCCTTTCACATTAGACAAATTCCAAAATTCATCCCACCCCATTTTCTCGAAAACTTCTATGAACTCATCATCTAAGCCCATGCTTTGGAGAAAGTCAAGAGATATCACCTTGGTGTGAATAAATTCATGGTCGCGGAGTTCCTCAAGCTTCTCCATCTCAACGGGAGTGAGCCATATGTCGGTTTTCTCATCTTGAATTTTCTCGTGGATGGCTTCTTCATTTACTTGAGGTGGTGGAGATGATACTTGCTCCCTTGATGCTTGACTCCGCGCATCTTGCATGGAGGAGTCACTAGAGCTAAAGGAAATTCGATGGAGGACTGACTTCCCCCAACCCCTGACTTTCTTCATGATGATGAACTCTTGGATGGTAAGGGCAAAAAAAGAAATATTTTTGGATTTTTGTTTTGGAGAAAAGGATGATTAAGAAATGGAGAGAAGAATGGGTCTCTTGCTGGTTGGTTGAGAGCACAAGAGTGTGAGTGTGTTTCAATGAAGGAAGGAGTAAGCAAAAGTGCTGGTGTGGAATTATTAAGGTCGGTCGACCTGCCCCTCTAGGGTATTTTGCTATGTGGGCGTGGCACCTACCTTCTGGAATGCACTGCGAGCAAGTGGTTGTGCTGGGTGCACCAGAGCAAGGTCGGTTGACCAGCCTCTCTCCTCAATTTCAAAGAGTGCACACACCAGGAGCAATGCCATGAGAGGTAGATCACAATGCATGTGATGGTGTCCTCCTTCATGGGTCGAACGACCCACCTTTCTTACCCCTTTTGCTTTGTGCCAAAGATGAGAGTGAGTGGAGGTCATACCATGTTGGGTGCATGCATAACATGCCCCTATTCTACTTTGGATGATGGTGCATGGCATCTCCCTTTCTTGGATGAAATGATGAAAGGAAAGAAAGCAAAAGAAAGGGGGCAATACAAGACTAGGGTTGGTAGCATTTTGTGTCATGAGTTCTCACCGGAGAATCCACCTCATCCTTTTGTGATCAGCTTAGTGCTAAATGAGCTCGCTTAGCCAAAATGAATGGTGGATTGGGCCATAAGTGATGTTAGGGAGAAGGATTGTCATGAAAATTTTCCTCTAGTCCCTTGGATAGCTTATGGCCAATTTGTTAATTCTATTTTCCTAAGCAAGAAGGTGAGGGAGAGCCACTAGTTCCTAGGAATGCAAGTCGACAGCCACCTGTCTAACATTCTTGCAACACTCATCCTAGAGCCATAAGATCACAAATACAAGGAGTTGAAGGGAGGTGGGCCCAATATCATGGTCGGCCGACCATGATTTGGCCTCCCCCAGGCTCTGGTAGCACTCAAAAAGAGCAAAAATGCATTGTGCAGTAAAACTTATTTGCTTAAAGTCACAAAGGTTACCCAGCTAGCTTCATCTAGATTCTCTAGTAGGCATGTGAAGCAATTCATGTCATGAAATTCAGTTTTCACTTTAGCACAGACATGAGCATGGGATTGTGTGATGATGGAGCAAAATTGAGTAGGTGGACCCACCAAGGGCAGGTCGGCCGACCAAGCCTTGGGCCCCACCTAGTGTCCATTTGCTCAGCATGTTAAGCAGAGGTTGATTTTAGGTTTTATTATGCACAACTGTGGTGGACAAAAAAATGTTTTGAATTAAGAAAAACTAAGAATTAAATGCTGAAAATAAATGCTGAATTTTCAAAGTTTAAAAACTCACCATGGTTTGACTTACCTGGATGGAAGAGCAGTTGCCTCAGGTCCTTTCAACAGGACCTCCCTGAGGTGCTGTAGAGGCCTTCTTGGGTGGAGGCACTATTTTTCTCTTCCTGCCCGTGGTTTTGATTTAGCCTTCATTTTGGTGTGCGTCAGTGCAGTAATTGTAGCTAGCTCTGTAGCCAAGGTCATTGAACACTGCTCAACTTTTGGCTTCAAGTTGAATTTCTCCTAGGCCCCATTGATGGTGAATTGAATTTCTCCGGCTCTAACATCAATATGTGCCTTGGCAGTGCTGAGGAATGGTCTCCCAAGGATGAGGGGGACCGTTTTGTCAACTTCCATGTCAAGAACTATGAAATCCACAGGAACAAGGAAATCGCGTATCTTGACAGGGATGTTCTCCGCTACTCCCGCTGGATGGCGAATCGATTGATCCGGTAGGTACAAATATATTGATGTAGAGGACAAGGTAGTATGATTTAACTTGTCAAAAAATTACCTTTAGCATGACATTGACGCTTGCTCTCAAGTCACAAAGTGTATGCACAATGTGCTGTGTCCCGATGGAGCAATCAATGGTGGGGCTCCTAGGGTCCTTCTTCTTCTCTAGGAATTTATTCAATATGACTTCGCTGCATTCTTTAGTTAGTTTAATTACCTCAGTTTTAGGCAGCGGCTTCTTGTTGTTGAGGATGTCTCTTAGGTACTTGGCGTAAGTTGGAACCTGCATTGCATTAAGTAACAGGATATTGACATATAATTGTCGAATTACCTCAACAAATTTGCCAATTTATTCATTGGTCTTTTGAGTCCTCATCCTGGGGAATGGCATCAGTAGGTTTGTATCATAGAACTCATGTGGTGCCACTTTCCCATTGAACTTGGTACTTTCTTCTATTGATGGAAGCTCTACTTTTTCTACCTTGTCTTCTTCATCCTGCTTGTCCTTCCTTGCCAGTTTCCTTGTCATGTTAGGATATGGTGGATCACGAGTGGTCTTACCCCCTCTCGTGGTCACCACATTTGAGGAATAACAAGAATTAACAGAAGCAGCAATTTGAGTCATCCGAGACTCTAAGACCTTGTTAAAGTTATGTTGATCCTTAACAACAGAAGCTAGTGAGTCCATTTTAGAAGTTAATAATTCAAGAGTCTTGTCATTAGATAACAACCTTTTATTTATGCCTTCATTAATTTTAGCTTGATTAACAACAAGATCTCTAAGCGTAGGCCAGCTAGATTTTTGAAAATTACTTGGCCTTGGAAGAGTGGAGTCGGTCCGCTTTGTCATGGTTGCCCATTGTCGAATGCGGAGACAATCTCTAGAATTTCTTCCTGCACCTCGCACCTTTGGATTGCTTCAATGGCACATGTTGAGGTGTATTGTTAGATGGCCTCTCGATCTTTCTTGGAGTTGCATGTTTCTTCCATTTTCTATATCAAGAGTTCCATCTTTTGAGAGATGGCTTTCACCTCCTCAATGGTGTGGGTGCCTCTTTTCTTGGGTTTAGGACGTTCATCATTCCACTCTTGATTTGTCACTATTGGTGCAAAAGTAGATCTGCAAACACAAAGGGCTAATACCCGATTCAACGTTAAGGCGTGCCAACCGATTTGACCTTACAATCGACAAAGGTGGTAACTCGAACACTTTGGTCCCGACAACAGCGATGTGCCCGGATGTCATGGCCAAGAAGTATTCACACGGAACTCAAGAACTCATCGAGATTAACTCGAAGAATTCCTAAGAACTCGTAAGTAAAAGGAAAAATATGTAGGATGACGAAGTCGTCGAAAAGTAGATGCTAGAATATGTGTAAAAACTTGTGTTTGATTGATTGTGTATTCATTACATTGCCACGGGGTTTATATTTGTACCCTGTTCAAAAAAGTTACAACCAGACACAACTAGGACTCGAATTCCAAATTGAACGGAATCCGTATACAAAACAAACTCTAATAATTATGGAAAACATTAAATTATCTCTCACAATCGATCGGTACACCACCATGACTCGATCGACAATTCCTGCGCCTCCCCTTGTGACCATTGGTGAATCACCTTTTGTCGGCATCGACAATCACCTACATCAGCATAGATCGACCACCACCCTTGGACTTGGCTGCATCCTGCTGTTTCTCCATCGGTATCAATCCCATCGGCAACTCCTTTGATAACCAGTCATCACTCTTTCATCTACCGATCTATATTTCATTCACTCCCAGATACGCGTCTAAAGATACGTGTCCAAAAATGGTGTCAACACATGCCCCCAATTTCAGAGTATAAAATCATTAATGCTTCGAAATTCTACTCTATAATGATGCCTTTCTGCAATTACTCCTTTCTGTTAGTAATTAATTACCAAATCCAAACAACCTTAGCCCAGTTCTCCAACATGCTCCTCAAATCTTTCAACTTCTCGAACCGAATCTCCCTAATATACGTTCATCGGCAACATTTCCATTAGAGAAGACTGCCGATGAGCCGACCAGGAGATCTTGCACACTAAGATATCTCCAAAATCATGACTGCTTGCTGTCAAATCACCTGCACAATCCCTTGATTATCATGCGAACAGTTACCATATCCACCTGAACACCCTCGGATTTCATGGATACAGTGAAGAGATAAGTCATAATTGCCCCTACCCTCTTTGTCCTATAAATACTTCCTTCTCCGGTACTCTTCCTCCATCCTGTCATTCTGCATCCTCAAACCCATCTTCCTGGCGGCGGCGCTGCTCGAGAAACTCAAGAACTCCAGCAAGGATCTCCTCCAACGATTCTTTGAGTCTTCAATCTCTTCCTCCTCTCGGGAAGAAATGGCCATCAACTTCGTCGTCCCTGAGGTCAATTCAACATCACTTTTCTTCTTTGTACCGTACTTTCAATTTTTCGCACGGGTATTTAATTGGTATTTTTCTTATTTTCTTTTTCTTTCAACCTTCAAACCTTTAGGAATTGGCCGAGAAAATCTTTATTCCCACCGATCAACCCCACTTTCAATGCCTTGGTCCACTAGGAAATCCAGACCCTACCGATTTGATAAATGTAGAAACAAATAGGATCCCCTTTAGAGCTGAGAACTTCTCATTAGATCTATGGAAAGACACCTTTCGTTCCTGGCCCAGTTCTACCAAGGGGTGGAAAGATTGGTTCCTGAGAATCGGCAACTCAAATGAAGTCCAATGGGGTGAGCGTAAACTAGACCAGTGCATCAGGCTATCTATTGCCGATATGGAGAGAAACGAATCACTACTGATAGTAGCTTCGTATTTATGGTCAGACACACTCAATGCTTTCGTGTTCGGCCATGACCCTGCTTCCCCTAACCTTGCCGGTGTACTTATTGTTGACGGTTCTTAAGTATCAATTTTAATTATGAAATAAACAAGGAAAAGGACCAATATACAAACAACACATAGAATTAGGGTTTGATCTGACAGAATTTGTAACAGAACCGCCCAAATTATAAGAGATTAAGCCTGATAGTGACCATTTGCACAGTCAAACCACCGAGCTTAAGACCATATAATCCTGGTAGTCCGTGAAATCTCGATGGATTTCAAACCACAATTCGTACGTACAGCCAAGATCGTAATAAGTTCAGCGGTCACCATTCACAATTACATTCAGTTCACAACATTCATCAAATACATCGAAGTACTTAAAATTATTACAAACCTCAAGTAGCGGAAGCTTCATAGTTCAAAAGTAAAACACACACACATTTAGTCTGATACAGTGCCATAGTTCGGTCATTCCCACAAAAGCAAAAGAGAAGGTAGAGTGACCATCGCCCTTGGTCTAGTCATCGCCCATTGCTGGGTACAAGCAGAGGATGCAATAACCATAGTACATTTGACCATCTGCAAAACAACATGGGAATAGAACCCTGAGTACGAGAATGTACTCAGCTAGACTTACCCGTCATAAACCAAAATAAAGACTCTTCAAGGATCATGTATGTTGTATGGTGGGGTAGCTGAGACTTTTGCATAAAAGCATTATTCCACTAAAACATAGCCTAGAGACCTTTCTTCTTTTAATTAGCTCAAGTTCGATATTATCATTACCTATTATCTAGGTTTGCACCTGTACTATTGCAAACAAGTGTAATAATATGATGGTACCTCATCATAGCATGCACCAATCGTTTATCATCATAACCCAAGTGTTCCATAGTCCTTACTACGAGGACAGGGCTCATGTCAAGTGCTCACTATCCAAGAGCGATGGCGATTTGAATCGATTTCTGACCAGCTGGCGAGTTATTCCCCACACAAACCACACTCACTGATCAAGTGAGCTACACATCACCATGTTACACTATCCAAGACCAAATCGCGGGTTCGGCAGGCACCGCCAGTACCCGAGGACCGTTCCGGCGACCGAGGTATCCAAAGTATACCAAGGTTGCGCGCCGCGCCCTCGTCGTTCTCCTCAACCATCACCAATACAGCGCATGGCGCCTCGATTCCCGGCCCGGGTAGTGTTCAGGCTTTGCGGTCGGAACGACTTATCCTTCCAGCTAAGTGTGGGGCATGCGTTCAACATGACAAGAGGGCCGTCAACAATCGGTCCTTAACCGACACAGGCAGGGGCACTACGGTCAACCCCACCATAAGACCCTGCCTGGTCTCAATTTCCTTTCCACACTTGGTTATTTTTCCCCATAGCAATTACAGCTAATCAAACAGGTGTCCACCTATATCTCGCAGGTGACAGGGAATCACCCGACTTCTACCGAACTAAGCAAGCTAAGCATGGACTTCGTGCCTATCTACATAGAACAAGGTAGATAAACAAGTGGTGATATCAAGGAGTACATATGCATCAACGGTATCAAGCAATTACTATCACTTAAATGCAACATAGTAGAACAAGCATAATATATCATTTAAGTTAGCGAGAGTAGGGAGACTTAGAACGCTCCGGGGCTTGCCTTTCTCAAACGTGCTCGGCTTGTGGTCCTAGCACTCCTGCAGCTCTTCTCCTGGCTCTGGTCCTCCCAGAAGTTCCTGCTCCTTGGGTCCCACCTCATTCTCCTGCGAGCCTGTATGATGCATGTGTGCTCATGAGTGGAGTGCGAGATGTCCGGGGTGCAATGCTTATGCAAGTGGGTACCAGATGACCATGACGTGGTGCATAGATGATATAGGTGGTCATTTCTACAAGGTAGTCAACATCATCCAAGAACATGCAATCAAACTAAGCATCTATTGCATTCTTTTCTACAAATTGCCTTCATGGTTAACCAGCAAGCTAACATGATGCTTCAAAGATACACCAAACAATCTTTTATTCTATTTAATTCATGCACAACAATTCTCATTTTATTTAATCACTTTTGGACCTACAAAAGTAGCATATGTTTCTGTTTATCAATAAATTCCACAAAAATTATAGCAGATCACTAGTCAACCATAAAGTCTACCATAAATTTCTCATAATATTTGGACATTTATTTTGGGCTACAACAATTACAAGATTAATTCAAATAATTGAGTATAATTACACTACTGTTGTGTAAGTGTCAAACAGCAGATTTCACATTTTTATAATTTACTTATTAACATAAGAAATACCCACAAAAATTTCTAGATTAATTGCATGATCCATTTATTTATTAAAAATCATAAACCACTGCCATGCAAGCATTTAAATCACCATAAATTAATTCATACAGCAAATAATGTGTAACATATTTTTCCCAGAGACTAATCATCTATGCAGAGCCAACAAAACAAGTTTCATATTTTTCTGAGTTATATTTTAATTACTATGCATTTTCCAATTTTTAGCAAAAACATGGATTAAATATATTTGTACAGAAAAGTTGTTCAAACATGACATGCAACCACACGAAACTGTAGACCTGAAATTATAGAACACATCAAAATTTATTTCATCAATTTTGGAGCCATATGTCTCAAGATATGGATTTTATATCATTTAAACTATTTTCTTGAAATTATTTTCTGAAAAACCAATTCAAATCCACCCCGGGACCAGCTTGGTGCACCCGGTGCAGTGCACCCGCGGCCACTTACGAGCGGACCCGCCTGCCAGCCGGGCCCGCTGGCCAGAACGCAGAGAGGGGAGAACTCCGGCGAGCCGGAGCTCACCGCCGGCGACCTCTTTCGACAAACCAAACGGCCCTACGCGTTCTACTGCTCTGTTGGTGCAAAAGCTAATCTGCAAACACAAAGGGCTAACACCTGATTCAAACGTTAAGGCGTGCCAGCCGATTTGACCTTATAATCGATAAAGGTGGTAACTCAAACACTTTGGTCCCGACAACAGCGATGCGCCTAGATGTCACGGCCAAGAGATGCTCACGCGAAACTTGAGAACGCGCCGAGCTTGACTCGACTAATTCCTAAGAACTCGTACTAAAAAGAAAATATGACGAAGTCATCGAAAAAGTAGATGCTGGAATATGAGTAAAAACTTGTGTTTGATTGATTGATAGATATCTCATTACATTGCTCTAAGGTCCACATTTATACCCTGTCCAAAGAGCTACAACCAGACACGACTTAGGACTCAAATTCCAAATAAAACGGAAATCGTATACAAAACGAATTCTAATAACTAAGGAAAACATTAATCTATCCCCCGTAACCGATCGGGACACCGCCATGAATCAATCGGCAACCTCCGCGCTTTTCTTTAGAGTCATCGGCAGACTGCCTGTCGCAACCATCGGTAAACATCGGCACTGGTCATCGGCATGAACACGTCACCACTTCCGAACTTGGTCATATCCGGTTGTTTCCCATCGGCAACCACCTTTATCGATAACTCCCCTGCAGACTGGTCATCACTGCTCCATCTACCGATCTACATCCCATTAACACCAGATGCGTATCAAAAGATACGTGTCCAAAAATGGTGTCAACACATGCCCCCCAATTTCGGAGTATAAAATCATTATTGCTCCGAAATTTTCTACAGTAACGACGCCTTTCCGCAATTACTTCCCCCAACTTGGTAATCAGCCACCAAATCTAAACAACCTCGGCCCGACTCTTCTGCAGATTCCTTAAATTCCTCAACCTCTTGTACCGAATCTCCCCACTTATGCGCTCATCGGCAATATTACTGTTAGAGAGAACAGCCGATGGGCTGACCAGGCGATCTTGCATAGTAAAATATCTCCAAAATCATGACCGCTTGCTGTCAAATCACCTGCGCAATCCCTTGATTACCGTGCGAACAATTACCATATCCACCTGAACACCCTCGGATTTCACGGATGCGACAAAGAGATAAGTCAGGTTTGCCCCTGCCTGTTTTGTCATATAAATACTTCCTTCTCCGGTACTCCTTCTCCATCTTGTCATTCTACAGCCCCAAATCCACTTTCCTAGCGGCAACATTGCCCGAGAATTCCAAGAACTTCAGCAAGAACCTCCTTCACCAATCCTCCAAGTCTAAAATCCTCTTCCTCGCGAAGAAATGGCCACTAACTTCGTCGTTCCTGAGGTCAGTTCACCATCCTTCTTCTTTTCGGACTTTTTGCTGTACTCCTATTCACCTGCGATTCCTTTTACTGAGTACCCCCTTTTTTTCTTTTTGTTCTTTCATCCCCAAAACTTTTAGGATTTGGCCGATAAGATTGTAATTCCCACAGATCACCTCACTTTCAATGTCTCGGCCCGTTAGGAAATCCAGATCCCACCGATCTAATAAACGCAGAGACAAATAGAATCCCCTTCAGAGCCGAAAACTTTTCCTTAGATCTGTGGAAAGGTGCTTTTCGTTCCTGGCCCAGTCCTACCAAGGGATGGAAAGACTGGTTCCTGAGAGTCAGCCATTCAAATGAAGTCCAGTGGGGTGAGCGGAAATTAGACCAGTGCATCAGATTATCTCTTGCCGATATGGAGAGAAATGAGTCACTGCTGATAGCTGCCTCGTATTTTTGGTCAGACATGCTTAATGCTTTTGTATTCGGCTATGGCCCTGCTTCACCCACTCTTGCCGATGTACTCATGCTCACCGGCCTAGACATATCCACTGCCGATAACAGTCATCTATTTGACACCAAGCCCAGTTCTAAAGTAGAAACTCGCGCTATCGGTGGCTGGTCTGGATACATTCAGAAGTACCGAAAGACAGGACCTGTCGGGGAAAGGGAGCAGGCAATTTTCTTGAACATGTGGTTGGGCAAATTTGTGTTCTGTGCCGATCGGTAGGACCAACTTCTATCTATATATCGGCAGCAGAGAGACTAGCCAATGGTGGCCGATTTCCTCTTGGCCAATACCTGCTTGGTTCTGTTTACCACCTTCTCCACCAAGTAGCTAAGAAACTCCTGCTAGGCCAACCCATCGGCAACTTAGGGGGACCTTGGTGGTTCATCAACATGTGGCTTAGTGTCCACATGCATAAGCTCCTTGGATTTGACCTCTTTGCATAGCGCTTCCGCAGAGATATAGCTGAAGACCATGAGTTGGGTGAAGAAGAATCGACAACTCGCTCTCCTCTGAACTATGGTGAAGCTGCCATAGTTCTACCTGGCACCGGTGGCAACGAGGACCAGGTCAGCCGATTCTTTCAGACTCTTTATGAGGGTCTGGCCAGAGAGCAGCGAGCATGGATGCCTTATGAGGATCCAGACACCAAATTTCCTCTGACTTTTCATCCTTTTGACAATGCTCTCAACAAGGACCAAGATCTGATGATGGCAATTATCACTCCATGAGCTATACCAGTGAATTTCTTTTTTAGTGGGAAAGCCTCCAATCTGACTTATGAGTTCTATAACCCATCGGCACTAGCTCGCCAACTAGCCTTTGGACAGTTGCCGATTGCGCTCTGCTACGCCGATGTGGTGAAACCAAGGGAAACCATAACCATCGGTCTCGAGTGGATCAGAATAGCTCAACCTCCACCAAATGCCGATACAGACGTCGATCTATCAGCTTGGATTCTGGCTCTCTTCATCACCCAGGCATACAAGCAGTGGTGGGAGGAGTGGAAAGAACACCTGTTCTGCAGATCGGCTCTCACGTACCGCGGCATGATCGACCCCAAGTACAAAATTCTTGAGAACACTGTAAGTTTCCAACCGATGTTTCAATCTTCTTATATTACTTTTATTTTCATCGGTAACTTACTTCCTCTCTCTTTAATCAGGTCGATGATACACCACCGACAGTCAGCAGAAGCGGAAGGCCGATCGAACTCCTTCCGTCGGGCCCGATCTCTCTGATCGGTAACAATGTGCGAAGCTTGGCGGCCTTAATGCACCGGGGTGTGCGTTTCAAGAAAATTACCACCAGACGAGCGAAGAGATCCCCATTAGTAGCTGCTACTGCTTTGGCGCAAGCTTTCAAGGTAAATTCTTGACTTATTCAACTTATACCGATTCCATTCCGTACTTACATAATTCTTTCAGGACACATCGGCTGCTAAGGGAACTTCATCGGTAATTTTTACTATTCTAACCAGAATTTCATCAACTCCCTGTCACTCTTGTACTTACGAAGCTATTGTTGTTGTATCAGCAATCCGGCAAATCGGCAAGGACCAAGACAAGTGCCGATGCCCCTCAGTCTAGCCAAGCTAAGAGAAAAGGGCCCAAGAGCACCAAGTCACAGGCAAAACGCTAGAAAACAGTGCCACCTTCTTCTCCTCCCCCAGTGTCGCTGATTCATGTAGAATCATCCCCTTCTTCACCAGAAGTCTAGACTCAGCAAGCACCATCTCCACCTCAACCGCAAGAAGCACCTCAGACAGAGGAGATATCAACCGATATGCCTGAGCAGACTGCCGATCTAGTGGATCCAATTATAGCATCGGGAATTTTTTCAATTCAGACAAGCATCACACCCCCTCAAGGTGAAGTACTATCCATGAAATTTATTACCGATGGACCTATTTTTGCTCCTTATAATTATCCCTATTAATTTTTCAGCTGACATAGTTCCATCGGCAACTCCGGCCGATCAACCTGTTGTACCATCAGCCTCAACTAGCCAGAGGTGAGAGATAGCTCTGAAACAAGTAAGCTATTTGATTATCATCCTTTATTTTACTTAATATTTCATCATCAAATAACCTATCTCCTTTTCTTTTTTAGGAACAAGATTCCCCCGACAACCTGTTCTCCTTCGCCATTGAAATTTCCAAAGATGAGGGCGAGGAAGCAAGTTCTTCTCAAGCAATCGGGATCTCATTGGCAAAAATCAGAGCAAAGGTGGAAAATTTGTTGGTCCTGCTCCATTAGGACACGGCCCAACTAGTTGATGACTCTGATCTGGCCAAGGTTCTGTTTAAAGCTCTCAGAGGCCAAATTCCTGCCGATGCCAAGGAGATTCTCTTCAAGGCTGCACACTTGGAGAGTCGACAGCTCCAGTACCAAAAGGCCACTCAGCTCCTTACCGATAGAGCTACTTAGGCCCAGCTTTCAGAGGAGGTAATGAAAGTAAAGCATCTTGCCAATGAGAAACACAAGAGCATCGGCATTCTAAAGTCCTCAGGAGATATACTGAAACAAAATATCTCCGACCTATCGGCACAAAGGGAAACCCTGTTGGCAGAGCTCAAACGAGTAGAAGAAGCCCTGCCCAAGCTCAACAGGAAGAAAGTCAGCTGCCTGAGATGATCAAGACCCTCGAACAAGAGCGAAACGTCTAAGCTCGCAAGGCACTGCAGATGAAGAAAAAACTGAAACCAGTGGAAGGCTCTGCCGACGAAGATATCAAGGAGATAGAAGAAGCCGATCAAATTCGTCTGCGCGCTATATTGGCCATCCAAGCCCTGCTGAATGTATGAACTCTTCATCGGCAGCATGCTTTGTTCTTTCTCTAAAAACTCTTGAACATTTTGGTCTAGCCGATAGGACTGTTATCGGCACCCTTTTGAAACATCGTCTCTAATCCTAGATACATTTTAATCCAGCCTATAGGAGTGTTATCGGCACTTAAACTTTAATGCATCGACCCATATGCTCGGGTAATACTTCTTTAAATATTTTCCACTTAATGCTCTGGGAAATTCAACTCCTTTGAGAGTTTCCAAGATATAAGCATTACCAGGAGCAGACCGATTTATCTGATAAGGACCTTCCCAATTGGGAGACCACTTGCCAAACTTTGAACTTTTAGTCCCAATCAGTAATATTAGTTTCCATACCAAATCTCCATCAGCAAATTCCTTAGCCTTTACCTTTTTATCATACCATCTGGCAACCCTCTTTTTATTCTCTTCTATACTTATCAAAGCCTTCAGCCAATGCCCTGCTAAATCATCTAACTCGTCTTTCATCAAAGTAACATAATCATCGGCAGCCACCTGATCTTGAAAAGACAGTCGCCTAGATCCGGTCTTAATTTCCCATGGCAGCACTGCATTGTGTCCATACACTAGTTGATAAGGTGAAACTTTAGTCGAGCCATTACATGCCATCCGATATGACCATAAAGATTCACTCAATAATGTATGCCACCTCCTAGGATTTTCCTCAATCTTCCGTTTGATGAGTTTAATAATTCCTTTGTTAGACGCTTCGGCCTGCCCATTAGCTTGAGCATAATAAGGAGAAGAATTCAACACTTTAATTCTCATACCGATTGCAAATTCATCAAACTCTCCCGATGTAAACATAGTACCCTGATCGGTAATTATTGTTTGAGGAATACCAAATCGGTAAATAATATGCTCTTTAACAAAATCAATCATATTGGCCGATGTAACTTTCTTCAAAGGAATAGCTTCAACCCACTTAGTGAAATAATTAGTGGCAACCAAGACGAACTTATGCCCTTTGGTCGATGGTGGGTAAATTTGGCCGATCAGATCAATAGCCCACCCCCAGAATGGCCAAGGTTTAATAATGGGATTCATGGCCGATGCACGTGCCCTTTGAATATTGCCAAATTTCTGACATCCTTGACATCCTTTGAAATACCTAATACAATCCTCAAGTATAGTCGGCCAAAAATACCCATTTCTCCTGATCATCCATTTCATCTTAAAAGCCGACTGATGTGCTCCACACACTCCTTCGTGGATTTCACCCATTAAACTCTTAGCTTCATCATTACCTAAACATTTGAGAAGAACTCCATCTATAGTTCGATAATATAGCTCATCCTCAAGAAGCACATACTTGGTAGGTTGAAACCGGATACGCCTCTCAACCTTCTTAGATGGATCCCTTAAATAATCAATAATCTCCTTTCTCCAATCATCGACACCGATTGCCGATAACGTGTTCAGTATGGGTTGATATCCCGAGGCATGTTGAGCCAACCGATTGCTTCCTCATTATGTTACCGAGGAACATGCTCTAATCGGAAATCCTTAAACTCCTTCAATAGTTGCATACTCTTTTCGTAAAAAGTTATCAGGACTTCACTTCGGCATTCATAACTTCCAGCCAATTGATTTATAACCAGCATAGAATCCCCGAAGATTTCAACAGCATCAGCATGAACCTCTTTTAAAAACTCCAACCCCTTGATCAAAGCTTGATACTCGGCCTGATTATTCGTTGACGTAGAAACAATCGGCAAAGAGAACTCATATTTCCTTCCCCAAGGGGAAATTAACACTATGCCGATTTCTGCCCCCCCCCCGTCACACGTGGATCCATCAAAGAAGAGCGTCCAAGGCACAATTTCCAAAGGCTCCACTACAACGCGATGTTGAGTCACAAAATGGGCCATAATTTGTCCTTTAACCGCTTTAGCCGATTCGTAACGTAGATCGAATTCCGACAGTGCCAAAATCCAACTACCAATTCTACCACTCATAATCGGCATAGACAACATATATCGGACCACATCATCTTTGCATATAACAGTGCATTCGGCCGATAGCAAATAGTGCCTCAACTTAACGCAGGAAAAATACAGGCATAAACATAATTTTTCAATGGCCGAATACCTGGTCTCAGCATCAATCAATCTTCTATTTAAATAGTAAATCACACGCTCCTTCCCTTCAAATTCTTGAATCAAAGCCGAACCGATGACCATCCCATCGGTAGACAAATATAACCTGAAGGGCTTTCCTTGCTGAGGTGGAATCAAGACTGGAGGATTTGTCAAATAATTCTTGATTTCATCCAAGGCCAACTGCTGCTCTTCTCCCCATATAAACTCTTGATCGGCTTTCAATTTAAGCAAAGGATTAAAAGCATGAATTTTACCAGACAAATTAGATACGAACCGCCTGATAAAATTTACCTTGCCGATCAAGGATTGAAGTTCATTTTTGTTGGTAGGGGCAACTATCTTATTGATAGCATCAATGGATCATCTACTAATTTCAATTCCTCTCTAATGCACCATGAAACCAAGAAATTGCCCTGTCGATACACCAAATGCACACTTATTAGGATTCATCTTTAAACCATGTTTCCTTGTGCATTCCAACACCTTTCGCAAATCGGCAAGATGCTTTGTGAAATCTCCGGAATTAACCACCACATCATCAATGTAAATTTCTACCAGCTTGCAGATGAATTCATGAAAGATAAAATTCATGGCCCTTTGATAGGTAGCACCAGCAAACATGACCATCCATTCAAACAGCCCAACATGACCAGGACATCTAAATGCAGTCTTTGGAATGTCTTCCTCAGCAATGAATATCTGATTATATCCTACATTGTCATCCATGAAGCTAATAATTCGATGTCCAGCTGCAGCATCAACTGGCATTGGGTAGCCATCCATCGGTGTAGCCTTGTTAAGATTTCTAAAATCAATGCAAACTCGAAGCTTCCCATTTTTCTTGTAAACTGGAACAACATTGGAAATCCACTCGGCATACCGACACTGCCGAATAAATTTAGCTTCAATGAGTTTAGTTATTTCGGCCTTAATACCAAGAAGAATATTAGGATTACATCGGCGAGCTGGCTGCTGATGTGGCCGAAATCCAGACTTGATAGCCAACCGATGTTCAACAATTGATCGGTCTAAACCAGGCATCTCAGTATAATCTCAAACAAAGGAATCTTTATATTCCTTTAACAAATCGGTTAACTGTTGCTTACACTCAGAATTTAACTTAGCACTAATAAAAGTAGGTCTAGGCTTATCTCCATTACCTATATCTACCTCTATTAAATCATCGGCCGATGTGAACCCCTAGCCTAATTTTTCATCATCGGCGAACCTATCCATTAAAATTCCTCATCAGAACCGACTGCTTGGATCGGTGGAATCTCATAATCAGCAACTTTGAGGAAATCTTTCTCCAAAATCTCCCCCGAGATGCACCTGGTCCTCTCATAAGTATCTGCCTCTACCGATGCAATGACATAAGAAGAATCTCCCGGGACAATCTCAATCTTGTCACCTACCCACTGAACCAAACATTGGTGCATTGTTGATGGGATGCAACAATTGGCATGGATCCAATCTCTTCCCAACAATAGATTGTAAGCACCTTTTCCGCTAATCACAAAGAATGTTGTCGGCAAGGTTTTGCTGCCGATGGTCAACTCAACGCATATTGCCACCTTTACCGGAGACACATTTCCATCAAAGTCCTTCAGCATCATATCGGTCTTGGTCAAATCTTGATCTCCTTTTCCAAGTTTTCGATAGACTGTATATGGCATGATATTAATAGCAGCCCCACCATCAATAAGTATCTTGGTCATCGGCTGCCCATCAACTCTTCCTTTGACGAACAGGGCTTTAAGATGCTGCCTTTCATTGTCAGCAAGCTTTTTAAAGATAGCCATCATCGGATCTAGAGCCAGCTGAGCTATCTTGTCAGAAAAATCTAGCTCTTCATCATCAATGGACGGTGCAAGGAACTCCAACGGCAACATAAACACCATGTTAACATCTGCCGATGGCCCTTTTCCTTTAGGATCCGGTTGCTGCTGATCTCCAGACTTGACAGAGCTCTCTCCCTTGCTCAAATCATCTCGTCTTTCACACTGCAGCCTTCTTTTTTGTGTCCTAGTCAGACCCTCTGGACACCATGGAGGAAGTTGTGGCTGCCTTGCCGATGGGCGACGACTTTCCCTTGACTCCATTTGATAGGTATTAGCATCCCTACAAAATATAAACTCATCGGGAACTCGAGCATTTGCCAACTCTTCAAGCTCCTCTTGGTTCCTGGGAAAGTAACCAACACGGTCACCAAGTCTATCATGCACGCTGAGCCTACCCCCCAGCCGATCATGAATTGAAGTTCTTCCCCTAATCGGCTCATTAAATCATCGATCATCATCCCGATACTGCCGATTAGGTCTATCATACCGATCATAACCGTTGCACTCAGGACAATCTCTAACGGTAGGTAGTTTAATATTCTGCTCCCAGCAATGGATAAAGAACGGGCAGTTCCAGTGATCTTTATGCCGATTCCACTCCTGTCGGCGTTGATCTTCTTCTCGGCGACGATCTTCTTGTTGACGCCAATACCGATCTTCACGTTGCTGCCAAGTCTCCCGATGCCTTCTACGAGTTATCACAATGCCAGATCGGGGAGGCCTTCCTGAGCTAGTTCCTTCCTAGATTAAACCCTTTCCTTTGGCATCGGCAGCAGTAATCTGATGCTGAGGATCCACCGATGCACTCCTTTTAGCTGCTTCTGACATCAAGATCTTGGTTTTTCCCTTAGCATCCAACATATTTGTTGGGAAAGGATGTTCATCGATCTTCATCGGTTTCTAAGCTCTAGAATTATCGAACTTGATTCTCCCAGATTCTATAGCCGATTACAGCTGTTGCCTGAAAACCTTGCACTCATTTGTACTGTGGGATGTCGCATTGTGCCACTTGCAATACTTCATCTTCTTTAATTCTTCAGCGGATGGAATTACATGATTGGGTGATAACTTGATCTGCCCTTCCTGAAGTAGAAAGTCAAATATTCTATCGGCCTTGGTGATGTCAAATGCAAATTTTTCTAGCTCTTTATGCCCAAAAGAGCAAGACATCGACTTCTTATTTTTCACCCATTCTGCCAAGCCAATGACTGGTTCCTCATCAGAATCTGAGCTTGCTGCCTCATCGACAAATGATACCTTTTTATTCCATGCTCTCTTGGGTTCAAATGGTTTAATGTCTTGGTCAGAAATCCGTTGTACTAAATGACTCAAACTCTCGAACTCCTGAGAAGGATACTTGTCTCTGATATGTGGTAGTAGTCCCTGAAAAGCCAAATCGGCTAGCTGCCGATCATCTAGAACCAGACTATAGCATTTATTCTTAACTTCTCGCAACCTCTGCACAAAGCTTTCAACTGATTCATCATTGCGTTGCTTCAACCTGACTAAATCCGTAATATTCTTTTCATGAACTCTAGAGAAGAAGTATTTGTGGAATTGCTTTTCTAGATCGGCCCAACTGATTACTGAATTGGGAGGTAACGAAATAAACCAAGTAAAAGTCGATCCACACAAAGATGATAAGAACAGACGAACCCTTAGCTCATCTATGTTAGCAGCTTCCCCACAATGGATGATGAACCTATTGACATGCTCCATAGTTGATGTATCGTCCTGTCCAGAAAACTTAGTGAAATCTGGTACCTTGTACCGATTTGGAAGTGGAATTAAATCATATGTAGGAGGATACGGTGTCCGACAAGAGTAAGTGTTGACTTTGGGTTTTATCCCAAATTGGTCTCTCATTACTTCAGCTATCTTATCGGCCCAATAAGCATTAGCATCTTGCCGATGAGGCGATTATGGATCTAGCACCAGCTAATATGCTTCCACGTGTCTCTAAGGCGTATGATCCGCATGGAACATCGGGTTAATCATCTGACCACCAATCTACTGACCAAGATTCATTGGCTGGTTGACCAACCCTTGATTCTGAAACCCAGGTTGGATTTGGCCTTGTTAAAACCCTACAGCCTGATGATTCTGCTGAGGCATCTGTGGGAAGACTGGTAAGCCCTGCCAATGCTGATGATTCTGGTAAGCCCTGCCGATGACTGGTAATTGGGCATCATCATTGAATTGACATATCCTGGCTACATCATAAACCTCTGTTGCGTCAGCATTGAATCTGCCGATGCGTTATGCATCTAGAATGTTGGAGCTTGAGAATTCCCAGTGTAAGGTATTGCAGTAGTAGTTGTAGTATACTAGGGACTCTGATTCATCGGCAGATTTGGAGGTGCCGATGCCATAGGAGCCTTGCCTGTCAATTCAGCCACTTGAGATGTTCTAGGACTCTTTGCCATTAAATCTGGGGGCATACCATAACCCCACCAATTGGGAGGAACGGACCCTGACATTGCCGATGCCAAAAGATCCATGGCAAGCTTGATTTGCCCGTCTGATGTTGATGGACTGGTCGTCATCGGTGTAGATTGCGCATTAGTGGTCCCTAATGTGCTTGGAGGGGAAGTAGCATTTGTACCCACAATGGCTGTAGTAGCCGATGGAGCTGTAACCAATGATGACCCTGGCTGATGATAGGCAGGACCCACATAATTCGGTGGTAACTGTCCTTCTTTGAAAGTTCTAGCCACAGCGTTGAAAACTGTGTTGGACAGCACACCAGCTTGATTGATCAAAGCACGGTTAATCGCATTGTCAAACATTTCTTGAAGTTTACCAGGATTGGCTTAAAAAGTAATCTGCCGAGGTGCCGGCAATGCTTCCTTTTGGATCACCTCACCACTCCTGTTGATACTGAAGGATTTCAAGCATTGCTTCTGTTGATACTGAAGGATTTCAAGCATTGCTTCTGCTCATCTCTGAGATTGGTCTCCGTTACTGGGATAACATTCTCCAAGTCTAAATCGGTGTTCGACATGTTGATCTTGACCTTGAATAGGTCCAACTGGGCGTGCCAAAAGATGTGTTGGTGCAAAAGCTAATCTGTAAACACAAAGGGCTAACACCCGATTCAAATGTTAAGGCGTGCCAGCCGATTTGACCTTACAATCGACAAAGGTGGTAACCCGAACACTTTGGTCCCGCAACAGCGATGCGCCCAGATGTCACGGCCAAGAGGTGCTCACGCGGAACTTGAGAACGCACCGAGCTTGACTCGACGAATTCCTAAGAACTCGTAGTAAAAAGAAAATATGACGAAGTTGTCGAAAAAGTAGATGCTGGAATATGAGTAAAAACTTGTGTTTGATTGATTGATAGATATCTCATTACATTGCGCTAGGGTCCACATTTATACCCTGTCCAAAGAGCTACAACCAGACATGACTTAGGACTCAAATTCCAAATAAAACAGAAATCGTATACAAAACGAATTCTAATAACTAAGGAAAACATTAATCTATCCCCCGTAACCGATCGGGACACCGCCATGAATCAATCGGCAACCTCCGCGCTTTTCTTCAGAGTCATCGGCAGACTACCTATCGCAACCATCGGTAAACACCGGCACTGGTCATCGGCATGAACACGTCACCACTTTTGAACTTGGTCATATCCAGTTGTTTCCCATCGGCAACCACCTTTATCGGTAACTCCCCTGCAGACTGGTCATCACTGCTCCATCTACCGATCTACATCACATTAACTCTAGATGCGTATCAAAAGATACGTGTCCAAAAACAGTGTCAACAGGCTCAAGGCGAACTCGGCGAACCCTTTTGCGCGGCCTGAAATAGACCGGAGCAAGCTCGCCACCGGCCATGGTGGAACGGCGGCACTGCTCGCCGCGGTCCGGCCACCTCGCGGCAGTAGAGCGTGCGCTAACGGTCGGAATAGGTGTGCAAGGCTGAGGCAAAGCTAACGCGCCTAAAAACGCAAGAAATGGCAGAGTAGAGAGGGAGAACCGCACGGACCGAGGGGTCGCCGAAGTTCCGACTCACTCCGGTGAGGTTTACCGGACGCGCGAAACTCATCGAGCGTGGTTGAGCGCAAGCACGAGGTGCGGAAGGACAAGGCAGAGCCGATGGTGGTCGCAGAGAGGAAGGGGGAGGCCGGATCTGGCCGGGAGAGAATCTCTAAGCCGTCGACGACGATGGCGCACCGCGGAGCGGTAGCTGCTGCGGGTGAGCGAGAGAAGGGCGAGAGCGCGAGAGAAGGTGCACAAATAGCAGCGGCGACGGAGGCGGACAAGGCCGGGCGCTCCTGGTGGCCGACCAGGGCGCATCTAGGCTGCCGCATGCTCGCCACGCGGAGGTCGAGCTCTGCCGGCGCGCCACGGCGGCACGGCGCGGGCGCGCGGAAGGGGGTGAGCGCGGGCGGGCTGGGCCGGCTTCGGCCAGCGGGCCAGAAGTGAGGCCGCGGCCTGCTAGCGCCCCCCTTTCCCTTTTTCCATTTTTTTTGAATTTCTTTTCTCAATCTTTTTCTAAATTCATTTGGACTATTTTAAAATCCTTTTCACCATTTTCTCCCAAAATAAAAGTTGCTCTAAATCAAAAATACTACAAGTTTGTTTTAGGTTGAAATCACAAATTCCAAATAGAATTTGAAATACAACTCAAAACTAGTTATAGGTTTTCAAATAAATCCATTTTGGGAATTTTTGTATAAAATAAATTTCTCAATTTCTATAGCTCCAAAAATTTCACAAAATTACTCTTAATTCTTCTAACACATTTCAACCTAATTTGGGCATTTCAAGAAATTTAGAAGCAAGGATAATATTTTTACCATATTTAATTCACATAAAATAAAGCACATAAAATCACACTTGGATGAATGACATGCTCATGTAATGCTATGCTTGATGAGAATGCTTATGGATGGTTTATGAGACTAAGTGCATGCTTAACACCTAGGGTGTTACAGCCCTTCCCCCTTAGGGAAATCTCGTCCCGAGATTTTAGGTTACTAACCATTTCTTATGAAATTTTGGGTAAACTGTTTTTAGGTAATCCTTGGTTTCCCAGGTGGCATCTCTATCATCATGATGACTCCACACCACCTTATATGTTTTGACAACTCTGTTCCAAGTTACCCGCTCCTTGGTATCTACGATACCCACCGGTTGTTCTTTATACTCCAAGTCTGCCTTTATCTTGATCCCTCGAGGTTCGATCCTTTGCTTAGGCACTTTCAAACATTTTCGTATCTATGGCACATGGAAAATTGGAAAGATTGAGCTCAACTCCTCTAGTAACTGGATCTTGTAGGCCATAGGGCCTTTTCTTTCTAGTATCTGATACGGTCCCACAAATCTAGGTGCAAGCTTGCTTCGAACTCGGAAACGCTGAACTTTCATCATTGGCGTAACCTTGAGGTAAACATAGTCACCTACATTGAACTCGAGTGTCCTTCTTCTCATGTCGGCATAACTCTTCTGTCGTGATTGTGCCGCTTTCATATGTTGTTGTATGATTTCCACCTTTTTCTCAGCCTCGTTCACGAAGTCGGTACCATAGTATCTCCTTTCACCAGGTTCGACCCAGTTTAATGGAGTTCTACACTTACGACCATACAACGCTTCGAACGGGGCCATCTTGATAGCTATTATTGTACGAGAATTCAGTCAAAGGTAACCATGATTCCCATGATCCCTTGGATGATAACACACAAGCCCTCAGCATATCTTCTAGCACTTGATTGAGTCTGTCTGTTTGACCCGAGGTTTGGGGATGATATGCTGTGCTTCTTATCAGACTAGTCCCCAAACTCTTATGCATTCGCTCCCAGAAATGAGCGGTGAACTGCGGTCCTCTGTCTGATATGGTGGTTTTGGGAATACCATGCAACTTAACAATCTCAGCTAGATACAGATCGGCATATTCGGGATGTCTTTAACGGGTCTTAACACGAATGAAATGAGCCGACTTGGTCAATCGATCTATGATTACCCAAATCGAGTCATTCCCCTTTCGTGTTGTCGGTAAACCTGTGATAAAGTCCATACTGACCTCTTCCCATTTCCACTCTAGAACTGACAATGGTTGCAACAGACCTGCAGGTTTCATATGTATAGCCTTGACTCTGCAACACGTGTCACAACGGGCCACATATGCTGCTATTTCTTTCTTCATTTTAGTCCACCAAAAGTGAGATCTTAGATCTTGATACATCTTACTACTACCAGGATGAATAGAAAGCTTGGAGAGATGTGCTTCATCCATGATGCGATTCTTTAATTCTCGATTCTTCGGAACTACCAGCCGGTGCTGAAACCACAATACCCCCTTTTCATCAACTCGGAACTGAGTCTTCGGGTCATTTTTGATCTTTTTTTTGATGTGGAAAATACCCTTGTCCGCTTTCTGACCTTCGATGACTTGACTTTCAAGTGAACAACTGAGCTGTATGTGACATAAGACTTCAGGATGCATGAGATTGAAACCATCATCAAACAACGGTTGAACCACTTGATAGTGCGGTTTGCGACTCAATGCGTCTGCTACCACATTAGCCTTGCCTGGATGATAGTGGACTTCCAGATCGTAATCCTTGATCAGCTCCAACCATCTTTATTGTCTCATGTTCAGCTCGGACTGAGTGAAGATGTACTTCAGACTTTTATGATCGGTGTAGATATGACACTTGTTTCCTAACAAATAGTGCCTCCAGATCTTCAAAGCATGCACTACTGCTGCTAGCTCGAGGTCGTGAGTTGGGTAGTTGACTTCGTGCTTTCTCAACTGTCATGAAGCGTAAGCTATAACTCTGCCATCTTGCATCAGCACACATCCTAAACCACTTTTCGATGCGTTGCAAAACACATCAAAAGGATTCTCGATATTGGGTTGCGCTAAAACGGGAGCGGTGGTCAGCAACATTCGCAAGGTGCGGAAGGCTAGTTCACACCCTTCCGTCTAGACAAACTTATGATCCTTTTGTAATAAATTGGTCATTGGCTTAGCAATTTTGGAGAAGTCGGGTATGAAACAGCGGTAATACCCGGCTAGGCCAAGAAAGCTTCGAACTTCCGAGACAGATGTTGGTGCCTTCCAGTCCTTGACTTCCTGTACCTTTGACGGATCCACAGCAATCCCTTCTTCAGACAGAATATGCCCTAGGAAAGGAACTTTCTTCATCCAGAACTCGCACTTGCTAAACTTTGCATACAACTGATGCTCTCGCAGTCGTGTTAGCACGACTCTTAGATGCTCGGCGTGATCTTGCTCATTCTCTGAATAAACCAGAATGTCATCGATGAACACCACAACAAACTTGTCTAACTCTGGCATAAAGACCGAGTTCATTAGATACATAAAGTATGCAGGAGCATTTGTCAACCCAAAGGACATGACAAGATACTCATACAACCCATATCTAGTGGAAAAAGCAGTCTTCAGGATATCTTGCGGACGGATCATGATTTGGTGATACCGGGACCTCAAATCTATCTTAGAAAACACTTTTGCCTTGGACAACTGATCAAACAAGATATCAATCCTTGGCAAAGGATACTTTTTTTTGATTGTCACCGCATTGAGTGGACGATAGTCCACGCACATTCGTAGCGATTGATCCTTCTTTTTCACAAACAACGCTGGACAACCCCATTCTGACGAACTTGGCCAGATAAACCCTTTATCCAGCAACTCCTTTAGTTGATTCTTCAATTCGGCAAGCTCATTAGGCGGCATCCGGTACGGCCTTCTAGATATCGTTGCGGTACCTAGTATCAACTCTATTGCAAACTCTACTTCCCTATCTGGGGGAAGTCCCGGCAATTCCTCCGGAAAAACATCAGGGAACTCACAGACTACTGGGATCTGTGGCAGAGTAACCACATGCGTAGCACAAGAGATGCTAGCAAAGTCAAAGCGTTAGGGTAGAGGTACTTGAAAAGATCCACTGCCCTGGGGTTCTCTGAGAGATAACACCCTCTTCCCAGTATCTATGACAACATCCCACTCTTTCATCCAGTTCAAGCCCATGATAACATCCAAAACTAATCCAGGCATGACTACCAGATTAACATGAAACACCCTGTTACTTACATCCAGGGTTGCCCCTCGAACCACTCTATTTGTCAACACATCTGCCCCTGCTGAGCTAATGCGATAGCCATAACCCAGATCTGTAACTGCTTGGTCATGCTTTTGTGCAAATGCTTGGCTCATGAATGAATGCGATGATCCAGAATCAAACAAAACAACTGCAAGATGTTGGTTGACAGGAAACATACCAGCTGTTACCGGCTCTCCTTCCCGGATCTCCTCTATCGAGGTATGGTGCACACGAGCCGGGTAGGTTGCCTACTGCTTCTTGGGGTAGGGACATTCCTTAGCAAAGTGCCCCATCTTGTGGCAGTTGTAGCACGGCCCCTTGGTCATATTGTTGGCTTGGCGGGAGCTATTGCCACCTTGTACGGCTTCTGCTACGTTGGATGCCCGGTGTTCCTTCTCTGCGGCGGTCAGAACCTAGCACCTAGGGCAGGAGGATGATACTGTTGTCACCCTGCCACTGGTGCCCTAGAATGAGATGACCCGGCTTCAAAAGCCCTCTTACAAGTCTTGGATGCACTATAGTTGTTGTTATTATTTTCCTAGGTCAGACAGTCACTGATGTAGGCATTGAAGGTAGCCCGGGCTCCTGTACCCATGGTCTTCAGCATCTTTGGGCTCAAGCCTCTCTGGAAACTAGCGATCTTCTTGGCCTCTGTGTTCACAAACTCGGGGGCGTAACGAGCAAGATTGTTAAAAGCGTGTAGATACTCCTCCACATACTTCGTTCCCTGGGACAGCCTCATGAACTCCCCAACCTTCATCTCCACCACACCCGGAGGAATGTAATTTCCCCGGAAGGTGGTGGTGAAGCGGTTCCAGGTGATAGGGGTCCCCTCTGGGTAGGTGGTATAGTGATGGGACCACCAAATCCCAGCAGGTCCCTGCAACTGATGCATTGCATACTCGGCCTTGAGTTTTTCAGTCATCCGAAGAAGACGGAACTTTTGCTCCATAGTGTTGATCCACTCATCTGCCTCGAGTGGTTCTAAGGCCTCCTTGAAAACTAGTGGTTTGGAATCCATGAAGTCCTTGAAAGAGCTGTACTGATTGGCTTCACGGCCGCCCTAGTTATCCCCACAGTGGGTATTGTCAGCGATATTGCGCAGGGCTTCTTCCATGTTGCGCTGCATCTGCTCCATGTTGCGTTGGCTCCCTAGAAACTGCGCGAAAAACACATCCGCAGTGTACGGGGGAGGTGGTGGTGGTGGCGGTGATGGTGCTCTCTCCTCATTCCTTTGAGCCCCACCTCCGGAAGTACCTACTCCAAGACCGGGGTTGCTGTTACCCCCGCCACGTGTTTGCACCATCTGCATGCGTCAATGATATGCAGTCATTAGGAGTTGCCATAAACGGTAGACATATGTAGAATTATGCCGTACTGAATTTACTGAGGAAAATAATTTCGCACAATAAACAGAGGCACAACAATTCATCATCCACACACAACATCACAAACGGATTACTTAACATTCGAGCAACAAGGTTCGCATACATCCAAAATTGCCAGCATACATACACTGGACTTTCAGCGTCATCACATAAAGTTTTACACAGCCCAGATCCAAGATTACAAGACATGCCATGCAACAACAACATCAAAAGAAGAAGGACTGGCTCTAGAGCTCTAGCATCTACTCGCTATGGTCACTATCCATGCTGGAGCCCTCCTCGTCCTCATCTCCACTAGCGGCTGCCTCTATCCCTAGATTCTCATCCATCTCATCCTCAGAGTCTAACTCAGCTGCTCTAGGCAGGTGGTGAGGGTGGAGCTGGTTGTGTAGCTGGTGGATCTCCTCATGCAGGTTGTCATTGTACTCCTCAGCATTAGCTAGCTGCTGCTCCAGCTCTAGCTATCGGGCCCTCAGGGTGTCCTCCTCATGTCAGGCTTCATTCCTCTGACCAAGCACATGAACTAGCATGCGCTCACAGTTCCTGTGAGCGGTGGTCACCCTGTCCCTCTGCTCCCTCACTGCGAGCAGGTCCTGACTCAACTCACTGTTCTTCTAGACCGCCTGATCCCTCTCTCGTGTCACGCGGGCCAACTCTGCCTGCAACCTCTCAACCTCAGTGTCAAACTCACGCTGCAGCTGGCGCTTCTCATCCTGAACTATCAGAAGGGAGCCAGACAAGCGCCCCAAACAACGCTCTAGACCCCCATAGGTCTTCATCAAGGCGAACATAGCACTCATAGTTGCACTGTCACTGTGCTGGTCCTCATTCACACTCCTCTCTAGAGCATTCACATCAGACTGATCCCACACCGAAGTGTAGGGGTCACCTAGGGGAAACACCCCAGTGAAGGCGTGGGCCAGCTCCTGTGGGAACGTCTCCATGATGTCCCTCAAAACTGCAAAAGCTGCTCTGCTGGCACCCTAGAAAGGCGTGGTACCTTGAGACTCGTACACCCAGCCGCCCCAAGTGGGGTCACCTCCACTGGTAGGGACCACTGCCTCGATCCCCACCAGGGTCCCGTTACCAAGCTGCTCATTGTTCCAATAGTAGCGAGGTTCCCTTCCTTCGGGATACCCCATCGAACTGAGCACCCTCCAAAGCAGGGTGGGCATCCCAAACTCCTCTAGGAACTTGCTCTTATAACGCGAGCTCCTGGCTGCCAACTGATGGCGAGGGGCCCACCCACCAGTGGACTTGCGAGCGGTGAGCCTAGTGCGTGCCATCTGCTGCAAATGGAACACCTTGGGTAAGATTGAGGAGTGCCATTTATTAACTTAATTAGAATTGGGACAGATTTACTTAAGGGAAGGAAGTAAGCAATGATATAGAATGAACATGATGCATGCACGAACTTATGATCTCACAAACTTTGTAACAAAAGTTATCACTAATCGGTATATGCGGTGGCACACAAAGTTCTCCCATAACGTAACTAGCGTTCTAGGGAGGAACGTGGTTAGTGTACCTGCAGAAAACTCATTTCAGCCCAACCACAACATGCAAAAGAAGAATTTAAAGCTATACACCCCACACACATAGACACCACGTCCATGCATATGGCGTGTTACTACCCACATCATCGCCCTAGTGACGGCATCGCCTCTCAGGACGGAATCTCCCAACATGCGGTATTGTTCCCAGGCACACCAAACATGTGTGCATGACACAGCACCTAACAACACTTCCCTAGATCGGCAGTGTATCCGATCATGCTCTCACAGCTCCCACTTACCGAGGTGTAGAGGAAGAATTGATCCATACATTACCACTCAAATGAATGGTACTCATTCTATTGCACGCCGTATGAGCGACGAAATAGAAATATGATGCGTTAACCCCCAAGTCAGTACTTAACTAGCCACCTTAGAGTCCTTAACTGGGCATAAAGGATATGACCATGGCACACTCGATAGTTTTCCAAAAACTTAGTTTGACACCTTGATTATCATTAATTAATAATAATCTTTTATTAAACCGGTTTAAGGTTTAGTTAGAACGTACTTATGAATAGTAACTCGCTAAACCTTGCTCTGATGCCACCTGTAACAGAACCGCCCAAATTATAAGAGATTAAGCCTGATAGTGACCATTTGCACAGTCAAACCACCGAGCTTAAGCCCATATAATCCCGGTAGTCCGTGAAATCTCGATGGATTTCAAACCACAATTCGTACGTACAACCAAGATCGTAATAAGTTCAACAGTCACCATTCACAATTACATCCAGTTCACAACATTCATCAAATACATCAGAGTACTTAAAATTATTACAAACCTAGTTCTCAAGTAGCGGAAGCTTCATAGTTCGAAAGTAACACACACATATTTAGTCTGATACAGTGCCATAGTTCGGTTATTCCCACAAAAGCAAAAGAGAAGGTAGAGTGACCATCGCCCTTGGTCTAGTCATCGCCCATTGCTGGGTACAAGCAGAGGATGCAATAACCATAGTATATTTGACCATCTGCAAAATAACATGGGAATAGAACCCTGAGTACGGGAATGTACTCAGCTAGACTTACCCGTCATAAAGCAAAATAAAGACTCTTTAAGGATCATGTAGGCTGTATGGTGGGGTAGCTGAGACTTTTGCATAAAAGCATTATTCCACTAAAACATAGCCTAGAGACCTTTCTTCTTTTAATTAGCTCAAGTTCGATATTATCATTACCTATTATCTAGGTTTGCACCTGTACTATTGCAAACAAGTGTAGTAATATGATGGTACCTCATCATAGCATTCACCAATCGTTTATCATCATAACCCAAGTGTTCCATAGTCCTTACTACGAGGACAGGGCTCATGTCAAGTGCTCACTATCAAGGAGCGATGGCGATTCGAATTAATTTCTGACCAGCTGGCGAGTTATTCCCCACACAAACCACACTCACTGATCAAGTGAGCTACAGATAACCGTGTTACACTATCTAGGACCAAATCACGGGTTTAGCAGGCACCGCCAGTACCCGAGGACCGTTCCAGCGACCGAGGTATGCAAGGTATACCAAGGTTGCGCGCCGCGCCCTCGTCGTTCTCCTCAACCCTCACCAATACAGCGCATGGCGGCTCGACTCCCGGCCCGGATAGTGTTCACGCTTCGCGGTCGGAACGACTTATCCTTCCAGCTAAGTGTGGGGCATGCGTTCAACATGACACGAGGGCCGTCAACGATCGGTCCTTAACCGACACAAGCAGGGGCACTACGGTCAACCCCACCATAAGACCCTGCCCGGTCTCAATTTCCTTTCCACACTTGGTTATTTTTCCCCATAGCAATTACACCTAATCAAACAGGTGTCCACCTATATCTCGCAGGTGACAGAGAATCACCTGACTTCTACCGGACTAAGCAAGCTAAGCATGAAATTCGTGCCTATCTATATAGGACAAGGTAGATAAACAAGTGGTAATATCAAGGAGTACATATGCATCAATGGTATCAAGCAATTCCTATCACTGAAATGCAACATAGTAGAACAAGCATAATATATCATTTAAGTTAGCGAGAGTAGGGAGACTTAGAATGCTTCTGGGCTTGCCTTTCTCAAACGTGCTCGGCTTGTGGTCCGGGCACTCCTGCAGCTCTTCTCCTGGCTCTGGTCCTCCCAGAAGTTCCTGCTCCTGGGTCTCCTCCTGCTCCTTGGGTCCCACCTCGTTCTCCAGCGAGCCTGTATGATGCATGTGTGCTCATGAGTGGAGTGCGAGATGTCCGGGGTGCAATTCTTATGCAAGTGGGTACCAGATGACCATGACATGGTGCATAGATGATATAGGTGGTCATTTCTACAAGGTAGTCAACGTCATCCAAGAACATGCAATCAAACTAAGCATCTATTGCATTCCCTTCTACAAGTTGCCTTCATGGTTAACCAGCAAGCTAACATGATGCTTCAAACATACACCAAACAATCTTTTATTCTATTTAATTCATGGACAACAATTCTCATTTTATTTAATCACTTTCGGACCTACAAAAGTAGCATATGTTTCTGTTTATCAATAAATTCCACAAAAATTATAGCAGATCACTAGTCAACCATAAAGTCTACCATAAATTTCTCATAATATTTGGACATTTATTTTGGGCTACGAAAATTACAAGATTAATCCATATAATTGAGTATAATTACACTACTGTTGTGTAAGTGTCAAACAGCAGATTTCACATTTTTATAATTTACTTATTAACATAAGAAATACCCACAAAAATTTCTAGATTAATTGCATGATCCAATTATTTATTAAAAATCATAAACCACTGCCATGCAAGCATTTAAATCACCATAAATTAATTCATACAGCAAATAATGTGTAACATATTTTTCCCAGAGACTAATCATCCATGCAGAGCCAACAAAACAAGTTTCATATTTTTCTGAGTTATATTTTAATTACTATGCATTTTCCAATTTTTAGCAAAAACATGGATTAAATATATTTGTACAGAATAGTTGTTCAAACATGACATGCAACCACACCAAACTGCAGATCTGAAATTATAGAACACATCAAAATTTATTTCATCAATTTTGGAGCCATATATCTCAAGATATGGATTTTATATCATTTAAACTATTTTCTGGAAATTATTTTCTGAAAAACCAATTCAAATCCACCCCCGGGACCAGCTAGGTGCACACGGTGCAGTGCACCCGCGGCCACTGACGAGCGGACCCGCCTGCCAGCCGGGCCCGCTGGCCAGAACGCAGAGAGGGGAGAACTCCGGCGAGCCGGAGCTCACCGCCGGCGACCTCTTTCGACGAACCAAATGGCCCTACGCGTTCTACGGCTCAAGGCAAACTCGGCGAACCCTTTTGCGCGGCCTGAAACGGACCGGAGCAAGCTCGCCACCGGTCATTGCGGAACGGCGGCACTGCTCGCCGCGGTCCGGCCACCTCGCGGCGGTAGAGCGTGCGCTAACGGCCGGAATAGGTGCGCAAGGCCAAGGCAAACCTAACGCGCCAATAAACGCAAGAAATGGCGGAGTAGAGAGGGAGAACCGCGCGGACCTAGGGGTCGCCGGCGTTCCGACTCACTCCGGTGAGCTTTACCGGACGCGCGAAACTCACCGAGCGCGGTTGAGCACGAGCACGAGGTGCCGAAGGACGAGGCGGAGCCGATGGTGGTCGCGGAGAGGAAGGGGGAGGCCGGAGCTGGCCGGGAGAGAAGCTCCAAGCCGTCGGCGACGATGGCGCGCGGCAGAGCGGCAGCTGTTGCGCGCGAGCGAGAGAAGGGCGAGAGCGCGAGAGAAGGGGCGCAAATGGCAGCGGGGACGGAGGCGGACGCGGCCGGGCGCTCCTGGTGGCCGACCAAGGCGCGTCCAGGCTACCGCATGCTCGCCACGCGGCGGCCGAGCTCTGCCGGCGCGCCACGGCGGCACGGCGCGGCCGTCCGCGCGCGGGCACGGCGCGAGCGTGGGGAAGGGGGTGAGCGCGGGCAGGCTGGGCTGGTTTCGGCCAGCGGGCCAGAGGTGAAGCCGCGGCCTGCTAGCGCCCCCTTTCCCTTTTTCCATTTTTTTAAATTTCTTTTCTCAATCTTTTTCTAAATTCATTTGGACTATTTTAAAATCCTTTTAACCTTTTTTCTCCCAAAATAAAAGTTGCTCTAAATAAACAATTCTACAACTTTGTTTTAGGTTGAAATCACAAATTCCAAATAGAATTTGAAATACAACTCAAAACTAGTTATAGGTTTTCAAACAAATCCATTTTGGGAATTTTTGTATAAAATCAATTTCTCAATTTCTATAGCTCCAAAAATTTCACAAAATTACTCTTAATTCTTCTAACACATATTTCAACCTAATTTGGTCATTTCAAGAAATTTAGAAGCAAGCATAATATTTTTACCATATTTAATTCACATAAAATAAAGCACATAAAATCACACTTGGATGAATGACATGCTCATGTAATGCTATGCTTGATGAGAGTGCTTATGGATGGTTTATGAGACTAAGTGCATGCTTAACACCTAGGGTGTTACAGAATTCCACGAGTTTTGTTGTTGACCTATTTCTGCAGGGGGTTATCAGAAAATAAGGAAGAAAGGCCCACATGTCGGGTTTACATAGAGATATTAAGATGCCGAGCAATTATTCAACATCGAGAAGACTCCAGAAGCCACGGGAACGAACGGGAGGCCGATCAGGCCTGGGTGGCAGGGCACCCGCCCTCCCCCCTTGGGCGCTCACCCACCTCTGGTGGCCAATCACGTTCAACCTCACAGATTATGCTCCACCGACCTAAAGGATCAAGGAGAACCGTTCAATTAGTGTTGGTTTGATCTGACGATCCAGATTCATCTGAAAAGACTATATAAGCAAGGCCCCCTGGCCCCTGTCGGAGAGAATCCAATTATTCATTAGCATATTTTCCAGAGAGAATTCAGAGAGAGAGGTTCCTTAGGGTTCCCACCTCATAGGGCGTAGCATCCAATGTGAGAGTAGACTATTTCTACTAGATTGAGAGAGATAGAGTGGGGGTGTAGATCAGAGGAAGCCTGCAGGATCAAGTCTTCTAACCTGAGGCTTGCTCCTAGGATTCTTCAGTATTTCGACTTCTAAATTCTAGTAAGTTCTTTGTTTTATTGATCTTTGGTTTATGAGTTTACTTTGATCTCTTCGCGTAGAGTTTAGAGTAATCATCTCTAGCGTAAACGTGGTGTTTGGGCTAGGATACTCATAGATATCCCCTGACTGGCTGGACCATGGTAGTAGGGAGGAACATGACATTTCCGAGTTACCTTTGTAGCCCATATCCCGTTAGCAGGATCGATAGGGTTTGTAGGTGTGGGTCGAACATTCTTTGTGGTGTCTAGATTCCGTGAGCCTCCCCAATAGAACAGTAGATCATCCTTACCAAGGTTAGAACGAGAGTGCAGTTGTAGTTTTCTCTATACATCACTCACATCGAGTCACATAGTTTGAGCCTAAAGGTTAGTACTAATAGACTGGGTTAGTCAGATGCATGCTTTCTCCTAGTGGTAAAAATATAAATACGATACTCTCGATAACATCCGGGGTGAAGTGCTCACCGATATCCATGCGCTTGCGGATTAATTCTGATTGCGTTACCAAATATCAACAAGCATTTCTGGTGCCGTTGCCGGGGAGAAAGACGGTTTGCTGAGATAACCTTGAGTCTTACTACTAGCTTGTATTTATACTTTTATCTTTTCTTATCTTTTTATATTCTTTATTTTCTTTACTCTTACTTTATGGAAAACCAAGATTTTAAATCGATCTATCAATTTGCAACACCTTCAGAAACTGACCTTTTACCATAGGAGTCATCACAGCCTATCCAAATATCCCAGTATAGGTTAAGTTCCGAGTTGATTGCCATGATTCAAAACCTATCTTTCTCAGGAAAGGAAGACAAAAACCCTTACCTTCATATTAGAGATTTTGAGCAAACATGTGATTGTCTTCGCATTGAAGGCATTTCTGATAAAACTTTACGTTGGAAGCTTTTTCCTTTTTCTTTAAGGGGAGAAGCTAGACAATGGTATAATCAGAAGGTAAGTCAACAACGAGGTGAATGGGGAGTCTTACAAGCCAACTTTTGTCTAGATTTTTATTCCCTCGACCGTATCGGCAACCTTAGACTCGAAGTCCTATCTTTTAAACAAAAAGATAATGAAACTTTGGAGAAATTCTGGAAACATTTTTCTAATCTTTTAGAATCTGGTCCAAACCTTAATCTTGAAGACCCTGTCCTTTTATTTCACTTTTTTCGAGGTCTTCAGAAAGATCATAAACAAATGCTACATACAATGTCTAGTGGTTCTTTCTTTCGCATCCCTACTGATGACACTAGAGCAATCCCAGATAGAATCCTAGAAGCTGAGATGGATAATACCCTTCATGATGAAACCCACAAAGCCGAAGTAGACACTTTGCCAAATTTTCCATCTACTTTAGCTATACCAAGTTCAGAGCCACAAAAGGAAGAAATTCCACCACCTGATTTCATGTTGGATATAGAATCTGATCTTTTTGCCAATTTTGGAAACATTTCAAACTACCATTCTATTGACAGACCCCAAAACGGCCATTTTAGCATTTGTTTGCCAACTGAACATCAATTGAGAGAGCTTATCACAATCATGAGTAGTGAATGGTTGGAGGAGTCAAAGCTTTCCTCTGATGTGATCCGATTGGACACACCTCCTATAACTATACGTTGTGCTTATGATTCTGATCAATTTGATGCACTCTATAATACTGTTATGGGGATCAACATCATGTCTGAATCTTTTCCACTTAAATTATTTAAAAATTTGGTCTTAACCCCCACAACAAAGGTTATAAAGGAATCTTCAGGACGATTAGTCCCCAGTCTTGGAATTATTAATGTCCTACCCCTTATGGTAGAAGGCTCCATGGTTCATTTGAACTTCTATATCTTTGATACATGGGACTTCAACTTGTTGATAGGACAACCTTTTAGAAGACTCCTTTATGAAGGTCATACTAGAAAGCTACACATTTCATTTGGAAAAAATTTTAAATTTCCAATAACAATTTCACACTCCTTAAATAATAAGACCGAGTCATATCTTTTGCCCGATCCTATGGAGGAGGTAAAGGCTGCATCTCTAGAGCTTTTAGATGAACCAGACTTATAAGAAGAAGCTCCTTTCTTCATAGAAGAAGAAGCTGAACCTTCTGAACCTGAACACTTAGACGAGTTTGCAGAAACACCTAGACCTCCAATAGAGGTTAAAACTTTACCACCCGGTCTTATCTATGCTTTCCTAAACAATAATCCAGAGTTTCCTGTGATCATTAGTGATAAACTCACTCAGGAGCAAACTCTGCGATTGATGACCATTCTTGAGAAACATCACTGAGTTTTCGGCTACTCACTCCAAGATGTTACAGGAATCAGTCCTATGATTTGTACCCATCGTATTCTGATAGATCCTTCTGTTTCACCTTCTCGAGAACCCCAACATAGACTTAACAACGTGATGAGAGAGGTAGTTAAAAAGGAAGTTATAAAGTTGCTACATGCAGGGATTATATATCCTGTGCCGCATAGTGAGTGGGTGAGCCCAGTTCAAGTTGTGCCTAAAAAGGGAGGCATGACTATCGTTACGAATGAAAAGAACGAGCTAATTCCACAACGCACCGTCACAGGGTGGCGGATGTGCATAGACTATAGAAAACTGAACAAAGCCACGAAAAAGGATCATTTCCCTTTACCTTTCATAGATGAGATGCTAGAGCGATTAGCGAACCATTCGTTCTTCTGTTTCTTAGATGGATATTCAGGGTATCATCAGATCCCGATCCATCCTGATGATCAAAGAAGAACCACTTTTACATGCCCATATGGAACTTATGCTTACCGTAGAATGTCTTTTGGGTTATGTAATGCACCAACTTCTTTTCAAAGATGCATGATGTCTATATTTTCTGATATGATTGAAGAGATTATGGAAGTTTTCATGGATGATTTCTCTATATATGGAAAACTTTTGATAGTTGTCTTGAAAACTTAGACAAGGTTTTGCAAAGATGTGAAGAAAAGCACTTAGTCCTTAATTGGGAAAAATGTCATTTTATGGTTAGGGAACGAATAGTGTTGGGACACCTAGTGTGTGAAAGAGGTATTGAGATAGACAAAGCTAAAACTGAAGTGATTGAACAACTACCTACACCTGTGAATATAAAAGGAATTCGAAGTTTCTTGGCCATGCTGGTTTTTATCGCAGATTCATAAAATATTTTTCATTTATTGCTAGATCACTTACTCTTTTGCTAGCCAAGGATGCTCCTTTCGAATTTGATGATGCAAGCCTAACATCTTTCAATTTATTAAAGAATGCACTCATCTCTGCACCAATCATTCAACCCCCTGATTGGTCGTTGCCTTTTGAAATTATGTGTGATGCTAGTGATTATGATGTGGGGGTAGTTTTGGGACAATCTAAAAATAAGAAGCATCATGCGATTGCTTATGCCAGTAAAACTTAGACAGGAGCTCAACTTAATTATGCAACCACTGAAAAGAGCTTCTGGCTGTTGTCTTTGCCATTGATAAATTTAGATCTTATTTAGTTGGAGCTAAAATAATTGTTTACACTGATCATGCTGCACTAAAATATCTGCTCACTAAAAAAGATGCTAAACCTCGCCTGATTAGATGGATCTAATTACTTCAAGAATTTGACTTGGAAATAAAAGATAAAAAGGGAGTAGAAAATTCTGTTGCTGATCACTTGTCTAGAATGTATTTTAAGAATCCACAGGAAACCCCCATCAATGATTCACTCCGGGACGACATGCTCTACGGGATTAACAGGTCTGACCCCTGGTATGCAGATATTGTTAATTTTATGGTTTCAGGGTATGTATCACCAGAAGTGAACAAGAAGAAGCTTATTCATGAAAGTCGTTTACATATATGGGATGAGCCATACCTCTTCCAAGTATGCTCTGATGGCTTACTCAGGAGACGTGTGACCACCAAGGAAGGATGGAAGGTCATCGACAGATGTCACTCATCACCATATGGAGGTCATTATGGAGCATTCCGTACACATTCAAAGATCTGGCAGTGTGGATTCTACTGGCCTACAATGTATGAAGACACGAAGCAATATATCAGAAGATGTGGGCCATGTCAAAGGCACAGAAACATAAATACAAGAGATGCCATGCCACTCAACAACAACCTTCAAATTGAGCTCTTTAATGTATGGGGAATAGACTACATGGGTCCATTTCCCCCATCAAAGAAGTGTGAGTTCATCTTGGTGGCAGTTGACTATGTCTCCAAGTGGGTAGATGCACTACCTTGCAAGCACGCCGACAACATCAGTTCAAAGAGGATGTTTGAAGAAACTATATTTCCAAGATTTGGAGTTCCTAGAGTAGTGATAAGTGATGGAGGAGCACACTTCATCGACAAACGCTTCAAGCACTATCTATCAAAACATGGAATCTGTCACAACGTCGCTACTCCCTACCATCCTCAGATAAGTGGCCAAGCAGAGACTTCCAACAAGCAAATCAAGAATATTCTTCAGAAAACAGTCAATGAGATGGGATTGGCATGGAAGGACAAGTTACCCGATGCACTCTGGGCATACCGGACAGCATCCAAGACCCCAAGTGGAATGTCCCCACACCAATTGGTGTATGGGAAGACTTGCCACCTACCTGTTGAACTAGAATTCAAAGCAAACTAGGCCATAAGAAGATGGAATATGGACCTAGATGTTGCTGGAGATCATAGAAGAATGCAACTATTAGAATTGGAAGAATGGCAAGAGAAAGCATATCTCAATTCGAAGATCTACAAAGAAAGAGTCAAAAGGTGGCATGACAAGAGGATCGAGAAGAAGGAGTTCGCACCCGGAGATAAGGTATTACTTTTTATTTCCAGGGTGAAGCTTTTCAGGCATGGAAAACTAGGGAGTGTTGATATTTGGTAACGCAATAAGGAAATGATCCGCAAGTGCACGGATATCGGTGAGCATTTCACCCGGGATGTTATCCAGAGTTATCGTATTTATATTTTTACCACTGGGAGAAAGGGTGCATCTGACTAACCAAATCTATTGCTACTATCCCTTTAGGCTACAAAGAATGTCTCTCGATGTGAGTGATGTATAGAGAAGACTGCAACCGTAGTCTCGTTCTAACCTTGGTAAGGATGATCTACTGTTCTATTGGGGAGGCTCACGGAATCTAGACAACACATAGGATGTTCGACCCGCACCTATAAACCTACCCGTCCTGCTAACAAGATATGGGATACAAAGGTAACTCGGAAATGTCACGTTCCTCGCTACTACCACGGTCCAGCTAGTCAGGGGATATCTATGAGTACCCTAGCCTAAACACCACGTTTACGCTAGTAAGTGATTACTCTAATACTCAACCGGAAGAGGATTAAAGTAAACTCATAAACCAAAGAACAATAAAACAAGAACTTACTAGAATTAGAAGTCGAATTACTGAAGAATCTTAGAAGCAAGCCTCGGGTTAGGAGACTTGATCCCGCAGGTACAACTCGGAGTAGACACCAACAGGCCAGCCTTCCTCCGATCCACACCTCCACTCTATCTCTCTCAATCTAGTAGAAACTGGAAGATCTATTTTTACTTTACATTGGTTGCTAAGCCTAAAAAGAAATATTATTTAGAGAAGAGGTTTTCCTTCGAGGGCACCCCTCAATCTCTATGATAATTTCTTGTCTCCTCCAGGGGCCAGGGGGTCTCCTTATATAGTCCTCCTCCTCTATGCGTTTTTGGGTCGGTAGGCGAGGTGGTACTATGTTTTCCTTGATCCAATAGGTCGGTGGAACATCGTATGCGAAGAGAGTCCCGAAAGGCTTCCAGAGGTGGGCGGGCGCCCAGGTCCTTAGGGCGGCGCCCTAGGCCTGGCCCCTTTCAGCCTCTGCTTTCTTCCCGTGGCTTCTGGAGTCTTCTAGATGGTAGTAAATTGCGCGGTGCGTTGATATCTCTATGTAATCCTGACATGTGGGCCTTTCTTCCTTATTTCCTGATAACCCCGTGCAGAAATAGACAAACACCAAAAATCATGGAATTCTGTCAGATAAAACCCTAAGTCTAGATGTTGATTTCATTTGGATCCTTTTGTTTGTTTATTTGATAATTAAATTTGATACTTAAGGACCGTCAACAAACTCCCCCAAGCTTACCTCTTGCTCGTCCCTGAGCAAGGATGAACTCAAGAGTTTCTGCAGTGGTTTCATGCCTTAAAAGTACACACGCATTCAAGCAAGATCTCATCTCTGAGTTAAAATAAACTGTTAAGACTTAAAACTTACTCATTTTACCTTTCACCATGGGGCTTGTAACCGTTACTTGTGTCTTGAGCAGTTAAAAGATAGAACAGTCAAGTCAAGCGCCATGTCTCTTTTTCTTGATCAGCTATAGCTCTGGGGTTTTTGCAGATTTTCAAATAAAACTCAGAGATTCCTTGTATCACTCTCTCAGATCTCTCTTTTGTGGTATTTCTGGATCCTTACCAAGGTAGTCATGGTATATGCCTTCTCTCAAAGTATGTGGTATTTTTGGTGTAATGCATAGTGATATTGCCTTCTTTCTCACCCTACTCTAATAAGGTTTTGATATCTGGAGCTCATAGGTGGGAGACAGCTAATACATACTTACAAGAGATTTATTGCATAGTCAAACCATGGATCCAGAGAAACAAGTCAATAAGTCAAATCAAGATGTGCATGTGTGGCGAATGAATGGTGTATGGTGATGATAGTGATAATAATGGTGAAAGTCTAATTCTACTTTTGCTCTTTTGAGGGGATACATACCTTTCTTGCACTTTGAAGCTTTTTTTTTGGGAGTATGAGATGCTCTATATTTTTTTTCTTTCCTCTCAGGTGGGTATGTACCCCTAATTCTACTGTTGGACACTTGTCCATTTTTTACCTCTCGTCTCACTCTTTTTCTTTTTCTTCGAGGTTTCGGGCACTTGCCCCTTTTTATTTCCTCGTATTTTTTTTTCTTTTATTTTCTTCTCCTTTTGTTTTTTTAGAGCACTCATCTCCTGAGATAATGTAGCAAGTGGTAGTAACCAAGATAACTCGAGCATTTATTTCATAGGGAATAACAGGGATAGGAAAATGTTTTTGGCTATTCTCTCCCGGATTAGGAGTAGAATAATTTCGGGTGAATGTGGAGATGGAAATGAGTGGATATATGTGGATGGTACTTCCAGAGTAGAAGTAGCATGTATGAGTGAACGTGCAAGTGAATCTTGATTTTAACCACATGACAAGCTCCTAAGGGTCTACACAGCTTGACCACACTCAATGCTCATAAGCAGTAAAAAGTAAATATGTGGCTCAAAGTCTAATAAGCATGTATATATGGCTGTGGTAGGAATTTAAACTCTCATCATATAGGAACTCATCATGTGTTATTTTAAAGATTTTCAAAGATAAAATTCTCCAGAATTCTAGCATCTGTGGAAACAGATAAACAGCAGCTCAACCTTTCCATATCATATCCGTTAACAACTTAGACTTTAGATCAAGTACTCTTCCCACAAGTTCAGGTTAGAGCAAATCTTAATTCATAACAGTCATGCCTAAACTTGAGAGAGATTTCAATTTTGAAAACTAGTCATGGCAGAGCAACTATTCATCATTTCCATGTGAGAGATTATCATGAGGGTTCATAGCAAACTTTATTTATTTATATATTTAGCAAACTAAGCAAAGATATATATATAAAAGCACAAAATCTTTATTTGGGTTTTCATGATTATGCATCTTTTATTATTTGAGTAAAGTATAAACGCAAGTAGAAACACTTAGCTGGATAAATGGGGGTGCTCTCCCCCAAGCTAGATTTTGACGTAATTTCTTCTGATGTGCTAGCAGGTGACGGAGGTGTATTTGATGTCAGCAGCATTCTGACAGCGATTAGAATGTTCTCTGTCTGCTAGTCTTCTTGATTCTTCAATTCTGTAGAGCTCAAATAGACAACAAAGCTTTGTGGAACTGGTTAAGTGTTAGCATAAATATCTAGCCTTTATCATGTTGAGCCTCCTCAATAAATATTACTTATTTAGCAGGATCATGCACTTATTATTTTATATTTTTATTGTAAGATGAAAACTTATTTATTTTATTTTTATTTTTATGCCACCACAGTGAATGTACTTATGGGTTTTATGCCATGAGCATACTCACATGGGGCTTACTATTTTTTTAACATTTTTATTTTCTTTTCAAGATAGCATGAACCTGATTAACTAAGCAAACTATTGAATGGAAAGGATAACTACCAAGTTTACCTCTTGGCAAGGCGTTCGGTATTTTTAAGTCCTCCGAACGGGACTCTCTGTTTTCTCAGTCGTCCTGGGATTCGCTAGGTGGCGTAGTCGGTGATTCCGGCGGCGCCTCTCTTCATGTATAACTATCTTCTCTCTCCACACCTGACTCGGTGCTACGGTCTCCTCAGGACAGTTCTGTTCAAGCTATATGTCTTCAGACCTTATCACTTCTCCTTCGTAGTCTACCCATCCGTCCTTGATGATTTGCCTCCTCTGGTTGCGGTTGCGTTGTCTTCTTCTTGTCCTGACCTGCTTAGAATCTTCAACTATATAGTTAGAATCATTAAAGTAGTGGCATACCTTCTTAGAGGAGAAGTGTATGTGGACTTCTCCGATTCCAATATAGATAATGGCTTTGATAGTGTTGAGGAACGGTCTTCCAAGGATGGTGGGTGGATCATACTCGTCTTCTCCCATGTCAATGACCTGAAAATCGTCTGGAGCTGAATGTACGTTGGTTGTAGGGGCATGATTCCATGCAGGAGCTGATAAGTGACTGCAGCCATTATGTTGTCGTTAGATCCGATGTCGTAGAGTGTCTTCTGAAAAGAGTATCCATTGATTGTGCACTCGATGCTTGGAACACCAGGATCGTCCTTCTTGATCAAGAAAGGTAACTTGAGTCGACGATCTTGACCTCCTTGAGCTGCAGTGACCATCTTAGCTGACTCGGTCCACATTTGCTTGTTCCTGTTCCTCCTGTTGGTCCTCTTCCTTGGTTCATGTCGGGATTGCTCTGAAATTTGTGTAGTCTTGTTCTTGAAGGAAAGTCTCCTTCTCCCCCTTGATGTAGAAACGGATCTTGGCAGCATTAACGTAGATGACAGCTCTGGTGTTTAGGAATGGCTTCCCTAAGGTGATGGGTGGCCTCTCCTCAGTACTAGTCTCTATCACCACGAAGTTTGCTGGAGCGTACAAGGTACCAACTCGGACACAGAGGTTCTTCAATATTTCCTTTGGGAAACTAAGTGTCTGATCTCCATTGTGTTTGTGCTCGTAGATCCCGGTTCTTCACTTGGTGGAATCTGGGAGTTGTAAAACTCCTCCATGTTTTTTTTAAGTGTACATATTCATAGAGACAAGGCAGGAGATCAAGTGCATGGGCCCTGTTGGTGGAAAACACCAACAGAACCAAAAGTGTATTTGTTATTCTCTAACCTTAAGCATAGTGAGCAAGACAAAGTTGATGGATCACGAGTGTAGCATTTGAAACATTTGTCAGATCATATAGCTCAACCTAATGGAAAGATAATCTATCTATATTTATGTTTTGTTTATATCTTCCAAAGATTGAATGTGCAACATTTTAGCTTATATGATTAGGAGTGTGGGATCACGAAGGTAGTACTAAGAACAAAGATTAAAGGACTAATCATGTTGAATTAATTGGGTTGGTTAATTTGGAGTTATAAATCATACATGTTTGTCTCTTTATTTATGTGAATGCTAGAACCAAGGAGAAGCTTATAAAAGCGATAGTCAAGTACCTTAGAATGTTACCTTACTTGAAGAGTGGCGGTACAGTATCACCTTGTAGAAGCTTTCCTTTCTTAGCGGTTGTGCATCGTGTTTGTGGCACCCTCCATGGATCATCTCTTATGAGCTACGTCTTCCTCGTGTAAATTGTTAAACATCATGTGTCCCTCTCCTTGTCTCCAATGTGAGTTTATCTCAGGACTTCCCAGGTTGATATTGAAAGTTTTCCTGCAGGGGATAGTCCGACAAAATATACCAATGCCTACTCAAGCAGTTTTTATTTCAGTAACCAAACTAGACTCCATGTCTAATCAGATTAAGGGAGGCTATTTAACCTAAGCACCACGCTTAATTTAAAAGCCAATAGAAGTATGTACAGTACTTCCAAACTAACACTTACTAGGATAAACAAAGGTAGCATGATGGCTTATAAAGATCTACTTAAGTGGAGATGAAGTAGTGTGAGTAGTATTTAACAAATTGAGCATGTCTCAAAGGTAAGGACAACCAACATAGCAACATGGCAAAGGATGTTTTTATGTGAAGTACTCCCCCCAAGCTTGAATTTTTGCAAAATTCAAGATTGGATGAATTTAATTCAATGTTGCATGTTGATTGGTTGGGCATACCTTGCGCTTGTCATTCATCCGATCTTCTTGCTCCAATCCTGGAAAGGTTAGTGGCAAGAATACCCGAAGGAATATTTCTACAATTATCTCATATGCTCAATACACAAGGCAATGTTGCAAATAATTAGAAGTTCATGTTACGATATGATAAGTGCTTGTTTATGGACGCTAAGCTTGTCCTTGGGAAACCATTAATTTATGTCGGCGAAGTGGTTTCCCCTCCAACGCTGACCTATATCCAGATCAACTCAACGAGATCTGCAATATTTCTTATAGACATATGCATCGACAACCGCCCTTTTAAAGTTTTTATAAATAAAAAGGAAGAGGGGGTTGGAGATCTCAAATGTGGTGATGATGGAGAGACCAATTGATTGGGGAGATGTTTTATATGAGCAAGGACTTGGTAAGGTATTTATGAAATAACTTCCATGCTCACTGTTGTTTCTCTCATTCTCAAACTCCAAGGATGATTCTTCATGAATGCTTAAAATTCCTCTAGGATTGTCTCTCAAGTTTGTTTTATCTATCCATTCAATGGTGATAGCACATGGATTTTTAATGGCCTCTAGCCATTCTTGTTGCTCTTCTCGATCCTCCTTGTAGTCTTGGTGACTCTTATGAATGAGATGTCACGATAGATTCATAGGATTATCGGGAGGTTCAAGAGAAATAGCATAGTAGAAATTATTAAGCTCAAGGATGGGATGGATAGCCGAATTATGGGATTGAAATGTTTGGAAATCGGCTATTAAAACTTCCTTTCCTCGTCTGGGAGATGATTCCTCCTCTATCTCTAAGATTTTTCTATGAAGACTAGTACAAGAAGGATGTCCACGAATGAAGACATACCTTCCTTTACTAATAGATAAAGAAAGAAGGACTCTACCAAAGGTTATATGATTAAGACCAATGTGAAAATATCTAGGAAAAACATGGTATTGTAGGGCTAGGTCTCAACCAGAATTTATAGAAAGATTAAAAGATTCCCTAGGTATAGCTAAAAGTGCATTATCTTCTTGATTAAAAGATAGGACCTCGGCTATAGAAAAGGGTTGGTTTTGACCTATTGCAATCAACTCCGGACACAGATCATAATTAGGGGTAGGACGTGTTGACTCCCATGGTCTTTGGCTGGTCTCCGAAGGTGCAAAGAATTTAATAATAAGTATGGAATTTGAGTTATCCATAAAGATAAAAATAAAAAGATAAAAGAATAAAAGTATAAAAGTTTATCTCAGCAAACCGTCTTTCTCCCCGGCAACGGCGCCAGAAATGCTTGTTGATATTTGGTAACGCAATAAGGAAATGATCCGCAAGCGCACGAATATCGGTGAGCATTTCACCCGAGAGGTTATCCAGAGTTATCGTATTTATATTTTTACAACTGGGAGAAAGGGTGCATCTGACTAACCAAATCTATTGCTACTATCCCTTTAGGCTACAAAGAATGTCTCTCGATGTGAGTGATGTATAGAGAAGACTGCAACCGTAGTCTCGTTCTAACCTTGGTAAGGATGATCTACTGTTCTATTGGGGAGGCTCACGGAATCTAGACAACACAAAGGATGTTCGACCCGCACCTATAAACCTACCCGTCCTGCTAACAAGATAAGGGATACAAAGGTAACTCGGAAATGTCACGTTCCTCGCTACTACCACGGTCCAGCTAGTCAGGGGATATCTATGAGTACCCTAGCCTAAACACCACGTTTACGCTAGTAAGTGATTACTCTAATACTCAACCGGAAGAGGATTATAGTAAACTCATAAACCAAAGAACAATAAAACAAGAACTTACTAGAATTAGAAGTCGAATTACTGAAGAATCTTAGAAGCAAGCCTCGGGTTAGGAGACTTGATCCCGCAGGTACAACTCGGAGTAGACACCGACAGGCCAGCCTTCCTCCGATCCACACCTCCACTCTATCTCTCTCAATCTAGTAGAAACTAGAAGATCTATTTCTACTTTACATTGGTTGCTAAGCCTAAAAAGAAATATTATTTAGAGAAGAGGTTTTCCTTCGAGGGCACCCCTCAATCTCTATGATAATTTCTTGTCTCCTCCAGGGGCCAGGAGGGTCTCCTTACATAGTCCTCCTCCTCTATGCGTTTTTGGGTCAGTAGGCGAGGTGGTACTATGTTTTCCTTGATCCAATAGGTCGGTGGAACATCGTGTGCGAAGAGAGTCCCGAAAGGCTTCCAGAGGTGGGCGGGCGCCCAGGTCCTTATGGCGGGCGCCCTGGGCCTGGCCCCTTTCGGCCTCTGCTTTCTTCCCGTGGCTTATGGAGTCTTCTAGATGGTAGAAAATTGCGCGGTGCATTGATATATCTATGTAATCCTGACATGTGGGCCTTTCTTCCTTATTTCCTAATAACCCCCTGCAGAAATAGACAAACACCAAAACTCGTGGAATTCTGTCAGATAAAACCCTAAGTCTAGATGTTGATTTCATTTGGATCCTTTTCTTTGTTTATTTGATAATTAAATTTGATACTTAAGGACCGTCAACAGGGAGTAAATGGGAAGGACCATTCAAGGTAATCAATTCATCATCCCACGGAGATATCACACTTCAAAATGATGAAGGTACGTTGTTCAAGGTAAATGGTCAACGTCTTAAATTATTTTTAGAGCCCAATAAAGAATTAGAAGAGATAGACGTGATCCATTTCTACCTTCCCATGGAGATTTAGAACCCAACCTTTTTAATCTGACATTTTTGGGACACTTATATATTTTTCAAATAAAGTCTGCATCTAGAAGCACGCTCGAGATTGCGGGCCCACAGAGGGGCCAGGCACAGGGCGGGCACCCTGATGATGAGGGCGGGCGCCCAGCCCCTGTCCATTCTCAGTCCTGATTTCCTCCATCGCGATAAACCTATTTATGGTAAACTAAATAATCATATAGATGGAAGATTTCGCACGCTTGGCGGCGGGAGTAGCCCGAGCAAACCTTAGAGGCACTTTTTTACCCCTATATAAACAGACCCCTGACGTCAGTTTTCAAACACCTATTTATTCAAGCCTTCTCTCCTTCTTCTATTAGAGCTTGCTTAGTCCCTCGCTGCTCCAATGGCCAAAGAGTTCCATGACGATTGGGAAGTCGTCCCTTTCGACCTCAACAAGAAGCCCAAGGAAGACCCCGACGCCTACGCTCTCGTCCTGGCCAACACAGAGCGACAGCTAACAGCCATGCCATCACGCCAGCGCAGCTCCACCCAATCCTATCATGCTCAACCAATTCTCACCACACCGCCGCAGCCCCTACTTCTCAAGGGACCGTTAGCCAAGATCAGTTAGTCAAGGTGCCAGCCGACACAAGGATCCTGCCACCCAGGACTAATGAGCGGGTCGTTGGAGTCATGACCAACCGGAGTGGCGAGATCAGTAGCATCCGCTACACTACGGAGGAGGAGAGGCCTTACTTTGAGGGGATTAGAGCAGCCAAAGTCCGTTTCATCCCTCCAAAGACAGCCATGAAGCATGCTCTCAATGCTCTCAAGACACCTCCTAAGCGTCGCAAGACTATAGTAGATGTTGATGAGGACGTTCGTAGGCTAGACAAGGTCATCATAGAGCTCCAGTCCTTGGTTAACTCTATCACTAGGCAGCTCTCTAACCAGAACACCGTTATACTAGGTCTTAGGCATGATCTTGCTAGTGCCAATAAGAAGATCAGGGAGTTAAAGCGCCGCTAAGTTATCTAAATTAGATCTTGAGGCAGTGCATCTTAGTTATTCATCTTTAAATTCGGTTTAGATCTATTATTAGCTTCAGTTCATTACTACTCGTTTGTAATAAATGCCTCAAGATTAAAAAAGATTATTATTATTATGTATTGTGTGTCTCTACTTTATTTTTATGCAAGAAAGCAGAAAACAAGTATGGGGGAGATCCCTCGACATGCCAACGCACTTCGACTACACCACTCCACGATTCAGGTACATACTCTGCACACTTTACACATACACATATATCTTGGTTTGTGCAGAATATTGTCTCCGACATGATAAATTAACAAGATTAAAATGTTTCTAATCATGATTAATCTCACTCTGTGATACTTCCTGAAAACTTAACATTATTAAAAATCATTTAAAAACCCTGTGTTACTTAAGTCACTGTGGAATATGAGATGGTAGAGTATGAGTATCTTATTCTTGATATCATTGTTGCTTGGAGAATTTATTTCAAAATTTTCAAAAAAAATTCTAGCTACCATCCTCAGTGTTGTATATGCCTGGTAAACCTGAAAATATTAATGATAATAAAAGCTATCTACTCTGTATTGAGTTTGCTCAAAATGAGATTAGACCCTTGTTGAGAGAATTATCATGCTCCTAAGATCAAGACATTTATTCAGAAAGATTCACTCTTCTTAAGTATTATTGCGTTAGAGGCATGGGCTTTGCAAAAATATGAATATTTCGAGGAAATAAAAAGGAGCAAGTGCTCGACAACCTTGCAGAAAAATTGGACAAGTGTCCGACAGTAGAATTAGGGATACCTCAGTATCCACTTAAAAAAAAGACAGAAAGAAGAAAATGATAGCCCATAGTCCCTCTAATAAGCAATATTCCAGCAAGAGATGACAAGTTTTTAATTTCCAAAGTTTTTTATCTAAGAGTATGGCATTCCTCTCCTCGGATCCTGTTTTGATCAAGCAATAAATGCAAGGTAAGTATGCTTGAGAATTTCTACAAATTAAAACAGCCTCAGTGAGATATAAAAGATAAATGAGCGATCTGAGAGAACCTATGAGGATAAAGGTATGCTAAATTTCTTTTCAAGAATATACAAAAACTCCAAGTGACAGGATGAAGAAGAAGGACCTCTACTCTTGACCATATATTTCCCTGACTACGGTACACAGTGAATTTTTACAACACCCTACAGGTATGAAGAGAATTCTTTATAATGTTTTAACCCTAGATATTTTCCTTAACCATCCTTTTCTCGAGGATGAGTAAAAGCCTAAGTATGGTGGTGTTTGTTGACGGTTCTTAAGTATCAATTTTAATTATGAAATAAACAAGGAAAAGGACCAATATACAAAAAAACACATAGAATTAGGGTTTGATCTGATAGAATTCCACGAGTTTTGTTGTTTATCTATTTCTGCAGGGGGCTATCAGTAAATAAGGAAGAAAGGCCCACATGTTGGGTTTACATAGAGATATTAATGTGCCATGCAATTATTCAACATCTAGAAGACTCCAGAAGCCACGAGAACGAATGGGAGGCCGATCGGGCCCGGGGGCAGGGCGCCCGCCCTCCCCCCTTGGGCACCCACCCACCTCTGGTTGCCAATCACGTTCAACCTCGCGGATTATTCTCCACCGAACTAAAGGATCAAGGAGAACCGTTCAATCAGTATCGGTTTGATCTGACGACCCAGATTCATCTGAAAAGACTATATAAGCAAGGCCCCCTGGCCCCTGGAGGAGAGAATCCAATTATTCATTAGCATATTTTCAGAGAGGATTCAGAGAGAGAGGTTCCTTAGGGTTCCTACCTCATAGGGCGTAGCATCCAATGTGAGAGTAGACTAGCTCTACTAGATTAAGAGATATAGAGTGGAGGTGTAGATCGGAGGAAGCCCAACCTGTCGGTGTCTACTCCGAGGTTGTACCTGCAGGATCAAGTCTCCTAACCCGAGGCTTGCTCCTAGGATTCTTCAGTATTTCGATTTCTAAATTCTAGTAAGTTCTTTGTTTTATTGTTCTTTGGTTTATGAGTTTACTTTGATCTCTTCGCGTAGAGTTTAGAGTAATCATCTCTAGCATAAACGTGGTGTTTGGGCTAGGATACTCATAGATATCCCCTAACTGGCTGGACCGTGGTAGTAGCGAGGAACGTGACATTTCCGAGTTACCTTTGTAGCCCATATCCCGTTAGCAGAATCGATAGGGTTTATAGGTGCGGGTCGAACATCCTCTATGGTGTCTAGATTCCGTGAGCCTCCCCAATAGAACAGTAGATCATCCTTACCAAGGTTAGAACGAGAGTGTATTTGTAGTCTTCTCTATACATCACTCACATCGAGTCACATAGTTTGTAGCCTAAAGGTTAGTAGTAATAGACTAGGTTAGTCAGATGCACGCTTTCTCCTAGTGGTAAAAATATAAATATGATACTCTAGATAACATCTCGGGTGAAGTGCTCACCGATATCAGTGCCCTTGCGGAGTAATTCTGATTGTGTTACCAAATATCAACACTTATGCTCACTGGTCTAGAAATAGCAACTGCTGATGATAGCCACCTGTTCGACAGTAAGCCTGAATGCAAAGTGGAAACTTGCAACATCGGTGGCTAGTCAGGGTACAACTAGAAGTACCGGAAAACAGGACTAGTCGGGCAAAGAGAACATGCCATCTTTCTAAACATGTGGCTAGATAAATTTGTATTTTGCGGCCGATCGGTAGGACCAACTTCTGTGTATCTATCGGCAGCAGAGAAACAAGCCGGCGGTGGTCGCTTTCCCCTTGGCCGACACTTGTTAGGTTGTGTTTATCATCTCCTTCATCAAGTAGCTAAGAAGCTTTTGTTAGGCCAACCCATCGGCAACTTAGGAGGCCCTTGGTGGTTCATCAATATGTGGCACAATGTTCATATGCACAAACGCCTTGGATTCGACCTCTTCGCACAGCGCTTTCCCAGAGACATCACCGAAGATCATGAACTAGCCGATGAAGAATCGGCAACTCACCCACCTTTGAACTATGGTGAGGCTGCTATGTCCTACCTGGTACTGGTGGCAATGAAGACCAGGTGAGCCAATTCTTCCAAACTCTCTACGATGGCCTTTCCAAAGATCAGCGGGCATGGATGCCTTATGAAGATCGAGAAACCAGATTCCCACTCACTTTTCACCCTTTTGATGACACCCTCAGCAAGGACCACGACCTGATGATGGCAATTATTACTCAAGGTTCATACTAGTGAATTTCTTTAGCAGCGGGAAGAACTCCAACCCCACTTATGAATTCTATAACCCATCAGCACTGGCTCGTCAATTGGCTTTTGAGCAGCTACTGATTGGTCTCTGCTATGCCGATGTGGTGAAGCCAAGGGAGACTATAACCAGCGGACTTGAGTGGATAAGAATAGCTCAGCTTCAGCCAAATGCCGATACGTCAGACATTGATTTATCGGCATGGATCCCAGCCCTTTTCATCACTTAGATGTACAAGCAGTGGTGGGAAGAGTGGAAGGAACACCTGTTCTGCATATCGGCTCTAACATACCGTGGCATGATCGACCGCAACTATAACATCCCCGATAACATTGTAAGTCTTCAACCGTTACCTCAGTTCTTTTGTTGCTTTTATTCTCATCGGTAACTCACCCCCTCCTTTTTAAACAGGTCGACAACCCACCACCGACAGTCAGCAGAATTGGAAGGCTGATTGAACTCCTCCCGTCAGGCCCAATCTCTCTGATTGGCAACAACACACCAATGTGGCAGCTTTAATGCATCGAAATGTGCGTTTTAAGAAGATAACGACCAAGCAGTCAAAGACGTCCCCAACGGTTGCCGCTGCTACCTTGGCACAGGCTTTCAAGGTAGACTTTTGATTTCCTTTGCTTATACCGATTCTGTTCCATACTCATACAATCTTTTCAGGACACATCGGCTGCTATGGGAACTTCATCGGTAACTTTATATTTTTTTTAACAAAATTTCATTAACATTCTTTCATAACCCTTCTAATGACATCCTGATTGTTGTAACAGCAAACTGGCAAATCAGCAAAGACTAGAAGTGCTCAAACAAGTGCCGATGCCCCCCAGCCTAGCCAAGTCAACAGGAAAGGTCCCAAGAGTACCAAATCACAATCAAAGCGTCAGAAGATAGCACCATCTTCTCCTCCTCGTCCAGTGTCGCCGATTCATGTGGAATCGCCCCCCTCTTCACCAGAAATCTCGACACAGCAACCACTGTCTGCTCCTCAACCAACACCTCAGCCACAAGAAGCATCAACCGATGTGCTTGAGCAGACTGCCGATCCAGCGGATCTGATCATATCATCGGTTGTTCCTCTAGAACGAACAAGCACTGCACCCCTCAAGGTAAAGTACTGACCACAAAATTATCACCGATGGATTTATTTTTTCAAATTATAATTACTCTTGTTATTTCTGAGTTGACATTGTTCCATCGGCAACTCTAGCCGATCAACCTGTAGTACCAAAGGCATCAACCAGCCAGAGGCGTGAAATAGCTTTGAAGCAAGTAAGTTATATGATTCCCATCCTTTATATCACTAATATCTGATCATCAAATAACTTATTTTATCTCCTTTTCAGGAACAGTACTCCCCAGACAGCTTATTCTCCTTCGCCATCGATATTTCTGATGACGAAGGTGAAAAAGCAAGCTCCTCCCAAGCAATAGGGGTCTCATCGGCAGAAATAAAAACCAATCTAGAAGACTTGTTGGCCCTACTGCACCAAGATACTGCCCAGTTGGTCGATGACTCTGACCCAGCTAAAGCTCTGTTTAAGACCCTTTGAGGCCAGATCCGAGCCAATGCAGAAGAAGCTTTGTTTGAAGCTGCACACTTGGAAAGCCGCCAGCTCCAGTACCAGAAGGCTACCCAACGTCTTGCCGATAGAACCGCTCATGCCCAACTCACAGAGGAGGTAATGCAAATGAAGCGTCTTGCCGATGAGAAACATAAGAGCATCGGCATTCTGTAGTCCTCAGGGGAGACACTGAAGCAGAAGATTTCTGACCTATCGGCAAGACGGGAGACCCTGCTAGCTTAGCTCAGACAAGTGGAAGAGGTTCTGTCTCAAGCTCAGCAAGAAGAAACCCAGCTGCCTGAGATGATCAAGACTTGTCGAGGGTATCAACAAGGGGTACCCTCACCAATGCGTATAACCAGGCCATCCGCACGCACGCGCGGCCATCGACGGCCATGCGTATACGCAGCCTTCGACGTCCGCAACTTCGAAGACGGAAATAGCGTCGAGCGAATCGGTCAGGGGTCGAGCGACAGCTGCCGTCGAATACGGAAGCGGGCTCGAGCGAACCGAGAGGCGTCGAGCGCAAGGACACTGTCCGCCGCCTAACACGCGCACGAGAGCCAGGGCATTTAATGCACCTGACGCTTCCCCACCTAACACACGGGTCACGGAAGGCGTGATAGGGAACAGGCTTCTGTCCCATCGTTCTTTTTGCAGCCTTCCAACCGAACGACCCAGGGCGTGTCAGGACGCAGGAAACAAGGATGGAACGTCTAATCGGGACCCCCTCGAGACACCCAAGGTCAGCGCTCCAGATATCAGCATATTACACGGCGTCCGACCCTCGACCGAACAGGGTTCCTTCCTAGGGACAAGTTGGGCGTCGACTGACAACACCACAGCTACCCCGCCGGATCCGCCGCCATACCGTACAAGCATGCGACCTCAGAACCAGCGCGAGGCGGCGGGCAGGGCCGAACGCAGGAGCACGCGTAATCATCACCGGGCTATCAAGATGGGACGGCTCGAGGCCATGCCGTACGGAAGCCTCGAGTAGGTCAGCGCTCCATGCGGCTATCGACCCCTACTCTAACATCTACGCATGTACCCTGGGTCTCTCCTTGGAGCTATAAAAGGAGAGACTCAGGAATAGAACGGGATCACGACACAAGACCACACTCATACGTAGTAGAGCCCCACACTCCATTCCATGCTTGTATTCGCCCCTGTACAAGCACTTAGGTGCAAGATAATACAAACTCTCTCCCCCCGCTGGACGTAGGGCCTTCTCTTGCTCGAACCAGGATAAATCTCTGTGTCTTCTTGCATCACCATCCGGGAAAGGGAGCACGCATACAAATTTACTCGTTGGTGTGACCCCCCGGGGGAAAAACACCGACAGTTGGCGCGCCAGGTAGGGGTCCTGCGTGTTTTTCATCGATTTCCCACTCCTTTCCGGATGGCTACTCTTGCCTCGCCGTTTCCGCGCCCCACGGTGATTTGGTTCGGGAGCCTCGAGTTCATGTCTACGGGCTCCGGCTACGACATGATCTTGCTCTCAGTCAAAGGACCAGGAGGAGCCCGCGTTACGCCAGCACGGTTGAAGGCCCTGAGACGCCCTCACCACCACGCCTCCCCGCCTAAGAAGAGGCGCGGACAGCACCGCCGCGGCCCCTCTGCTTCAGCACGACCAACAACTCGTGCGCGGCAGGACGTAGGCCACAAGTCGGCAGCACCGTTTGACGGAGCAACAAGCGCGACGACTCAGCACCGCGCGACGACGGGAGGGGACGCGTCTCGCGCGCTCTCCCCCACCGCAGCTAGGCTACTTCCACACGGGTTGTTCTCTCCAAGAGCGGCACTGCCGTTCGGATTGGACAACGCCGCGGCGTCGCTCGCCAGGGCGATATGCCCAAACGCCCGGACATACGTAGAAAGACCAATGGTCCTTCCACGTAGCTCTGAAGCGCGGCGGTCAGCGCCCGAGCTGCTGGACCTTTCCCGAGTACGAGGCCTCCGTCGTCTAGGCCCCGGACGATACTCGATCACCTCCCTCAGGCAACGATTGCTGGAGGAAGGACGTGGGTGTTTCTACGCCGCCGAACCGGACTCCGACTCCGAGACAGACAGCTATGACTCTACGAGGGAATGCTATCACATCGACGGGGCGGTAGAAACCACTGACGAGACACGGGATGCTCCTGCGGGTGGTCGAGCCCCCACGGCGCGAGAAGACCCCAGGACGCCTGGGAGCGACGGACAGGTCGACCCCCCTCCTCAGGAAGACAGAACCGCGCAGCTCGCGCAGCTGCGGGAGCTCAAGATGAAGCTCGACGAAGACCGCGAGCGCCTCGTCCTGCTCGAGCAAATCCTCGAGCAAGACCTACCCTACCCGCCGGGCGGAAGTGTCCGCAGACGCGCTCGAGAGGTACATCGACAGATCGTCGGCGACTCAGAGCCAGAGCAACCTGTCAGCCGTTTCCCTCGAGCAGGCCAGAACGTAGTGGCAGCGACGATGCTGCTACGTAACATGCCAGAGCCGTCAAATTCCCAGGCCCGACGCATTCGAGATGAGGTACAGACATTGCTCCAGGTGGCGGCAGTTCAACAAGCCGAAAGTTCGGCGTCTCGACGGCGAGGAGCTGCCACAGAGAAGCGCGACGAACAGCCTCTAAACGAAGAGGAGATGTCAGTCCAACAACAACCTCCCCCTCGAGGTATAAAGACCGCACTCATCCTCCCCGTCGACAGTCAACGTCGACACGACGCGCGGCACGACATCAAAGAAAATCGACGCCGCCGGCACGGAGACGCGGAAGAGCACGGTTATAGCGCGCATCGCGGCGGGAGATACGACAGCGACGAGGACCGGGTGGCCCCCGAGCCACCAGGCCCACGGGTGTTCAGCAGGGCGATCCGCAGCACGCCCCTGCCCAATCCATTTCGACCCCCAACCAGCATCGCGAAGTACAATGGGGAGACCAAACCAGAGTTGTGGCTGGCCGACTTTAGGCTGGCCTGTCAGCTAGGTGGTGCTCGAGGTGATGATCGAGCCATCATCAGACAGCTACCCCTTTTCCTCTCCGACACCGACCGTCGATGGCTCGAGGAACTCCCTGCCAATCAGATCCACAACTGGGTTGATCTGGTCAGAGTCTTCGAGGGTAACTTCAAAGGGACCTACATACGGCCAGGGAACTCGTGGGACCTCAGCAAGTGCAAGCAGAAGTCGGGAGAAACTCTTCGGGAGTACGCTCGACGCTTCTCGAAGCAGCGCACTGAGCTGCCGCACATCCCTGACCACGACGTCATCTTGGCGTTTGTCTCAGGCACCACCAGTCGAGATTTGGTGCGGGAATTAGGTCGCAATCGACCTCAGACCGTCGACGAGCTGATGGACGTGGTAGCCAACTACGCGGCAGGGGAGGAGGCAGTCGGCGCCTTCTTCAGCTCAGAAGGAAGAAAAGGCAGGCAGCCCGTCGACGAAGATGGGACCCCCAGTCGAGGCCTCAAGAAAAACAAGAAGAAGCAGAATGTGCGGTAGTTCCACCGGGAAGATTCCGATGACAACCTTGTCGCCGCCATGGATCGAAAGAAACCTCGAGGCCCTCCGGATGGAGGCATCTTTGACAAGATGTTGGAGGAGCCATGCCCTTACCATAAGGGAGGCGCCAACCACAAGCTCAAGGACTGTCGTATGCTGAGAAAGCATTTCGACGGTCTGGGGTTCAAAAAAGACGCGCGTGATGACTCCAAGAAAGAGAAGGCTGGCAGCAAGGAGGACAACAAAGATGACGACGGCTTCCCCGCCGTCCACGACTGCTACATGATCTATGGCGGGCCCTCGACTCAATTGACCACGAGGCAGCGCAAAAGGGAGTGTCGCGAAGTCTTTGCAGCAAGAATGGCGGTGCCCCAATACCTTAGCTGGTCAAGCACTCCTATCACTTTCGACCGAGAAGACCACCCCGACAAGGTAGTCGCCCCAGGCATCTACCCGCTCGTCGTTGACCCCATCATCGTCAACACCCGGCTCTCGAAAGTGCTGATGGATGGCGGTAGCAGCCTCAACATCATCTACCTCGAGACCCTTGACCTCCTCGGCATAGATAGAGGGAAGCTCCAACCAAGTGCCGGCGGGTTCCATGGCGTCGTGCCAGGAAAAAAGGCGCTGCCAGTAGGTCGAATCGACTTACCGGTCTGCTTTGGCACGGCGGCCAACTTCAGGAAGGAGACCCTCACCTTCGAGGTGGTTGGGTTTCGAGGCACGTACCACGCCATCATCGGGCGCCCGGGCTACGCCAAGTTCATGGCTATACCCAACTACACTTACTTGAAGCTGAAGATGCCCGGTCCCAAAGGCGTCATCACTGTCAGTTCCTCCTTCGAGCACGCGTACGAGTGCGACGTCGAGTGCGTCGAGTACGGGGAGGCGGTCGAGAACTCCACCGAGCTCGTCGTGAAGCTCGAGGCCCTGGCCGCTGAGGCTCTAGAGCCTAAGCGCCACGCGGGCAGCTTCGAGGCGACGGAGGGAACCAAGAAGATCCCGCTCGACCCCAACAACTCTGACGGCAAAGTGCTGACGATCAGCACCGACCTCGACCCCAAATAGGAAGCTGTGCTCGTCGACTTTCTCCGTGCAAATGCCGACATGTTTGCATGGAGTCCCTCGGACATGCCAGGCATACCGAGGGAAGTCGCCGAGCACTCCTTGGAGATTCGAGCCGGTTCCAAGCCAGTGAAGCAGCGGTTGCGCCGATTCGACGAGGAGAAGCGCAAGATCATTGGCGAGGAAGTCCACAAGCTTTTGACGGCCGGATTCATCAAGGAGGTTCATCATCCTGACTGGTTAGCAAACCCTGTATTAGTTAAGAAAAAGAATGGGAAAATGAGGATGTGTGTCGATTATACTAGTCTGAATAAAGCATGTCCAAAAGTTCCCTTTCCATTGCCACGCATTGATCAGATTGTCGATTCTACCGCGGGATGTGAAACTCTTTCTTTCCTTGATGCATATTCTGGTTACCACCAAATAAAAATGAAGGAGTCCGACCAGCTCGCGACCTCTTTCATCACGCCTTTTGGGATGTATTGCTACGTGACCATGCCATTTGGGCTTCGAAACGCGGGAGCCACGTATCAACGTTGCATGCTCCACGTGTTTGGCGAACATATAGGGTCCACGGTCGAGGCCTACATCGACGACATTGTCGTCAAGTCAAAACGACGAGGAGACCTGATCCAGGACCTCGAGATTGCCTTTAGCTGCTTGCGCACCAGCCGGATCAAGCTCAATCCCGAGAAGTGCGTTTTCGGTGTGCCTCAAGGCATGCTCCTAGGTTACATCGTTTCGCAGCGCGGTATCGAGGCCAACCCCGAGAAAGTCTTGGCCATCACGAGAATGGGGCCGATCCGAGACATCAAGGGCGTACAGAGAGTCACGGGGTGCCTGGCGGCTCTGAGCCGTTTCATCTCGAGACTAGGAGAAAAGGCATTACCATTATATCGACTCCTAAAGAAGGTCGAGCGTTTTTCTTGGACCCCCGAAGCCGAGGAAGCACTCGAAAGGCTGAAGAAGACGCTGACCTCGGCACCAGTCCTGGTTCCACCTCAACCTGCAGAGCCTCTGCTCCTCTACGTCGCGTCGACGACCCAGGTCGTCAGCGCGGTGGTGGTGGTCGAAAGACAAGAGGAGGGTCATGCGCTGCCGGTCCAAAGGCCAGTCTATTTCGTCAGCGAGGTGCTTTCGGAGACCAAGGCGCGTTATCCCCAAATCCAGAAGCTGATCTACGCCGTAATCCTTGCCCGCCGCAAGCTGCAGCATTACTTCCTCGGTCACCCCATCACGGTGGTTTCGTCTTTCCCTTTAGGAGAAATAATCCAGAGCAAAGAGGCCACGGGAAGAATAGCAAAATGGTCGGTCGAGCTCATGAGTGAGACTCTCACTTACGCGCCTCGAAAGGCCATCAAATCGCAAGCCCTGGTAGACTTCGTCGCGGAATGGACGGACTCCCAGCTTCCCCGACTCAGGTCCAGGCGGAGCTGTGGACAATGTATTTCGACGGGTCACTCATGAAAACTGGGGCCGGGGCCGGCCTGCTGTTCATCTCACCCTTGGGCGTCCACATGAGGTACGTAATTAGGATTCATTTTGCCGCATCTAACAATGTCGCAGAATATGAGGCCCTCGTCAACGGACTCAAGATCGCTATCGAGTTAGGAGTCCGACGCCTCGACGTTCGAGGTGACTCCCAACTCGTCATCGACCAAGTAATGAAAACCTCGAGCTGCCACGACCCAAAAATGGAAGCATACTGCAAGGAGGTCCGTCGACTCGAAGACAGGTTCCACGGCCTCGAGCTTGTCCATGTCGCTCGACGCTACAACGAGGCAGCCGACGAACTCGCCAAGATCGCATCGACCAGAGGCACGGTGCCACCTGATGCATTCTCAAAATATCTTCATGAGCCATCTGTCGACCTAGGCATGGGGGCTGGCGTCGACGCCACCACCGCCCAACCAACCAATGCTGTCGATACGCTCTTGATGGTGGAAGAAGTGATGGAGATAGAACGACGACCAGGTCGACCATTCGATTGGCGCGCACCGTTCCTCGACTGCCTTATCCACGGCGAGTTGCCAGAAGACAGGTCAGAAGCTCGTCGTATCGCTCGACGGGCCAAATCATATGTGATCTATGGCGAAGACGACGAGCTATATCGACGGAGCCCGACGGGGGTCTTACAACGTTGCATCACTGTGGAAGAAGGCCGAAAACTCCTCGATGACCTGCACTCGGGGGCTTGCGGTCACCACGCCGCTCCACGGACCCTTGTAGGGAACGCTTTTCGACAAGGCTTATACTGGCCAACGGCCGTGGCGGACGCCATCGAGCTCGTACGATCATGTCACGGGTGTCAGTTCTACGCCAAGCAGACGCATCTGCCTGCCCACGCACTTCAGATGATCCCCATTACCTGGCCGTTTGCGGTGTGGGGGCTCGATTTAGTAGGACCTCTACAAAAGGCGAAAGGAGGATTCACCCATTTGCTGGTGGCCATTGACAAGTTCTCCAAATGGATCGAGGCTCGACCCATCACCAACATCCGCTCCGAGCAGGCCGTCCTTTTCTTCACCGACATTATCCATCGGTTTGGGATCCCCAATGTCATCATCACCGACAACGGCACCCAGTTCACCGGCAAAAAGTTCCTGGACTTCTGCGATCGGCATCACATCCGTGTGAACTGGTCTGCAGTAGCCCACCCTCGAACTAACGGCCAAGTCGAGCGTGCCAACAGCATGATTTTGCAAGGACTCAAGCCAAGGATCTACAATCGATTGAAGAAATTCGGCAAAAAATGGGTCGAGGAGCTTTCCTCAGTCCTATGGAGCCTTAGGACAACACCAAGCAGGGCCACAAAATACACCCCGTTCTTCATGGTCTACGGCTCTGAGGCCATCCTCCCCACAGACCTCGAGTATGGGTCACCTCGACTCAAGGCCTACAACGAGCAATCGAACAAAGAGACTCAAGAAAAGGCGGTCGACCAACTTGAGGAGGCTAGAGACATGGCCCTCCTCAACTCTGCCAGATATCAGCAAAGGCTTCGATGCTACCACGACAAGCATGTGCGCAAGAGGGACCTCAACGTGGGCGACCTAGTCCTACGACGCCGGCAAAGCAATCAGGGACGCCACAAGCTGACTCCGCCTTGGGAAGGTCCGTACGTGGTAGCCGAGGTCCTGAAGCCGGGAACGTACAAGCTGGCGGACGAAAAAGGGGCAATTCTCACCAACGCATGGAACATCGAGCAGCTACGTCGATTCTACCCCTAGAAGTTCTAAACTTATGTTCCTGCTTATGTTTTGTACCAAGACTTTGTAAACGAATGAATGAATAAATAAAGTCTTTCCCTCGAAACAATTCTTCTTTCTTTGCGCCGAGAAGATTAATAAATCACGATCTCGACGTTAGAAGGGGGCGCCGACTATGACCCATCATAGTCAGCACCCCCTCGGGGGCTACCAGGGGGACGACACCCCCCCCCCCCCGAGTATCGAAAAAACCGAGAAGTTTTCTTTTCTTACGTAGTAAACCTTGCACGGTTCAAGTTGCTAAGGCACCTCGAGCCCCTCAAAGGCCGAGGGACAACGAGCTGGAGAACTCCTACGCCCCCGGGCTACGGAAACTCTACTCGCTTCCCCACCATTGAAGTGATCGAGGTGGTCTTTTACGAAAAATCGAGCAAGGGATACAAACGTAGGCGCAAAGAGAGACGAAAGCATCAAGCGGAAAGACAAAATAAGCATCTGACAATTACGAAAGTGATACAGCATCAGTTAACCACAGAATTCACAAAGTATTGTACAAGGGGCCTCAGGCGCCCTGGGCAGGCTCGCAGGCCTTAGTCCGCGGCACGATCCTCACCGCCCTCGCCTCCGCCCGAGCTAGCCTGAGGAGGGAGCACCTCAGGCTCGAAAAGCTTGGCCAACCTTTCCCCAGGAGCCTCCGCGTCGTCGATCAAGGCATGGAGCCTCTCCTCGTTCTCCGCGTCGGTCTTGGAGATGTCGGTGACGAAGCCATGGGACACCACCTCCATGTCATAGGAGAAGCCCGAGCAGACAACCGCCATCGCTCGCTTCACCCCGATGTGGAGGGCGTCCCGCACCCGATCTCGCAGCGTCGCGCCTATGTAGCACAACTGGTCGACCAGGGCGTCGCCTCGAGCGTCCTCCCTCGACTCATCCATAGGCTCGACCTCCCAAGAGGTTGAGAGATCACTTATCGCCGTCCGTACTCGACGGTTCAAAGCAACCTCCGCCTCGAGCTGAGCCTTGGCGCTGCGAGCCTCGGCTTGGGCGGCCAGGAGCTCGTCCTTGAGCCCTGTAAAAGCCAATACAAAGAGACCTGAGGAAAAACTAAGCACACCTCGGAAAAAGAAATCTGATAAAGGAAACGTACCGCGTACGGTCTCCTCGAGGGTCGTGTTCTCGCCGACCAGCCTGGTGTTGGCCCCCTCGATCTCTTTGTTGGAGCGTGCCAGCTCGGTGTTGGCAACGCAGAGATCCTCGATCGCCTTGCCAGCCTGAGCAATGGCCCCACTCTTCTCCAGCAATTCTCCCTTCAGACGCTCGACGTCGTTAGAGAGACTGCGGGATCGAGCCCGCTCCGCCTCGAGATCTTCGAGGGCCTTCTTCTTGGCTTCCTCCGCGGCGCCCCTGGCGACCTCGCCGTTCACATGCTCCACCTTCATCTTTCGGAAGGACTCTCGGAGAGAGTCCAGGTCGGATTTAAGGAGGCCCTTCTCCTTGTCCAGATCCGCGATAACGCTCTTGTAGGACAGGGCCTCCTCCCGGGCTCTGGACGCGGCTTCCTCGACCGTAAGAGCCCGCTCCCGTAGCTGCATCGTCTCCTCCTCCGCCTTCTTCGAGGCCTCTCGGGCCTCAGCCAGGGCACCCTCCCTCGCCTTCTTCTCCTCCTCGAGCGCTATGAGATCTTTGTAAGCTTTAAGGAGCTTTTCCTGCGACTCGAGGAGTTGATCCTTGAGGAGGGGGAGCTGCTCCCAACCGCCCCTCGTGGCGTGTATGAAGCTGGACTTGATGCGGGAGGTCTCTTTCATATCCTGCGAATCAAGAGTCGGATGGATTAGAATACAGAAACCTGAAAGCACCATGAGGATTGGAGTTCGAGAAACACTTACGAAATAAGTCGGGCCGAGCCCGTTGTTGATAACGTCCGAGAGGAGCCCCACCACATGCTTCATCCAAAGGCGGAGCTCCTCGACGTGTTCCCACTTCTCCGCTTCCTTCCGATCGTCGAGGAAGATGTCGGGCTCAGACGGGCCGTGGGAGGCCCGGATACGGATGCGGTCGGGGCACCAGTGCTCCATCTCACGGTCAGCCCGCGCCTTAACGCCGCGGATGAGGCCCTCGACGGTCTCGAGGGAGCCCCCATGGCGCAGGAACAGGTCGACGAGGCATGGGAACCGTCCGTCGTCGTCCACCGTCTTCCAGGTTCCATCCTTGGTCCCCAATGCCCCAATTTCATCCTCCTCGGAAGGAAAGCGGTCCTCCCACGCCCGACGTTCCCGGAGGAACCCTGGAGCGATCCCGTCCATGCCGTAAATTGTCCTCTTGATATCGGACTCGGCGTCGGGAGGCGTGCGCTTCAGGCAGGCGAGCGCCACCACTCCGTCCGCTCGCCCCGGCTCTGCCCGGATCGCAGCCGGTGCCCCCGGGAGGAGCCACGCCGGGGTTGGGGGGCCGTACACCGGCAGTTCCTCCTCCTCGCCGAGCTCTTGCGGCTCCGGTAGCACTGGCTGGGCCGAACCTTGGGGCGGAGGCTCGAGCGGTCCCTCCTCTTGGTCCGCCTGCCGCTGCTGCAGTTGCTGCTGCGGTGGTTGCTGCTGCTGCTGCTGTGATTGCTCCTACGGTTGTTGCTGTTGCTGCTGCTGCTGTTGTTGTTGCCGCTATTGCTGTGCCTCATGCTCCTGTGGCCGCCGCGCCGCCTCGCGCTCCCGCTGTTCATCCTCCTCCCTCTTCTTCTTCTGCTCCTCGAGGGTGCGGAGGCTGGCGGGCCAGGGAGTCGATCCCGCGACGTTGGGGGTCGACGCTTCCTCCTCCATAGGGCGAGCGCCCCCAGACGCTTCGTTACCATCGGTCGTATCGCTGATGGTGATGGGTTCCCCCTCGACCCCCAATCGGGGGGGCTCGGGGGCTCCCTCTGACGCTTGCGTCTGGGGCGCCTCATCACGAGTCGGCGGCAACGGAGTAGGCGCGGGACGAGACGGAGCCCTCTCGACGCCGGCTGGAGGTTGGGAGCTGGAGGAGCCTACGAAACAAAGGGTAAGGGTCAGACGTTATGATAACCGACACAGGAACATCGCAACGCCCAGAAATAAACTACGAACCTGGTTCCTTGGAGGCGGCACCCGTTCTGAGCTTCTTTGCCATGGACAGTTGGGCCTGCTCAAGGGTCCGCTTCAGCCTGAGAAAAGGTTGGCATATGAGGAAAGGTGGAAGAATGGGAAGACAAAAACCGCAACATCAAAAAGGCTTACCCCACAGGGAGAACGGCTCGCCTTCCGCCACCCCGACCAGTGGGCCTCGAGCCACCCCGCGTCGGGGCTCCAGGCCCCTCGAGGGCAGACACTGGCTTAGGCGCGTCGGTCCCCGCCTGGCGGGCGCCGGGACTGGCGCTCCTACGGCCGGCATCTCCTTTCTCAGAGGCCGCGGCGCGACCACGAGTTAGTGGCCCCGACGCCTGGGGCCTAGCCAGACAGGGACCGGGGGAGGGCGCGGTGCGTCTTGGCTCGCCTTGGGCACGGCAGGGGTGTCGGCCCGGGGGCGACGAGATCCGCTCGGACCCTCCTCTGGCGCCTCCGTCCGGGGGGCGTCGACGTCACCTCGAGGCGGGCCCTCGAGAATCCGATCGAGGCGCGATGCCATCCCCTCGGAGTCGTCGCTGTCCTCGTCATCATCGTCATCATCGTTAGGGGATTCTTCCTCAGGCTCCCCCCTCTGCCTGGATTTGGCTCGGCGCGCCTCTAATGCTTGGCGGTCGAGGTTTTTCTTCTTCTCCCCCTTCTTTGCAGAGTCCTTCGCAGACTTTAGCTTTTCGGCAGATTGGCGCCGTTTGTCACGATCGACCTCGTCCTCCTTTACCGGAGGCCTCGAGGACCGGACATCAATCCGACCCTGCCAAAACTAAGGTAGACTTAGAAAAAAGAGAGGGGAGTACCAGATCGATCGAGCCTGCATCAGGTCTCATGGGGAAGCCGTTAACGTGCTCCGGCTGAAAATCACCGGCAATTGCAGCCCTGACTGGGGCCACGACTTCGTCGTCCGACGGAGCCTCATTGGACATCCGACACGCCTCAAGGTCCCGAGATGAGACACCAGGGCCCATCTCGTCCATCCTCAACGGTCAAGACATCAAAGGGAGAACTCTCCGGTGATGGACGGCCGAGAGGACGAGAGCGGCGGTCAAACCCTCCTGGCGAAGCTTCTTCAGGGCGTCGAGGAGGGGGTCGAGCCGAGATTGATGAGCTTGGACGACGCCGTATGTCCAATCCGCTGGACGCTCCATGATCAGATGACCCGAGTAGGAAGGCAGGAGGTTGTCATCGTTCCGCAGATAAAACCACTGGGAGTCCCAGCCGGCGTGGTTGGTCGATAACCCTACCGGGATGTACTCCCGCGGCCTGTCCGTCTTCCCCGTCTTCTGCACCAGATTGAGGCATCCCGCCCGCACGAGCTTCCTTACGCCCGTGGTTCCGGTGGGGGCATGGAAAAGCTCGCCCCTGTAGAGGTGGAGCCACAGCTCCCAGTGCGGCATCATCCCCAAGTAGCCCTCACATATGGCGGCGAAGACCGCCGCTACGGTGGTGGCATTCGGAGAGAAGTGCTGGAGCTCCACCCCATAATGGAAGCAGAGGGCCCGCATGAAGCGGCTCGGGGGTGCGCCCAGACCGTGGCGGTGGAACTTGGCGAACGACACCACGTAGCCCTCGGGCGGCTGAGGCCTCCTGTGACTCGCCGGCGGCGCGATCCACTCTGGCGACGATAGCGAGGTACGGCGGCGCAGCAGTCCCTCTTTCTCAAGCTCTAACAACCGGCGCCCCGTCATCGACGACGGGCGCCAGTCGTCGGCGGCGACGAGTCTTACAGGCATCTCGGCTGGAGGGACGGTAGATTCACTACAGCTCGAGGAGGCGTGTGCGCGTGAGACGGCGAGAAAGCAAAGGCAACGAGAGAATAAAAGCGAGAAGGCGGAAGGGAGAGGAACGGCGGCGACGCCACGACGTATTTATAGGCAGCGGTCCGCCAACGGACAGATCCGAGAAATAAGGTAACTCCCTCCCATAAATGCGCCGTCTAACGGTCCTTTCTCTCCACACAGGCCGGACGCTCCGAATTCCCCGCCGATACAGTGTCGCAACGTCACTTACCTCAAAAGGTGCGCCCAACGGGCAGAAAGACAAACCGGCACGGCAGTTTCCTTACTTTGTAAGCCAAGGTATGTGCCCAGGATATTCTCGAGAGGTCGATGGCTGGCCCGTCGAAAGGGTTCGACAGCCGATCTCGAGCACCAAGAGTCAGGGATCCCCAGCGAGCGGTCGAAAATCGAGGCCCGCCTCGAGGACTCGCTGGCGATGTCCAAGGTAGGGTCGAGACAGTCGAGAGGAATCCCCCCGAAGGGAGGCATCGAGCCGCTGGACTCTATCGAATGAGACCGGTATCCCCGACCGCGTCGTCCCCGCTTTATGAGGACGCCTCCGGGCTACAGCTGACCCCCTCGAAAGGGGCACAGGTTCTCACTTGGACTACCCGCTAGGAACTCAATCTGGGGTGGAAGACGCTCGCTCTATCGAGAGTACGTCGAAACCTCCACGCAAGGCAAAGCCGAACAGAACCTTCCACCACGGGTGTTGACAGCGTTTCTGCAAATTTGGCAAAATAACCCTCGAAGGAGTTGAATACTCCCTCGAGGGCTCGGGGGCTATCCCCGCAGGGTCGCTCGCGCGCCCCCGTGGAAGCTCGACCGTAAAAACAAAAGTCTCCGCTCGAGCGCCAGCGCTCGAATGAAGACTCGGGGGCTACTGTCGAGGGTATCAACAAGGGGTACCCTCACCAATGCGTATAACCAGGCCATCCGTACGCACGCGCGGCCATCGACGGCCATGCGTATACGCAGCCTTCGACGTCCGCAACTTCGAAGACGGAAATAGCGTCGAGCGAATCGGTCAGGGGTCGAGCGACAGCTGCCGTCGAATACGGAAGCGGGCTCGAGCGAACCGAGAGGCGTCGAGCGCAAGGACACTGTCCGCCGCCTGACACGCGCATGAGAGCCAGGGCGTTTAATGCACCTGACGCTTCCCCACCTAACACACGGGTCACGGAAGGCGTGATAGGGAACAGGCTTCTGTCCCATCGTTATTTTTGCAGCCTTCCCACCGAACGACCCAGGGCATGTCAGGACGCAGGAAACAAGGATGGAACGTCTAATCGGGACCCCCTCGAGACACCCAAGGTCAGCGCTCCAGATATCAGCATATTACACGGCGTCCGACCCTCGACCGAATAGGGTTCCTTCCTAGGGACAAGTTGGGCGTCGACTGATAACACCACAGCTACCCCGCCGGATCCGCCGCCATACCGTACAAGCATGCGACCTCAGAACCAGCGCGAGGCGGCGGGCAGGGCCGAACGCAGGAGCACGCGTAATCATCACCGGGCTATCAAGATGGGACGGCTCGAGGCCATGCCGTACGGAAGCCTCGAGTAGGTCAGCGCTCCATGCGGCTATCGACCCCTACTCTAACATCTACGCATGTACCCTGGGTCTCTCCTTGGAGCTATAAAAGGAGAGACTCAAGAATAGAACGGGATCACGACACAAGACCACACTCATACGTAGTAGAGCCCCACACTCCATTCCACGCTTGTATTCGCCCCTGTACAAGCACTTAGGTGCAAGATAATACAAACTCTCTCCCCCCGCTGGACGTAGGGCCTTCTCTTGCCCAAACCAGGATAAATCTCTGTGTCTTCTTGCATCACCATCCGGGAAAGGGAGCACACATACAAATTTACTCGTTGGTGTGACCCCCCGGGGGAAAACACCGACAAGACTCTTCAACAAGAACGAAACATCCAGGCTCGTAAGGCACTGCAAATGAAAAAGAAGCCGAAGCCAGTAGAGGGTTGTGCCGATGGGGACATCCGGGAGATAGAAGAAGCCGACCAAATCCACCTATGCGCCATATCGGCCATCCAAGCCTTGCTGAATGCATGAGCTCTTCATTGGCAACTTGTTTTGTTCTGCCCTTAGAATACTTCTCATCATTCTGGTCCAGCCGATAGGACTGTTATCAGCACCTTTTAAAACGTAATGCGTGACACCAGATACATTTCCTCCAGCCGATAGGAGTGTTATCGGCACTTAAACTTTTATGCATCAACCCAGATGCTTGGGTAATACTTCTTTAGATACTTTCCATTCAATGCTCTGGGAAAGTCAACTCCTTTGAGAGTTTCCAAAATATAAGCATTATCAGGAGCAGACCGATTTATCCGATAAGGACCTTCCCAATTAGGAGACCATTTTCCAAATTTTGAACTTTTAGTCCCAATCGGTAAAATTAATTTCCATACTAAATCTCCGTCGGCAAACTCTTTAGCTTTTACCTTTTTATCATACCATCTAGCAACTCTCTTTTTATTTTCTTCTATACTTATCAAAGCTCTCAACCGATGCTCTGCTAAATCATCCAACTGATAAGGTGAAACTTTGGTGGATCCATGACATGCCATCCGATATGACCACAAAGCTTCATTCAACAATGTATGCCACTTTCTAGGATTTTCTTCAATCTTTGGTTTAATGAGCTTAATAATCCCTTTGTTATATGCTTCGGCTTGTCCATTGGCTTGAGCATAACGAGGAGAAGAATTCAACACTTTAATCCCCATACCGATCGCAAATCCATCAAACTCTCCCGATGTAAACATAGTACCCTGATCGGTAGTGATTGTTTGAGGAATACCAAATCGGTAAACAATGTGCTCTTTTTCAAAATCCATAATATTAGCCGACGTTACTTTCTTCAAAGGATTAGCTTCAACCCACTTAGTAAAATAATCAGTAGCAACTAAGATGAACTTATGCCCCTTGCTTGATGGCAGATAAATCTGGCCGATTAGATCAATAGCCCATCCCCGGAACGGCCAAGGCTTAATAATAGGATTCATGGCCGATGCGGGTGCCCTTTGAATATTGCCAAATCTTTGACATCCTTGACATCCTTTGAAATATTTAAAGCAATCCACAAGTATGGTCGGCCAGTAATAACCGTTTCTCCTGATCATCAACTTCATCTTAAAAGCCGACTGATGCGCTCCACACACTCCTTCATGGATCGCGACCATCAAGCTTTTAGCCTCATCATCACCCAAGCACTTGAGTAAAACTCCATCTATCGTTCGATAATATAACTCTTCTCCAAGGAGTACATACTTGGTAGCTTGAAACCTAACACGCCTCTCAACCTTTTTAGATGGATCTTTTAAGTAATCAATGATTTCCTTTCTCCAATCATCGGCACTGATTGCCGATAACACATTTAAGATAGGTTGATATCCCGAGGCATGCTGAGCCAACCGATTAGCCTCTTCATTATGTAATCGAGGAACATGCTCCAATTGGAAATTCTTGAATTCCCTCAACAGTTGTATACTCTTTTCATAATAAGTTATCAAAACTTCACTTCGGCATTCATAAATTCCAGCCAATTGATTTATAACAAGCACAGAATCGCCGAAGATTTCAACAGCATCAGAACGAACCTCTTTTAACAATTTTAACCCTTTGATCAAAGCTTGATATTCAGTTTGATTATTTGTTGACGTGGCAACAATCGGCAAACAAAACTCATACTTCTTTCCTCGAGGAGAAATTAGTACTATACCGATTCCTGCCCCTCGGTCACACGTGGATCCATCAAAGAAGAGCGTCCAAGGAACGATCTTCAAAGTTTCTACTACACCGCAATGCTGAGTCACAAAATCAGCCATAATCTGCCCTTTAACTGCCTTAGCCGATTCATAGTGTAGATCAAATTGCGACAGCGCCAAAATCCATTTGCCGATTCTACCACTCATAATCGGCATAGATAGCATATACCGGACTACATCATCTTTGCATATAACAGTGCATTCGGCCGATAGCAGATAGTGTCTCAACTTGACACATGAAAAGTATAAGCATAAACATAATTTTTCAATTGCCGAATACCTTGTCTCAGCATCAACCAGTCTTCTACTCAAATAATAAATCACACGTTCCTTCCTTTAAAATTCTTGAATTAGAGCTGAACCGATGACCATTACATCGGTAGATAAATACAATTTGAAAGGTTTTCCTTGCTGAGGTGGAATCAGAACTGGAGGGTTTGTTAAATAATTCTTGATTTCATCTAATGCTGATTGTTGCTCTTTTCCCCATACAAACTCTTGATCGGCTTTCAACTTAAGTAAAGGACTAAAAGCACGAATCTTACCAGACAAGTTAGATATAAATTGCCGAATAAAATTTATCTTGCCAATCAAAGATTGGAGTTCAGTCTTATTGGTGGGAGCAACTATTTTGTTGATAGCATCAAAAGATCTCCTACTAATTTCAATTCCTCTCTGATGAACCATGAAACCAAGAAATTGTCCTGCCGATACACCAAATGCACACTTATTAGGATTCATTTTTAAACCATGTTTCCTTGTGCACTCCAACACCTTTCGTAGATCGGCAAGATGCTCTGTGAAATCTCTAGACTTAACCACCACATCATCAATATAGATTTCCACCAACTTGCCGATGAACTCATGAAAGATAAAATTCATAGCCCTTTGATAAGTAGCACTAGCATTCTTCAAGGCAAAAGTCATGACTATCCATTCAAACAATCCAACATGACCAGGACATCTAAATGCAGTCTTTGGAATATCTTCTTTAGCCATGAATATTTGATTATATCCTGCATTGCCATCCATAAAGCTAACGATCTGATGTCTAGCTGCAGCATCAACTAGCAAATTGGCAACCGGCATTGGATAACCATCCATCGGTGTAGCATTGCTAAGATTCCTAAAATCAATGCAAACACGAAGCTTCCCATTCTTCTTGTAAACTGGAACAACATTGGAAATCCACTCGGCATACCGACATTGCCGAATAAATTTAGCTTCGATAAGTTTAGTTATTTCGGCCTTAATATCAGGAAGAATATTAGGATTACATCAGCGATCTGGCTGTTGATGTGGCCAAAATCCAGATTTGATAGGCAACCAATGTTCAACAATAGATCGGTCTAAACCAGGCATCTCGGTATAATCCCAAACAAAGCAATCTCTATATTCCTTTAACAAATCAGTTAATTGTTGCTTACACTTAGAATCTAACTTAGCACTAATAAAAGTAGGCCTTGGCCTATCACCATTACCTATATCTACCTCTACTAAATCATCGGCCGATGTAAAACCCTGACCTAATTTTCCATCATCGGCGAACCTATCCATTAAAACTCTTCATTAGAACCGACTGCTTGGATCGATGGAATTTCATAATCGGCAACTTTGAGAAAATCCTTTTCCCAAATCTCTCCTGAAATGCATCTAGTCTTTTCATAAGTATCTGCTTCCGCTGATGCAATGACATACGAAGAATCTCCTGGGACAATTTCAATCTTGTCACCTACCCACTGAACCAAGCATTGGTGCATTATAGACGGGATGCAACAATTGGCATGGATCCAATCTCTCCCTAATAGTAGATTATAAGCACCCTTTCCACTGATGACAAAGAAAGTTGTCGGCAAGGTTTTGCTGCCGATGGTCAACTCAACACATATGGCTCCCTTGACTGGAGACACATTCCCTTCAAAATCCATTAGCATCATATCGGTCTTGGTCAAAACTTGATCTCCTTTCCCAAGCTTCTGATAGACTGCATACGGCATAATATTGATAGCAGCCCCACCATCAACAAGTATCTTGGTCATCGGCTGCCCATCAACCCTACCTTTGACAAACAGAGCTTTAAGATGTTGTCTTTCATTATCGGCGGGCTTTTCAAAAATAGCTGTCATCGGATCCAGGGCCAGCTGAGCTATCTGATCAGGAAAATATGTCTCATCATCATCACTGAAAGGTGCAAGAAATTCCATCGGCAACATAAAAACCATATTAACATCTGCCGACGGGCCTTTTCCTTTATAATCTGACTGCTGCTGATCTCCAGACTTAGTAGAATTCTCTTCTCTACTCAGCTCTTCTCGTCGCTCCTACTGCAGCCTTCTTTTCTGTGTCCTAGTTAACCCCTCTAGACACCATGGAGGAAGTTGTGGTTGTCTAACCGACTAGCGACGATTTTCCCTTGATTCTACTCGATAAGTATTAGCATCTCTGCAAAATATGAACTCATCGGGAACTCATGCATCCGCCATTTCCTCGAGCTCCTCTTGTTTTCTGGGAACCCGACACGCTCACCAAGTCTATCATGCACACTGAGTCTGCCGCCTAGCCGATCATGAACTGAGGCCCTCCCTCTAATCAGCCCATCAAAACGCCGATCATCGTTCTCATACTGCCGATTTGGTCTATCATACCGATTGTAGCCATTGCACTCAGGGCGGTCTCTAGCAGCTGGTAGCTTGATGTTTTGCTCCCAACAGTGGATGAAGAACGGGCAGTTCCAGTGATCTTTACGCCGATTCCACTCCTGTCGGCATCTTTCTTCTTCCCGACGACAATCCTCCTATTGATGCCGATACCGATCTTCACGCTGCTGCTAGGTTTCTCGATGCCTTCTATGAGTGATCACAATGCCAGATCGGGGAGGCCTCCATGAGCTGGTTCCTTGCCTTTAGCATCATCGGCAGTAATCTGGTGTTGAGGATCTACCGATGTGCTCCTTTCAGCTGCCTCTGAAGTCAATACTTTGGTCTTTCCCTTAGCATCCAACATGTTTGTAGGGAAACGATGTTGGTCGATCTTCATCGGCTTTTGAGCTTTGGAGCTATTGAATTTAATTCTCCCAGACTCTATAGCCGATTGCAGCTATAGCCTGAAAGGCTTGCACTCATTTGTACTGTGAGATGTGGCATTATGCCACTTGCAGTACTTAATCTTCTTTAATTCTTCTGCCGATGGAATCACATGATTGCGTGACAACTTAATTTACCCCTCCAGAAGCAGAAAGTCAAATATCCTATCGGCTTTGGTGATATCAAATGCAAACTTTTCTGGTTCTTTATGCCCAAAAGGGCAAGACATCGGCTTCTTATTCTTTACCCATTCTGCCAAGCCGATGACTGTTTCTTCATCAGAGTCTAAGCTTGTTGCCTCATCGACAAATGACACCTTTTGGTTCCATGCTCTCTTAGGTTCAAAAACTTTGATATCTTGGTTAGAAATCCTCTGCACTAAATGAGTCAGACTTTTGAACTCTTGAGAAGCATACTTATCTCTCATATGTGGCAACAATCCCTGGAAAGCCAAATCGGCTAGCTGCCGATCATCTAGAACCAGACTATAGCATTTATTCTTAACCTCTCGCAACCTTTGCACAAAACTTTCAACTGATTCATCATTGCGCTACCTTAGCCTAACTAAATCGGTAATCTTCTTCTCATGAACCCCAGAAAAGAAGTATTTATGGAATTGCTTCTCTAGATCAGCCCAAGTAATCACTAAGTTTGGAGGTAATGAAATAAACCAAGTAAAGGCCGATCTAGATAAAGATGATGAGAATAAACGAACCCTTGACTCATCTCTATTAGCAGCTTCCCCACACTGGATGATGAACCTGTTGACATGCTCCATGGTTGATGTGTCATCTTGTCCAGAGAATTTAGTGAAATCCGACACCTTGCACCAATTTGGAAGCGGAATTAAGTCATATGCAGGAGGATACGGCGTCCGATAAGGGTAAGTGTTGACTTTGGGTTTTATCCCAAATTGATCTCTCATCACCTCAGCTATTTTATCAGCCAAATATGCATCGGCATCCTACCGATGAGCTGGTTGTGGATCTGGCATCTGCTGATAAGCTTCAACATGTCTCTGTGGTGCACGATCTCTAGGGAACATAGGATTAGCTACAGCCTGTTGACCACCAACTTGCTGACCAAGATTCATCGGCTGGTTGATCAACCCTTGATTCTAAAATCTAGGTTGCATTGGTCCCTATTGAAATCCCATAGCCTGATGGTTCTGTTGAGGCGTCTGTGGAAAGACGAACTACCCTGTCCATCCATTATTGACATTCATCGGTGTGGGCCCTGCCGATGGCTGATAATTGGGCATCATCATTGAATTGACATACCCTAGTTGTGTCATAAACCTTTGATGCATCGGCATTGAATCTGCCGATGCATTAGGCATCTGGAACATTGGTATTTGAGAATTCCGAGTAAAAGGCCTTGCAGTAGTAGTTGTAGAATACTGGGGATTCTGAGTCATCGGCGAGCCTGGGGGTGCCGATGCCATAGGAGCCTTGCCTATCATGTCAACCACTTGAGACATCCTAGAACTATTTGCCATAAACTTTGGGGGCATACCATATCCCCACCAATTAGGAGGAACTAGAGAGCCTTTAAACACAGACCCTGACATTACCGATGCCAATAAATCTATAGCGAGTTTAACTTGTCCCTCTGATGTTGGTGTAGATTGCGCATTAGTCATCCCTAATGTACTTGGAGGAGAAGTAACTTTTGTACCCACAATGGCCGTAGTAGCCGATGGAGCCGTAACCGATGATGCTCCTGGCTGATGATAGGCAGGGCCCACATAAGATTGTGGTACTTGTCCTTCTTTGGAAGTTCTAGCTACAGCATTGAAAATTGTATTAGACAGCACACTAGATTAATTGATTAGAGCACGATTAATAGCACTGTCAACCATCTCTTGAAGTTTACCAGGATTGGCTTCAAAAGTGATTTGCCGAGGCATCGGCAATGCTTCCTTTTGGATCACCTCGCCACTCCTGTTGATACTGAAGGATTTCAAGCATATCTGCTTGTAGTCCTCCATAGCTTTTGCCATAGCTTGCTTCTGCTCATATCTGAGATTGGCTTCTGTCACGGGGATGACGTTCTACAAGTCGAAATCGGTGTTCGACATGTAGATCTTGATATTGAATCTCTGTGCCATTGGGCGTGCCAAAAGATGCGTTGGTGCAAATGTAGATCTGCAAACACAAAGGGCTAATACCCGATTCAACGTTAAGGCGTGCCAGCCGATTTGACCTTACAATCGACAAAGGTGGTAACTCGAACGCTTTGGTCCCGACAACAGCGATCCGCCCGGATGTCACAGCCAAGAGGTATTCACACGGAACTCAAGAACTCGTCGAGATTGACTCGAATAATTCCTAAGAACTCGTAAGTAAAAGGAAAAATATGTAGGATGACGAAGTCGTCGAAAAGTAGATGCTAGAATATGTGTAAAAACGTGTGTTTGATTGATTGTGTATTCATTACATCGCCATAGGGTTTATATTTATACCGTGTTCAAAAAAGTTACTACCAGACACAATTAGGACTCGAATTCCAAATTGAACGGAATCCGTATACTAAACAAACTCTAATAATTATGGAAACATTAAATTATCTCCCACAACCGATCGGTACACCACCATGACTCGATCGACAATTCCTGGGCCTCCCCTTGTGACCATCGGTGAATCACCTTCTGTCGGCATCGGCAATCACCTGCATCAGCATAGATCGACCACCACCGTTGGACTTGGCTGCATCCTGCTGTTTCTCCATCGACATCTATCCCATCGGTAACTCCTTTGATAACCAGTCACCACTATTTCATCTACCGATCTATATTTCATTGACTCCCAGATACGCGTCCAAAGATATGTGTCCAAAAACGGTGTCAACAGTCACAATGTTCTCAATGAGCTTCTTTGCTTGTGCGACATTGAGGGATGCGAATAATCCTCTTGCAGTAGCATCAAGGTGACTATGTGTGTCTGGTGTTAGCCCATGGTAGAAACCTTAGATCAGGAGCCATTCCTTGATTCCATGATGAGGACATTCCCGAATGTACTCCTAGAGAAGTTTCCATGCTTTGAGAATGGTCTCTTCTGCTTTTTGACGGAAGCTGGAAATTCTTGCCCGCAGAGCTGATGTTTTTCTCATTGCTAAGAACTTGTTGAGGAATGCTATAGCACACTTTCTCCATGTGTCAACATCATCAGGGAGAGCATAGAACCATTGCTTTACTTTCCCAAGCAGAGAGAATGGGAATAAGCGACGGCGGATGGCTCCCGCTGTGACTACTTCGATAGCGATGGTGCTACACACTTCCAGAAAGTTCTAAAGGTGTGTGTTTGCATCCTGGTGTGGTTTCCCACTGAATGTACTAGCTTGCACCATATGGATTAGTGATGGCTAGATCTCAAATTCGATATCTCCAATCTCCGCTTGCGGTCCCAATGAGATACGGGTCGTAGAGGGAGATGAGAAGTCGGCGATGGGTTGGTTGACAATCGACATCCTAATTCTTGGTGCTGAGCTTCCTTCCTTGAGAGAGTTCAAGTGTGAGCTGGATCTCTAACGGTGGACTAGACGAAGTCTAGAATTCCTTCGAGATCTCTCTAAATCGGCTAATGTGGTTGCCTTGAACTGGAAATCACTCATATACTACCTGGTTTCACAATGAAGAGAAACACATGCAGGGGTAAACTACCTACAACTAGTTGATTCCAAGTTGATGATATTTTACGGATTCGTTCCTGCTACAAATTTCTAGGCTATGCTTTCCTTGGCAACAGCGCCAGAAATGCTTGTTGGCAAATCTTAACACACACCGGCTAGAGTAAGATGTGATAAGTATCTAGAAATGGTGGCGCCTAACCAGCACTGCTTAAATGCAAGCCTAAGCTATTACTAGGATAGGTTATCAGGTGTTGACACTTGCTAACACCACTTGAATACTAGGTTGTCATCTTCAGCATGGCACTAGAGTGTACTATGGTATTTATACGCACACAGATAATCTGCAAGCGCACGGATACCATTGTAGCTTTTACCCGGTTAAAGGTTTTATCGTATCCATAGGGAAATAGGAGAACCAACTACGCTCTAACTTAACCAATATAGATAGATAAGTGTAAATAGGCAAGATGGTAGAATTGAATAAGAACAATATTAAAGATAAGATAACAATGGGTAATAATAGGGGAATAGAGAGTTGAGCAATCTAGTATACGGGCGATGGTAGCAGAATAGAGAGGATAACTATGGTTTCTCTACTTCAAAGAGGTATGTCTATGTCTGGGACGAACCACGTGATAAGAATACACCACAAAGGATGCTTATCCATAGGCCGATAAACCCTACCTGTGCTGCTAACAAGAGGTGGACTACAGGGGACCAACGTAACTGTCACCTACGCGGCCTACCACATGATCCAGCTAGACAGGGGATATCCACAAGTAATCTAGGTCTAAGCACCATGCTTACACCTATACTACAACTCTCACCTATAGCGTCCTATAGATTAAAGTACTCAAAAGAGTTGTGAACCAGAACATACATGATTAGTAATTGCATAATGAATTAGAAGTAGATTACCAGAGTCATCCCATGAGCAAGCTTGATTAGAGCTTGATCATGGCGAAGTACAACCGGAGGAAGAACCAACAGGCCGGCCTCTCCAATCCTCCCTCGCTCTCCATCTCGCTACTATCTAGATCTACTCTAGTTTAGAGAAGAGTGGAGAGCTCTCGTCTCCAAACCCTAGCTTTTGCTCTGTCTGTGAATAATGAATAATGATCAAGGGGTGCCTCCTAAAGGGGCCAGGGGGTCTGCTTATATAGTCCCCTCAAGTGAATTTGGGCCGTCAGATCAAACCGACATTGATTGAACAGTTATCCTTGATCCTTTAGGTCGGTGGAGCATAATCCGCGAGGTTGAACGTGATTGGCCACTGTAGCAGTGCGGGCGCCCAAGGGGGGAGGGCGTTCGTTCCCGTGGCTTCTAGAGTCTTCTAGATGATAGAAAATTGCACGGCACGTTAATATCTCTATGTAAACCCGACGTGTGGGCCTTTCCTCCATATTTCCTGATAACCCCCTGCAGAAATAGACAAACACCAAAACTCGTGGAATTCTGTCAGATAAAATCCTAAGTCTGGGTGTCGGTTGCATTTGGATCCTTTTCTTTATTTATTTGATGATTATATTTGGTACTTAAGGACTGTCAACATCAGGCTACCCTGAGCAACGGCTCTAGGAATGCTAAGCAATGCTAAGCTCTAGCGATCATGCAAGATGTACCAGGGGTAACTCTGCAAGCGCACAGATACCGATGTAGCACTTCGACTGTGGTGAGTATCCATGGTGTCGTGATTTATAGTTTGTCCAAGGAAAAGCATGCTAGAGGAGATAGCAAGGAAGAGAAATCATATCCCCGCTAGGATCAACTAAGGTAGTGAGGTAACGAAGATGTAGAGGAAGGTTGATGTGGTTCTGGATAACTCTAAGATAATTAGTGTAGTTTAGCTAGGTGGGAGGACAACGAGTGAGAAAAGACTCCTATGACTCTAACTTTACTCCTGTGAACCAATCTAATCTAGTAGCAGACACACACTAACGTCGCTAAACTTAACTGCTTGTTTGTTGGAAGTCAACTGCAATAGGAGGACGAAACTCCTATCCAAGCGGACTCATTTCTTAAGGGAGCCTACAGACTGTACCTGACATGAATAGAACCTACTGGGAAGCAGATGCCTATCACGCTTCGCCGCCGCCCGCTATCACGTTTGATACGGTGGTATTCAAGGGCAGGATTTAGTCTAAGCACCACGCTTATACTAATTCCTACTACTTAGACTAAGTATAAGACCTAGTCGAAGCACCGTGTTGCCGGCAGAGAAAACAACCCAAGCACTTAAGACTAACTTAGCTAGTATATAACTACTACAAGACAGACTAGGACAGTACAATAGAATATTGCACTATGTAAATACTGAAAGTAAATACTTAGAAAAGTAAAGGAAAAGTAAATATATTAAATACTCAAAGTCTTACAAGAGAAAAGGTAAAGAGGAATACTAGACTCTCCAGAAGACGACTCCGGAGACTCCGAGATTTGCTCGACTCAACTCTAAAATCCCACACTAGACTAACACTGACACTTACAACTGGAAAGCTAGAGCTAAATTGGAACACACACACTAGAGAGGGTGGATGCTGCCTCCATTTATAGGGGGAGTAGAGGGGGTGCTGTAACAGAACCGCCCAAATTATAAGCGATTAAGCCTAATAGTGACCACATGCATAGTCAAACCATCGAGCTTAAGCCCATATAATCCCGGTAGTCCGTGAAATCTCGAAGGATTTCAAACCACATGTCGTACATACAGCCAAGATCGTAATAAGTTCAGCGGTTACCAACCATAGTTACATCCAGTTTTGAAAACATTCATACAATACATCGGAGTGCTTAAAGTTTTTACAAGCCAAGTTCATAAGTAGCGGAAGCTTCATAGTTCAAAAATAACACACACATACTTAGTCTAATACAGTGTCATAATTCAGTCATTCCCATAAAAGCAAAAGAAGAGACGGAGTGACCATCGCCCTTGGTCTAGTCATCGCCCATAGCTGGGTACAGGCAGAGGATGTAATAACCATAGTACATTTGTCCATCTGCAAAACAACATGGGAATAGAACCCTGAGTACGAGAATGTACTCAGCTAGACTTACCCGTCATAAACTCAAAAATAAAGACTCATCAAGGATCATGAAGGCTATATAGTGGGGTAGCTGACAACCTTTTTGCATAAAAGCACTCTTCTGTTAACCAAAATTCTATAGAGGTCCTCCTTTTAATTAGCTCAAGTTGTAGTATCATTACCTATTCTCTAGGTTTGCACCTGTACTATTACAAGCAAGTATAGTAATATGATGGTACCTCATCATAGCATTCATGCAACCATTTATCATTATAACCCAAGTGTTCCATAGTCCTTACTGCGAGGACGAAGCTCATGTCAAGTGCTCACTATCCAGGAGCGATGACGATTCGAATCGATTTCTAACCAGCTGGCGAGTTTATTCCCCACACAAACCACACTCACTGATCAAGTGAGCTACAGATCACTGTATTGCACTATCCAGGACCAATTCGCGGGTTCGACAGGCACCGCCCGTACCCGAGGACCGTTCCGGCGACCGAGGTATCCAAGGTATACCAAGGTTGCGCGCCGTGCCCTCGTCGTTCTCCTCAACCATCACCAATACAACGCGTACATCGGGCCAATTCCTGGCCCGGATAGTGCTAAGGCTTCGCGGTCGGAATGACTTATCCTTCCAGCTAAATGTGGGGCATGCGTTCAACATGATAAGAGGGCCGTCAACGATCGGTCCTTAATCGACACAGGTAGGGGCACTACAGTCAACCCACCATAAGACCCTGCCCGGTCTCAAATTTCCATTCCACACTTGGTTATCCTTTCCCAAAGCAATCACTGCTTAAATCAAGCAGGTATCCACCTATATCTCGCAGGTGATAGGAAATCACCCGACTTCTACCGGACTAAGCAAGCTAAGCATAGACTCCGTGCCTATCTACATGGGACAAGGTAGATAAACGAGTAGGGATAGCAAGGAGTATATTTGCATCAACGGTATCAAGCAATTCCTATCACTTAAATGCAACATAGTAGAACAAACATAATATATACTGTAAGTTAGCGAGAATAGGGAGACTTAGAATGCTGCGGGGCTTGCCTTTCTCAAACGTGCTGGGTCTGTGATCCGGACACTCCTGCAGTTCTTCTCCGGGTTCCGGTGCTCCCAGAGGTTCCTACTCCTAGGTCTCCTCTGGCTCCTCGGGTCCCACTTCGTTCTCCTGCGAGCCTATATGATGCATGTGTGCTCATGAGTGGAGTGCGAGATGCCCGAGTGGATGCTTGTATGAGAAAGTACCAAATGACCATGACATGATGCATAGGTGATTTAATTGGTTATGCTCTTTACAAGGTAGTCAACATCATCCAAGAACATGTAATTACACTAAGCATCCATTTCCTTCTTTCCTACAGAATTATTTTCAAGTGTAACCAGCAACTCACAAGATACTTCAAAGATACACCAAACCCCTTTTATTCTACTTAATCTACATATAACAATTCATAATTTCTTTATTCATTTCTAGGCCCATCAAAATAGCATGCAGTTATGTTTATCAATAAATTCCACAAAAATTATAGGAGACTACCAGTCAAGCATAAAGTCCACTATGAATTTTTCATAATTTTTGGATACTTATTTTGAGCTACAAAAATCACAAGATTAATTAATAAAGGCAAGTACCATTACTCTACTATGGTATAAGTGTCAAACAGCAGATTTCATATTTTTATAATTTGCCTAATATCATAAGAAATACCCATAAAAATTTCCAGATTAATTGCATGATCCAATTATTTATTAAAAATTATAAACCACTGCCATGCAAGCATTTAAATCATCATAAATTCATTTATTCAGGAAATAATGTGTAGCAACATTTTCCCAGTGATTAAACATACATGCAGAGCCAACAAAACAAGTTTCACATTTTTCCGAGTCATATTTTAATTACTATGCATTTTCCAAATTCAGCAAAAACATGGATTAAATACATTTATACAGAAAAGTTACTCAAACATGACATACAATTACATCAAACAGTAGATCTGAGAATAGAGAGCACACCAAAATTTATTTCACAAGATTTGGAGCTGTAGAACTCAAGATATGGATTTTACAAGTTTTAAATCAATTTCTGGAAAACCTTTATTTAAGAAAACCGACGGAAAACGCTAGATTCACCCGGATCCACACCCGCACAGGCGCTGACAGGTGGGATCCAGGGGTCGGGGCCCCACAGGTCAGCCATGCAGAGCTCCGGCCTACTTCGGCCGGCCGGCTTTCGCCGACGGCGAGGTCTCCGGCCACGGGGTGAGCATCAGCGTGCTCCCCGCAGCGAGGCGCATCTAGGGGTACCCTCGGATTGGCCGGAGGATGACCGGAACACCTCCGACGAGCGTACATGGCGGCACGGCGGCGCTGCTCGCCATGGCCAGGCCGCTCCGGTGCGGTAGAGCGCGCGCAAAAGCTCCTCCGAGCTTGCCCATCGAGCTACGGACCTAACGCGCTAAAGAGCGAGCGAAACTAGGCAGGATATCGCAGGATCCGTCGCGGCGGAGCACTCCCGCGAGCGATTCACGGCGCACGGCTACTTCTCACCTCGGTAGAGCGTACGCAGAGGCTTACCGCGGCGACGGCGAGTGCGCTGGTGCTCTTGGCGTCGAGGTTAGAGCTCTGGTGCGACCGGCGGCGAGCGGCGGAGCTTTCTCCGGCAATGGCATGGGCGGAGCTGCTGCTGCTGCTGCGCATGCGCGGGGAGGAAGAAGAGAGAGGGGGAGGCAGGCGACAGAATGGAGGGAGTGGTCTGGGGGCGCGGGGCGACGTCCCGACCAGGGGGTGGAGGTGGCCGGCGTCGGGTGGAGCGAGGCGGGCGCCGCGCGCGCGCGGGAGAGAGGGGAGGGGGAGGGGGAGCGGGCTGCGCTGTCCAGCTGGGCCGAAAGGGAGGCGGGTCGGCCTAGCAGCGCCTGTCCCCTTTCCCTTTTTTTAATTTCTTTTCTCAAATTTTTTCTAAATTCATTTGGACTATTTAGAAATCATTTTCACCCTTTTCTCCCAGAAGCAAAGTTGTTCAAAAACAAAAACCCTACAACTTTGTTTTAATAAGCAAGACCAAATTCCAAATAGAATTTGACTTACAGTTAAAACTAACTCTAGGTTTTCAAATAAATTCATTTTGGGGATTTTTGTATAAATTCCATTTCTCAAATTCTATGGCTCCAAAAATTGCACAAAAATATTCTTAAATCTTCTTACACACCATTCAACCTAGTTTGAATATTTCACAATTTTAGAAGCAAGCATCATATTTTTAACACATTTAAATCACATGGAATAAAGTACATAAAATCATATTTTAGATGGATGACATGCTTATGTGATGCTATGCTTGATGAGAATGCTTATGAATGCTTTGGTAAGACTAAGTGCATGCTTAACACCTAGGGTGTTACAGCCCTTCCCCCCTTAGGGAAATCTCGTCCTGAGATTTGGGTTACTAACCATTTCTTATGAAACTTTGGATAAACTGTTTTTAGATAATCCTCGGTTTCCCAGGTGGCATCCCTATCGTCATGATGACTCCATACCACCTTGTATGTTTTGACAACTCTGTTTCAGGTTACTCGTTCCTTGGTATCTACGATCCCCACTGGTTGCTCTTTATACTCCAAGTCTGCTTTTATTTTGATTCCTCGAGGTTCAATCCTCTGCTTAGGTACTTTCAAACATTTCCGTAGCTGGGACACATGGAAAACTGGAAAGATCGAACTCAACTCTTCAGGTAACTGAATCTTATAGGCCACAGGGCCTTTCCTCTCTAGTATCTGATATGGTCCCACGTATCTGGGTGCAAGTTTACTTCGAACTCGGAAATGTTGGACTTTCTTCATTGGCGTAACCTTGAGGTACACATAGTCACCTATATTGAATTCAAGTGGCCTTCTTCTCTTATCAGCATAACTCTTTTGTCATAATTGTGCCGCTTGCATATGCTATTGTATGATTTGCACCTTTTTCTCCGCCTCGTTCACGAAGTCGATACCATAATATCTTCTTTCACTAGGTTCAACCCAATTTAACGGAGTCCTACATCTTCGACCATACAACGCTTCGAACGGAGCCATCTTGATACTCTCTTGATAGCTGTTATTGTATGAGAATTCAGCCAGAGGTAACCATGATTCCCATGATCCCTTGGACGATAGTACATAGGCCCTCAGCGTATCCTCTAACACTTGATTTAACCTTTCAGTTTGACCCGAGGTCTTGGGATGATACGCCGTGCTTCTTATCAGACTGTCCCCAAACTCTTATGCATTCGCTCCCACAAGTGAGCGGTGAACTGTGGTCCTCTATCTGATATGATGGTCTTGGGAATACCATGCAACTTGACAATCTCAGCCATATATATATCAGCATACTCGGGAGGTCTGTATGTGTTCTTAACTGGAATGAAATGAGACGACTTGGTCAATCGATCTACGATTACCCAAATCGAGTCATTCCCTTTCCTCGTCGCTGGTAAACCTGTGATAAAGTCCATACTGATCTCTTCCCATTTCCACTCTGGAACTGATAACGGTTGCAACAGACCTGCAGGTTTCATATGTATAGCCTTGACTCTGCAACACGTGTCGCAACGGGCTACATATGCAGCTATTTCTTTCTTAATTTTGGTCCACCAAAAGTGGGGTCTTAGGTCTTGATACATTTTATTACTGCCAGGATGAATAGAAAGCTTAGAGAGATGGGCTTCATCCATGATGCGATTCTTCAATTCACCATCTTTCAGGACTACTAACCGATGTTGAAACCACAGTACCCCTTTCTCATCGACTCGAAGTTGAGTTTTTGGGTCGTCCTTGATCTTCTCTTTGATGTGGAAAATACCCTTGTCTGTCTTCTGACCTTCAATGACTTGACTCTCGAGTGAACAACTGAGCTATATGTGACATAAGACTTCAGGATGCATGAGATTGAAACCATCTTCAAACAACGGTTGAACCACTTGATAGTGCGGTTTACGGCTCAAAGCGTCTGCTACTACATTAGCTTTGCCTAGATGATAGTGAACCTCCAGGTCATAGTCCTTGATTAACTCTAACCACCGTCGTTGCCTCATATTCAGCTCGGACTGAGTGAAGATATACTTCAAACACTTATGATCTGTATAGATATGACACTTATTTCCCAGCAGATAGTGTCTCCAAGTCTTCAAAGCATGCACTACTGCTGCTAACTCGAGGTCGTGAGTTGGGTAGTTGCCTTCGTGCTTTCTCAACTGTCGTGAATCGTAAGCTATCACCCTGCCATCTTGCATCAACACACACCCCAAGCCACTTTTCGACGCGTCGCAAAACACATCAAAAGGCTTCTCGATATTGGGTTGCGCCAGAACGGGAGCAGTGGTGAGCAACTTTCGCAAGGTGCGGAAGGCTAGCTCACACCCCTCCGTCCAGACAAACTTATGATCTTTTTGTAGCAAACTAGTCATCGGCTTAGCAATCTTGGAGAAGTCGGGTATGAAACGACGATAATACCCGACCAGACCAAGAAAACTTCTAACTTCCGAGATAGAAGTTGGTGCCTTCCAGTCCATGACTTCCTGCACTTTTGATGGATCCACATCAATCCCTTCTTCAGATAAAATGTGTCCTAGAAAAGGAACTTTCTTCAACCAGAACTCACACTTGCTGAACTTGGCATATAACTGGTGCTCTCGTAATCGTGTTAACACGATTCTCAGATGCTCGGCGTGATCTTGCTCATTTTCTGAATAAACCAAAATATCATCGATAAACACTACAACAAACTTATCTAACTCTGGCATAAAGACTGAATTCATCAGATACATGAAGTATGCAGGAGCATTCGTCAACCCAAAGGACACGACAAGATACTCATACAACCCATATCTGGTGGAAAAAGCAGTCTTCGGGATATCTTGCGGACGAATCTTGATTTGGTGATACCCAGACCTCAAATCTATATTGGAAAACACTTTTGCCTTGGATAACTGATCAAACAGGATATCAATCCTCGGCAAAGGATACTTATTCTTGATTGTCACTGCATTGAGCGGACGATAGTTGTCGGTGTTTTTTTCCCCCGGGGGGTCACACCAACGAGTAAATTTGTATGCGTGCTCCCCTTTCCGGATGGTGATGCAAGAAGACACAGAGATTTATCCTGGTTCGGGCAAGAGAAGGCCCTACGTCCAGCGGGGGGAGAGAGTTTGTATTATCTTGCACCTAAGTGCTTGTACAGGGGCGAATACAAGCGTGGTATGAAGTGTGTAGCTCTACTACGTGTGTGTGAGTTCTTGTGTTGGGATGTCCCCCTCTTCTATTCCTGAGTGTCGGTGTTTTTTTCCCCCGGGGGGTCACACCAACGAGTAAATTTGTATGCGCGCTCCCCTTTCCGGATGGTGATGCAAGAAGACACAGAGATTTATCCTGGTTCGGGCAAGAGAAGGCCCTACGTCCAGCGGGGGGAGAGAGTTTGTATTATCTTGCACCTAAGTGCTTGTACAGGGGCGAATACAAGCGTGGTATGAAGTGTGTAGCTCTACTACGTGTGTGTGTGTTCTTGTGTTGGGATGTCCCCCTCTTCTATTCCTGAGTGTCTCCTTTTATAGCTCCAAGGAGAGACACAGGGTACATGCGTAGATGTTAGAGTAGGGATCGATAGCCGCATGGAGCGCTGACCTACTCGAGGCTTCCGTACGGCATGGCCTCGAGCCGTCCCATCTTGATAGCTCGGTGATGATTACGCGTGCTCCTGCGTTCTGCCCTGCCAGCCGCCTTGTGCTGGTTCTGAGGCCGCATGCTTGTACGGTATGGTGGCGGACCCGACGGGGTAGCTGTGATGAAGTCAGTCGACGCCCAACTTGTCCCTAGGAAGGGGCCCTGTTTGGTCGAGGGTCGGACGCCGTGTAATATACTGGTATCTGGAGCGCTGACCTTGGGTGTCTCGAGGGGGTCCCGATTAGACGTTCCATCCTTGTTTCCTGCGTCCTGACACGCCCTGGGTCGTTCGGTGGGAAGGCTGCAAAAAGAACGATGGGACAGAAGCTTGCTCCCTATCACGCCTTCCGTGACCTGTGTGTTAGGTGGGGAAGCGTCAGGTGCATTTAATGCTCCGGCTCGCGTGCGCGCGTCGGGCGGCGGACAGTGTCCTCACGCCCGACACCTCTCGGTTCGCTCGAGCCCGCTTCCGTCATCGACGGCAGTCGTCGCTCGAGTCCTGAACCGATTCGCTCGACGCTATTTCCGTCTTCGAGGCTGCGACCGTCGATGGCGGCGCATATGTAAGATTAGAGCGTCGAATTAAGGGTCTCGACCTTCGTACGGGCAATCTCATAATGCGCATCGCTGAGGGTACCCCTTACCGATACCCTCGACAGTAGCCCCCGAGCCCTCGAGGGAGTTTTTGACTCCTTCGAGGGCTATGTTATCTAATTCGCAGAAACGCTTTCGACACCAGTGGTGGAAGATTCCGATTGGCTCGTTTTTGCCCGGGGGTTTCGACGTACTCTCGATAGAGCGAGCGTCTTCCATCCCAAATTGAGTTCCTAGCGGGTAGTCCAAGTGAGAACCTGTGCCCCTTTCGAGGGGGTCAGCTGTAGCCCGGAGGCGTCCTCATAAAGCAGGGTCGACGTGGTCGGGGATACCGGTCTCATTCGATAGAGTCCAGCGGCTCGATGCCTCCCTTCGGGGGGATTCCTCTCGACTGTCTCGACCCTACCTTGAACATCGCCAGCGAGTCCTCGAGGCGGGCCTCGATCTTCGACCGCTCGCTGGGGATCCCTGACTCTGGCGCTCGAGATCGGCTGTCGAACCCTTTCGGCGGGCCAGCCATCGACCTCTCGAGACTTTTGCGGTTATGTCCCTTGGCTTACGAGGGAAGGAAACGGCCGTGGCGGTTCGCCTTTCTGCCCGTTGGGCGCGCCTTTTTAGGCGGATGACGTTACGACACCGTATCGGCGAGGAATTCGGAGAGTCCGGCCTGTGAGGAGAGAGAGAGGGCTGTCAGGCGGCGCATTTATGGGGGGAGTTACCTTACTTCTCGGATCTGTCCGTTGGCGGACAGCTGCCGATAAATACGTCGTCGCGTCACCGCCGTTCCTCTCCCTTCCGCCTTCTCGTCCTTGTTCCTTTGCTGCCTTTGCTTTCTCGTCATCTCACGCGCACACGCCCCCTCGAGCCGTAGCGAACCCACCGTCCCTTTAGCCGAGATGCCTGTAAGACTCGTCGCCGCCGACGACTGGCGCCCGTCGTCGATGACGGAGCGCCGGCTGTTAGAGCTCGAGAAGGAGGGACTGCTGCGCCGCCGCACCTCGCTGTCGTCGCCAGAGTGGATCGCGCCGCCGGCGAGTCACAGGGCGCCTCAGCCACCCGAGGGCTACGTGGTGTCGTTCGCCAAGTTTCACCACCACGGTCTGGGCGCGCCTCCAAGCCGCTTCATGCGGGCCCTCTGCTTCCATTATGGGGTGGAGCTCCAGCACTTCTCTCCGAACGCCATCACCGTAGCGGCGGTCTTCGCCGCCGTGTGTGAGGGCTTCCTAGGGATGATGCCGCACTGGGAGCTGTGGCTCCACCTCTACAGGGGCGAGCTGTTTCACGCCTCCACCGGAACCACGGGCGTAAGGAAGCCCGTGCGGGCGGGTTGCCTCAATCTGGTGCAGAAGACGGGGAAGACGGACCGGCCGCGGGAGTACATCCCGGTAGGGTTGTCGACCAACCACGCCGGCTGGGACTCCCAATGGTTCTACCTGTGGAACGACGACAACCTCCTACCTTCCTACTCGGGCCGTCTGATCTTGGAGCGCCCAGCGGACTGGACGTACGGCGTCGTCCAAGCTCATCAGTCTCGGCTCGACCCTCTCCTCGACGCCCTGAAGAAGCTTCGCCAGGAAGGTTTGACCGCCGCCCTCGTCCTCTCGGCCGTCCATCATCGGAGAGTTCTCCCTCTGATGTCACGACCGTTGAGGATGGACGAGATGGGCCCTGGCGTCTCATCTCGGGACCTCGAGGCATGTCGGATGTCCAACGAGCCTCCGGCGGACGACGAAGTCACGGCCCGAGTCAGGGCCGCAATTGCCGGTGATTTTCAGCCGAAGCATGTCAACGGCTTCCCCATGAGACCTGACGCAGGCTCGATCGATCTGGTACGCTTTCTTCTTACACGCATCCCCGATTCTGGGTTTCCTTTCCCCCCTCTCTTTTTTCTAAGTCTACCTTAGTTTTGGCAGGGTCGGATTGATGTCCGGTCCTCGAGGCCTCCGGTAAAGGAGGACGAGGTCGATCGCGATAAACGGCGCCAATCCGCCGAAAAGCTGAAGT